>NC_080638.1:58214653-58520308 GCF_027579445.1 Ammospiza nelsoni | reverse complement strand
TTTAAAGGGTATGTGAATTTTACCTGGCAGGTGAAATTTTGTTTTTAAATTTCTGAGTAGAACAAGATGGACTGATCAAAATTTTGTGGAAGAATGTCTACAGGCTCCTAAAAATCTTACTGGTGATGAATAGCAGTCTTGGAAAAGAGAGATAGGGGTACAAGGGACAAAAAAAGAGGGATTGTTGAAGTTTCACTATTGACGAACTGTGTCTTTTTTAAAAAGGAAGATGATCTGATGAGGCAAGAGAATAAACATCCATCAGCTGGGGTGAAAATATGTTGGTAGTGTGCCTGTGTTTTGATGCATCAGTGAAAACACATTGAATAAACCCAGTATTCTGAAACTGAGCTCCTGAATGTTGTGAACTCACTCTGCTGAAAACCTCTTGAAATCAAGAAGTAACAGAGTTGGCAGGATTCCATTTCTTCTTTCAGAATGGCTTTTTCCATCAGGCTGCAGCAGAGCTGTCCTCCCTGCCAGGAGCACTGAGGAGGAATGTGAGGTGCTGGATGAAGAAGAGAGAATCAGGTATTCCTTTGGCTGGCAAAAAACCATTGTGGTTTAAATGCTGTGAGTAGGGGCCTACCAAGCTTTTGTTCCAACTTCCCCATTGCCCACAGCATAACTGATAAAAGTTTTCTCCCATTATTTGAAAATAATGGGGAAATTTGTATTGTTCCTGTCTTGATGTGGGGAAGAAAAGCTGCCACTCCCATCAGTGCTGGTGGGAATTGTTAGAGGTCACAGTAGTCACCATCACTGCAGTAAACATGAGCGTTGTTGCTGCTTTTGCAGCAAGAAATTCTGATGCTTGCAATGCCACAGCTTGTGGTTAGTGAAATTTAATGTGCCCAGCAAAGCTCCCTAAGGGTGAATGACCCCACGGAGTCCATAATAATCTAAGGGCTTTTGTTTCTGGTAATTTAGAAAACCAGCCTTGCTCTGCTGCTGCAGCTGTTGGTTTTGAAGTTTTTCATTACCTACCGAGAAATCATGTTTGACACAATGCTGTAGTTATTGAGAACAACAGTTATATTACACAGTGCACCTAATATATCAAACCCCACATTCCCCTGGATGCTGACAAGATCATTTTTTGATCTTTTTCTGAGTCATGCAGGACAGCTACAGCATTGATAGAGACCACCAGAATTACAGCAAAAATAATAGAATAGAACTTGTTTACATATCAAACAGTAATTTTTTTTTTGCAGTAGGTAGGGTTACTATGACTTTAGCACTGTTGTATCATCTGTTGAAACAGCTGGTACCTGCTGTTGGTAGCAACAGGACGCTGTGAAAAACAATCCTCTAGTTTTGATTCAATTTTCTCTCATTCCTAAAAGCACTCTCTGCTCTGGAATAAATGTGCTCTGTTTCTGCCATTATTCTCCTATAAGAACCTTGTGTAGCAGTAGATCTGTTTTTTAGGGGAGAAGCCAAGTTCAAGTTAGATGAGAATAATAAACCAAACATGACAAATTTTGTTGATGGTGACTTAATTCATGCTGACATCTCCATATTTCTAATTGCTCTGACTTTCCATCTCCACCTCTCAGGTATTGGGGGAAGAGTGTGTGACACAGCAAAGCATCCTCATCCACAGGGAAATTGCTTTCATCCAAGTGTTAGATTTTGTCAAATAAGTCTGCTGCTGGAACAAAAGAAATTCTGCTGAAATATCTGTGCTCCGGACTGGAATTCACACATAGATGAGCTGGGGTGAGGGTGGGCACTGGTGGGGCTGGCTCACAATCTGAGTCAGGCTTAAGGGAGAGTAGGACCATCACTTTTTTTCCTTAAAAAACTGATTTTCTCATCAAAAAATGCAGTGTGTGTCTAATAAATTACAGATTTATTAAGAATTCCCCTAAGAATACTCAGAAGGAGAGGAGAATTAATTCATTATTCATTAGCAAAACTGCTTAGACTGGGGAAGGAAGTGTTTGTGGTCTGGATTAATGTGCAAAATGATGGCAGGGTTTATAACAAGCTGCCAAATCCCTGCCATCAGGACATCCTCACCTGTCTGCCTGCAGCTTTCTGCAGTTACCTGGGGGTCATTGCATCCCAGCTGCTCCCAGCTCTTTGCTGATATCTCCTGTTTTAAATGGCCTGCGAGGTGGTTTTCTGCAAGGAACAAAGTCTCCTTTCTGCTTTGCTGGCCATGTGCTCTCACAGCACACAGGCACCTGATTCTGGGGAATATTCCAGAGCTCAGGGCTTTGTTTTGTGTGGCATTTATAGCAACTCCTCCTTGCTGAGGCTTTTGTGCTGCATAAGGCATCTCCCACGGTGCTGGAAGCATCTGTTGTCTGGGTTTAATGATATTTTTCATAACACCCCTGTATGCAGCCTTATGCCTGGAGCCCTTCTCTCTGGTCCCTGCTTCCACCATGGCCTGTTTCTTGCTAAAAGTGGAATTATCTGCTTGTCAAAGCCACATTAAGCACTCTGAGATAGTTTCTGTCAGTTTGCAGCCCCCTTGCAGGTGCTTGGATGGGTGTCTCTTGTGACCATATATATCTGCATCTCTGTGTATATATATATATATATATAGATAGATATATAGATATATATGTATTCCATTATAGGTTCAGGGTCCTCTCTCTTTTTCTAAGTAAAAAATTTCTCTGTTATTTCTTTAATTTGCCTCTGCTGGAAGTTTGCCATTTCTATAGCAAAGTCCCATTCTCCCCATATAGCAAAAAGTTGTTAGGTTTCTTTTTTTTTTCCCAAAAGAAAAGGAGAAAAAGTTTTCAGGAAACTTTGAACACCATCCCCTTGACCTTTGTTATTTGCCAGTGGAGAGAGATTGTTAGGTCATTTTAGCCCAACACTCACTTATTTGGATTTCCAGCCCTCCATTCCTAGGAATTTGTCATTGCCTTTGTGCAATTGTTCTAGTCTTTTCTGCTCTCCTGACTTCCCCCAGGGTTTAATAAAACTTAATATTTTCTCAACTTCTTGGATGCCCTGAACAATCACTTTTACAGCACAGGGGTATAATAATAATTTTCAATTCTGTTTAAATCCTTTTGTATCTTTCCAGCAGCAAATGGATACAGTCTTGTGAGAATGCTTACATGGAGTTGATAAGTTTATTGAAACCTATTTTGATTCAAAAGTAGGATATCCTTTTGCTGGATAAGTGTGAATGCTTGGTGTCTCTCAGCCCTAAATTCTGTGACATTTATGCATGTGTTTAATTTTAAAAATTAATTTCACAGAGACTGTTCCTGTGTAACTTTTGATGAACCAAAGCCTTTCTGATGCTGTGCCCTTCCTTTCATGCACATCCTCTCTACCAGGGGCTCATCAAGAAATGGTTTTAAGGAGAGGCTCTGCTCAAGGTGTGCTGCAGGACAGACACCTGCAGGGACAGACACCTGTGCTCCCTGAGGACCAGGGGTGGATCTGTTGGCTCACCTGGGAGCTCTGTGCTCCTCTGAGTTAATCGATCAGTAAGTTACAAGAGGGAGGAATGTGTGAGGAGTTCTGCTGCAGGAAACTCCTGCTCAGGGCAGGATGCTTGACAGATCACAGGATGCCTGAATGGTTTGGGTTGGAAAGGATCTTAAAGATGATCCAGTTCCAGCCCCTGCTGAAATGTTACAATTTCCCATTTTACACGTGGAAGGAAGATCCCTGCTCCTTTGTGGTTTACTATGGGAGGGACAAACAAGTTCCTTGAGCACTTGGAGGAAGCTGCTTAAACCCTCCATCCTTGAGAGATGGGAGCATTGAGTGAAAAATCTGACCATGAGTCTTTGTCATCTTCTGACCTTGGGATAGCTTTATGTAGATTATTTAAGTTGGCTTTTTAAGTTGGCTTTTTTCTTTTTCCTTTTTTTTTTTTCCTCTTATGAGAGGAGTGCATGATAAGGCAGAGGAGAAATAAAATGTAAATCCAAACACAGACTTCCACAATGGGTTTGGAACAAGTGCTGTCTATGAATTAAAAACAGTGTTTGGATTTCTCCTTCCCATGCCTTTGCAAGCTGTGGCTGTGTACACATGCATGGCTATTGCAGCCTCAGAATCACAGTGGATCTCTTCAAAGATTAAACTACTTTTTTCTGAATTAAATATGTCATGAAAATATGGCATCTTCTGGGTCTGCTTTCAGTCATCCCTCAGCATTAAAATCTTCGAGTTAGCAAATTTTTCCTAGTGTGAAAGCAATTCTCTTTCTTCTTTGGATGCTGTTTAAAGTGGGTGCTTAACTTCTGCAGCATGGGAGAAGTCTTGTCTCATTAATTTTTCGCCCATTTCTACATCACACACTCAGTAAAAAAAGGGCCACAGAAAAGGGATTGATAACTTATTTTCTCCAAATCCATCCCTTGAGTTTTTGTTCGTTTCTGTGTGAGATAATATAGAACAGTAGATGTTGAGCTCCTGCTTTCTCTATAAAAGCAGGATTATGATTATTACAGGGAAATGACAGTTTGCTGATGAATAGGTAACTTTATCAAGATTGTTTTCATCATGTTGCTATGATGAGGAATAATCTGTAATTAGAAAGCTGTGTTGAAGTTTTCAGTCTGGAGTCATTCTACATTTTCTCTGACAGTCAGGTTTATTAATGTCTTAATCTGAGTTTTGCATTTGCCCCTTACTAAGTCCATACCTTGCTATGCAGTACTGAGTAGGATAATTTGTTTTGTTCTCCTTGTCTGTTAGGAGATGATCCAAGATAGGAGTGTGAATTCAGTAAACTTCAGAACTATGAAAAAGTTAAAATTCTTTATTTCCAATTAGGTATGTTTTGGAAACCCTTTAGAACTTGAGTATAAGGAGATTTAATTTATTTTTTTAATTAAAAATATCTGAATATTGATGAATATTATGAAAAAAGGTTACAATTTATTTGCTATTGCACGTTTAATGTCATCACCAGCAGTGAAAGATTTAAATGTATTTTAGCATCTAAACTGTCGCCATCAGCTATCCCACATGGAGACTTCCAATTTCCTTAGGCAGTCATTTGAGATTCTTTGCAAGATTAGGAAAGCAATGCTTTTTCTTGGCTCACATACAAATTTGTTCCTAAAATTTTGCCTTTTTTAAAACTATGGCATCCAGAAACTTGTTTTCATAACAGATACTGGACTAGAGCTGCTGTGGAGGGCACAGCAGAGTGGGAACCCAAAGTTTCTCTCCAATTGCTCTCAACATTTGGGCAGGGTGTCCTGACCACCCTGCTGGGGGGGCAGATTGCGCCTTGCTTCCTTCTGGGGGCTGTGCTGCTCCCTTTCCACTCTCCAGCAGTAGATGGGGATGCTCCATTGACAGAACAGATCCTCTCTGCTGCTTCACAATGCGATGAAGAATTAATTGTGCAGTTATTTAGGCTTCAGGCAGAAATGCAAGTCCCCATCCCAAAGACACTGATGCTTATCAAGAAGCATCCCAGATTATCTGAGCTCTGCTCTGTGTGTCCTGAGAGGCAGAAACATGACAATTTAGAAATTGCAGTCTGAAGAAATCCTTGCCTTTTTAGTGTTAGTTTTTGACTCCCATTGTTGTGCCTGAAGGAATTGTGTGGTGATAGTGGCCTTGGCAGCTGACTGCAGGAGCTGGGAGGCTGCACTTTTCCCAGGGAGTGTCACCGTACATTTTTCAGCACCACCTGTCTCATTTGCAGCAGTGATTGCTGCCTTTCTGCTGGATATCCTGGAGGAGGGAGTGACTGGCATCCCAGCCCTTTCCCCAGTTCAGGCATCATGAACTCCTACTCAGTGTGACAGGCAGAGCTGAGATCCAGAGCACAGGGAGGGGCAGAGTTTAAATGGTCAGAAGTGTTTGGGAATGAGGATGTGGATGTGACTGTGGAGGGTATTCAGCTCTGTAACTGCTGTTCACAGACTAAGCTGAAAAATTTCTTGTGCACTTTTCTGGTGAAGTTGGTGTTGATGCTGACAGGAAACTCTGTGGCTCTGAGGAGCACCTTGGGCTTGCAGTAGCCAAGATGTTCATCAGTGGGGTCTGATAGACTAGAAATTGTTTTCTGTGCTGGGTTTTGCCCCAGGCCCTGAGCCCTGAGTTGCTCTCTTGCTTTTCACATGGCCTGGAGCCTGAGCCTGTGCACCAGAACAGCAGCATTTGGTCTTTGCTGATACAGAAAGTCATTTATCTTCTTGTGTCTTGCTGTGCAGAGCAATAAGGGTTTCAAGCAGTCAGGGCTGCTGGTTTCTGGAAAATAAGCAAACAAATTCCACTTTGCAAGATTACCACTTCCTCTTACTATTTTTGGAAGTGTTTATTTTAAAACCCTGAAGTTAATCTCAGGAATGCCAAGCAGCACTTAAAAGGAGGAGGGGTAATGGGGCCTGGGGAGGAGGGAACTAGAGGAGAGCTTATGTCACTGAGTTTTCTTCATGTAATTGAGTTTGTTCTTTAATCACAAAAAACAGTCATTTGCTTCTGAAATATCTGTCATTGCAGTACATCCTTCTCTCTTCTGATTCCTGCCATTTTTGGCAAACACTGCACACAGTACAAAGGCCTTTGTAGAGAGTTATTAATCATGTTTGGCAGCCAGGCTGCACTAATCTACTGTCTAGAAGCAGAGAAAGTACTAACTTGTGTGTTTTGAGATGTGGTGATTAAAGCTCTTTATACTTTTGTGCTGCAATGAGAACTGCAGGGAAAAATTGGATGACCATAGGAAAAGCAGAGCTCCTCATCCCTTCCCTCCATCCTGTCAATCTGTGCTGTGCTGGGTTGAAATGGACACTTTCTGTGTTTTGTGGGATACAGTTGGTGCCAAGCACTGGGGAAGTGGTGGCTGTGGTGGTGTAACACATATTTCACAGCAGGTGGATGGGAAGGGCAAGATTTTGTACACCTTGCCTAAGGGACCTGGTGATTTAGGAATTGGGAAGGAGCAAGAACTTTCCTGGCCTGATTCCCATCAGGAATTTTGAAACAAGATTCCCTGTTGAAGGCAAATATGTTGGTGGTAAAGGGATCAAGGCCTCTTTCTTTCCCTCCAGCCCAGTGGCTACATCCTTCATGTCTACATTTGGAATGTGTCAGGCATGGAAAAGTGGTGCCAGCAATTGGAACTTGGAGCCAGCAGAAAGTGGCTGCATGTGTGTGCTGTGCTCCATCAATCAGGTCTGCACAGATGCCAGGGCAGCAGTTCACGTGCAAATAAAGTCATTTCTTGGCTCTGAACACCTTCAAGTTTCAGCTGTACCTGGAGTTAAAGCACAGACATAACTCAACTGCTCTGCACCTGACAAATGCTCCCTCCTGTGCAGAAGGAGAAGCTAACTGCCAGCTCTGAGAAGACCTGCAGTGTCTCCATTCTGGGTGCAGATTTTTGGTCCAACTCTGTGACCCAGCATGTAGGGAACAGGAGCCAGACCTGTGTTTGCAAATGGATTATTTATGGCAGACAGACCTGTGGTGATTTTTCACTGATGGCCAGCACATGGATGCTGTGCTGGTGAGCAGAGTAGTGGTACAGGATGCTCTTGGACATGAACAGTATGGTCCATCCTTCAGTTTTTTTTTATTTTCCTTGACTCCTTTTTTATTCATATACCATGCTTCTGTTGGGCACCTCCTGAACAGGTGAATTTTAAATGAAGTTTTCCTATTGCCAAATAATTGAACTGAAAGCTAATGGGGTGTAGCACTTCTCATTTAGTGGAAAAAGTGGTTTAGGTAAAGGTGCTTCTGACTGAGTGTTTGGCTTCTTACCAACAGCAAGGAGTTCCTTAAGGAGTGTCAGCAGTTACCTTTTGAGACTTTCTAATACAGTAAGAAATGGCATAGGCAGCAGATTGGTTTATATGGACTTTGTGGCTTTAAATAATATTAATTTACTGTCCTGAAAACATAATAGAACAGTAATGATTCAGTGATCTGCAGTGAAACTCAAAAGAGATTAAGTTCCCTTTTGTGCTGTAATGATGGCATTGCTTGTTGTATCACACAACACAAAAATGGGTCTGAGGTGAATAACAATGAAATTCGTAAAAGAGGTATAGAGAGGTCCGGTCTCAATCTTAGTAGCTGAAAAACCTCAGTAACAGCCAATTTTTTAATGACAAGGAATTTTCAAGTAAACTGTTTAATGCAAACAAAAATTGTTTATGACATCACATTGATTTCATTTTCCTGCTCAGAATTTCTGAGAGTTTTGGAATCTATTTTGTTTCTATTTCAGATTTTTCTGGGATAGATTCATTATTTCCTTTAGTTTTTTCTAGCTTTTGTCTTATGCTTTTGTTCTCCAAGTACTTTGTTTTTTTGTATGTTCCTATCCCATTAAACCTGATGGAGAAATTCCATTATGAGCCAAAAAATCATTATTTGAAACTTCTGTTACTTCACCTTCTTTCTTTAGAAGTGGCCTAGGCTCCATAGCTCAGGGTGGAAAGACATTCTCTAATTTTGATTATTTTTGATTTTTTTTGTTTTCAGCATTGAATTTGTTTTTTTATCTGTGCTTCCCTGTTATCCTGAGTACTATGAGGTGTCACTGGGGATTTAGATGCCAGACAAAATTCAAATTTCCATATGCTGAGCATTGGCCTTGGATTTATTGGTATCATTGCCCAGACTGGAATCTCCCCCTGAGGAAATAGCCTCGTGCACCACTGGAAATGCTGCACACCCCAGCAAAGCTCATCACCCTCCAGAGCACCAAGGGGGGCTGAGCAGCTGCTTGTGGATGCCATCCCACCCCCATTCCCAAGCATTCCTGGGACACTGGGATGCAGCAGCAGGGCCACAGGGAGCCTGCAGGAGCAGATGCTGCTGACCCCCAGGGTTTCATTTATGGAGTGGGATAATGTCAGTGGTGCTTTTCCAACATTCCTGCAGCTCTGTCTGGGGTGAGCTATCTCCAGACAGCCCTGACAGCTTGCTCTGAATTTTAAGATGAAATTGTGGGGGTCATCTCTAAATGCTGAAGTGTTTCTGTGAGTTTTGGTGAAGGAAATATGAGTGTTCACCAATTCCAATTCCATGGAATAGAGGGGGAGATGAGAGGGATTAAAATGTCTTTCCTGTCCTTTACTCTGCACCTTCTCTGATGATGATCTGTACAGCTTTCCAGAAGGTTTAGGAATAAAAATGTTCTTTGGTTTCCCAAACTTTGGATGTTTGCCTAGTGGGGTAAATGCTTGTGTCTGAGGGTGAGGAAGAGGGGAAGCAAATTGTTCACAAAGTCCTCAGTTAAGGCTCAACCAGATGAACCTGGAGAGTTCAAGAAAGTGTAAGTAGCATCTTAACAACCATCCAAAGTTAAATTTTGTCTCTGTTTCCTAAATCAAGCAAACCAGAGGAATTCTAATGTATGGACAGAAAGCACAGCTGATGCAGGCATCTCTCCCTCTTAAGAGAGGGTAATTTTCATACTAAATCCTGTTTTTTACTGTCCTGAAGTTGTGCTACCAATTCAATATTTCTCACTGCCGCTGCACTTCTGTGACAGTATGTCTTAAACTGCAGTCCTGAGCTGTTAAATTCTTTTAGCCAATATATTTATATTTTCATTTTATAGAGTACTTTTATAACACGTTGCAGCAGCAGCTTCACCTGTCTGAAACCTCTAAACTGAAAAAGATGCAGGTTGCAGCTGGCTTTCCCTGATGAGGAGAGGTGCTTTGAAGAGAGGTAAACTGAGACTGCAAGGATTCTTCTCATCCTGGATATATCCAAACCAGGTAGAGGATACTCAGCAGTGAGCTCTTGAGCAGGGGGCTCCACATGGACAAAAATGGCTAAAATAACACCATGGAGCCTACTCTTTATCTAGCTTCTTACTCTGGTAAAAGAACCCCACATTTAAGAAGGCAGTAGTTGTTTCACTGTTTCAGAAGGTCCTTCTGCCATTTTTTTTCCCCTGAGCATCATCTGAGCCATGGACACAGGAATTTGGGGAAGAGAAAATGGATTTATAAACTGTTGATTGTACATGCTACACAGGTTTGTGGTAATTAGTTACATCCCCATTGCTGGGATTTCTCTTGCTGCATCCATAACTCCCAGTGGGGCATGGCTGGGATCTGGATGCTTTGATACCATGGCACTTTGATTAATCAGGAGTGTATCTATTCCCACAGAAATCTGCCACTGTGGCTCTTCTCTTGAAATAATAGAATTTACAATTGCTTTTGGTTGTTTGAGGTCTACAACAATCTTTGGTCCTATGCCTTTACCTACAAAGATTAACTTTCACATGCAAATCAGATCATTGCCTGAGCAAATAATGTCTGAGAGTCCATATTCTATTGTTTGCACAAATACCACTTGACATGTGAAAAATTTAGAATTGTATAATGTACAACTGAGCCTTGTCTCCTCAGGCACTCGAGTGGAAGAAATCAGATTCTGAGAGACACCACCACATAGAAAGTGATTTTTGGTTTCTAGTATGACTCACTCTGGTATCCTCCATGATAAATCTTTCCTGTCTGCTAAATTAGCACATGGGTGATGTTCATTAAGTCATGGTGTCCCAAAGACTCTGCAACTGGCTTCCAAGAAAAACTAATTTTAGCTCAGACATTTCTGAAGACTCGGAAGAGGTCTCCTGGTCTCCTTCATCAGGTCTTTCTTACTGTCTTCCAGAAGGCAACCAAAATCTGTCTTGGAATGAAATTAGAATTTCCCTTCACCTCTTACTGGAAGATTTTCCTGAAGACCTGCTCTTTTTTTTCTCCCCCATACATTGAATAGATTTTTATTGTAATGCAATCACAGAACAGTGCAGTTTCAAGGTGTTGCGTCTAATTGTCAGCTTATTTTGCATGTAAATCCCAGTATTTCAAAGAGTGCAATTAAATATTCTGAATATCATTTAAAATATTTACAATTCTCTTAGCCAGATAAGACACAATATTTTTAGTTGAAGATATTCCCCAGACATCTGCTTTTTTCTAGCCCATATGGTGGAATGTGTGCCACATCTCATCTGTACGTTATGCCCTACAATTGCTGCCAAAAAGGATTCTAAGTTACTATCTAAAGCAAAGCTACTCAGTAATCTGGAAAAAAACCCTTTCCAGAGCTCTGTCTTTTATAATCTCTGAGCAACCAGACACCAGTGTCTTATTCTGCCCTTTTTTTTTTTTGGAATACTGTTGGAACATGATGGGATCATTAGTGGTGGCTTAGTCCAAGACCCTCTAGAACAAGAGGTTATTCACAGTCCTGCAGCTGATCTGTATCTGTTCCACCAAGGACCCTTCAGTAATGGATTTTTTGCTTTGATCTTGTTAGCATAATCCAAAGGCTGCAGTGAAACTCTCTTGGTTACTGCCTAGAGATTAAATAACAGCAGAAATGTGTACTGAGCTGTTTTGTTGCTAGAGCTACAGTCTTTTGTTTTGGGGATGTGAAGGTTGGTTTGGGATATTCTCCAATTAAACTGTAATTTATGAACTATATTAAATGTGATTTGTAAACTATATTCTGCTATTTCAGCTAGATTTAAATGGCAGAGAAAAAGAGAGAGAAGGGGAATCATAGAATCCTAAAGGGTGGGAATGAAGCTTAAAAACCATCTAGTCTCAAAACCCTGCTGTGGGCAGGGGTACCTTCCACCATCCCAGTTTGCTCCAAGCCCCAGCCAACCTGGCTTTGAACACTTCCAGGGATGGGGAATCCACCGCTTCCCTGGGCACCCTGTGCCAGGGCCTCAGCGTCCTCACAGTAAAAGATTTCTTCCTAATATCTAACCTAAATTTCCCCTCTTTCATTTTGTGTCCAATTCTCCTTATCCCATCACTACAATTCCTGACAGAGTCCCTCTCTGGCTTCCCTGCAGCCCCCTCAGATAAAACCGAAGGTGCTGTGACGTCCCCAGACAACCTTCTCTTCTTCAGCCTGAACAGCTCCAACCTTCTCTGGCAGAGATTTCATAGGGGAGTTGCTCCAATCATCTTATCAACCTCATGGCTTTCTCTGTACTTGCTCCAACAGTTCCATGTCCTTCTCATATTGGGGACACAAGAATGTCCCAGCCAGTTCTTTACCCACCAAGTACTCCATCCATCAAATCCATGTCTCTCCAATTTTGGAGGTAGGGATGTCTGTCATGCAGGACAGTATCATATATATGTGTATATATGTATATATGTATATATATATATATGTATGTGTATATATATATATACACATGTATGTATGTATGTATGTGTGTATATATATATATATTTGACACCCTTAATTGTGTCAATTCTTGATACCTAGAATTGACACAATTAAGATTCTGAAATTTGATTAGAACCTGGTGGCATTCCAGATTCCTATCCCAAGTGCTGGTGGCCTTTGCTCATGCCAGAGGTGGAAGTGTGTGAGAGTGGATGTACATTTCAGCAAGAGCCTAAATTGCTCAAGGCATTGTGCTTTAAAACTTCTGTACTACAAAGTCTGTTCTGCAATAACTGGAGTCCCTGAGACTCTCATTTGAGCTGTGTCACCTCTCTGTACTCTCTGAAACATTTTGAGCAGCTGTGTGATGTGTGCATCAAATGAGGGGTTCTACTTTTGCACCAGTGTATGGTGTTACTGTGTTAATCACCCAATACGGGCATCTGGCTGAGTTTAAAATCACTGCTGAAAAAGTTTCTGTACTTGGTGCTCAAAAGGGTGCTGTACTTGGTGCTCAAAACTTTCTGTACTTGGTGCTCAAAACTTTCTAATAAGCATCTTCTTTCTCCTTTCTTAAAGATGTCATCTTTGTCACCATCCCTATGGAGTTAGCTGTAGTTCCTGGACAATTAATGTAGGAAGACATGTAGGATATTAGCTCAATAAACCCATATTTGCTGTATTGTTTATCAGTTAGGGTCTACTTAGTTTCATGAATTTATTCTGGAGGCAGAAGGTGTTTGCATGCAGCCTTCTTACTGCAAATTATATTTTCCTGATCTGCTGTCTAAGCCAAACTTGATGTTTGCAGCAGAAAGATTGCAGGGAAGAGGAATCAAGCTTTTTTACAAGGTGGGGAATGTAGAAGATTCTTTCTGTTTTCATGTCCTAATCTTGAAAGAGGTGAAAGGAAAACACCATCAACCTGCTAAAACCCCATTTCAGTTTTTGCTCTCCTTGTCCCTTTTCATTTAAAGGGCTGCCTGTTCCTTTCCCACCACTGAGGGAGAGGTGTGAAATGCTCTTTAATTTTGTCTCAGTCCTGTGAGTAAATCCTGTTGCTGGATCCTCTCAGTTCAGCTGTTCTCTGTTGCAGAGACCTTACAGAGTGTCTTTCAATTGTTGTCCCTATTACCCATCTGTGACATTTACTTTCTCTTGCTAAGATTCTTGTCCCTTCCCACTCTCAGCAGAGGTGGGTGGTGGGGAATAATTGCACCCCTTTTTATTTAGGTTTTGGTGCCTTTCACCAGAATTTTTATAGACCTCTTGATATTCTGAGGACCTGTCTTTGCCTTTCCCAAGTGTATAATTATTCTTGTTATCTTCAATTAATATGTGCATGTAGGTACATCAAATTAATTCCTTCTCTTCCCTTGCCTTATTATAGCTCTGCAATAGGGGCAGTTTTGTTATTCTCTTATCTATATTTATTATTCTTTCTCTATTTGGGGCCTCTCCATTATTGCTTAAGGGAGGGTTTGTGCTGTGAGGAGGGTTTGCTGGTTTTTAGTAGGGTCACAACCACAGTTAGAGAGCCCTGGTCATCATGTTTGGATGGCAGGTTGCAAGGAGATGCTGTTCCACCAAAAGCTGGCTAAGAGAATCAAAGGGAAATAATAGCTTTTCAGCTCTGTTTTTCTTACAATGTAAATTATATTCACTTCATATATTCAGAGTATGATTAAGAGCCCAATGGTTTTAGAGAGCAAAGCAGATAAATATTTATCACAGAATGATGGAATGGTTTGGGTTGAAAGGGACCTCAGAGGCCATTTGGTTCCAGCTCCTCAGTCTGGGGCAGGGACAGCTTCCACTAGCCCAGGTTGTGTATAAATGTATATTAGGCCCTGAATTCAAGGAGGCACCTGCAGTGCTGTGCTCCAGGGGACAGCCTATGGGTTGTGTTGAACTGGAGCATTCTGAGCACGGTCAAACACAACAATAAATTGCAGAAGTCAGTGCCCATTAAAAAGCGCAAAACAACCCAGATTTTGGGAGTGCATGTGTTCACATTTTTGTGTTTTATTGGCAGACAAAGGAGCTGGACTGCAAAGATGTTTCTGTAGTGTCTATTTTGTTCCCCTTTACAGTTCTCCACAGGGTGTCAGGGAAGTTGCTGGTGAGAGAGCTCCAAGTGCTGCTGTTTCTGGGAGGGGATTCTGCTTTCCTCTCCCACCAAAGAGATGCAGGCAGCACTTACCCATGGGCACTGGCCAGAGAGGAGCACCCAGAGCCTGGCTAATGAGCACCAATTAAAAACTTGACCCATCTAAGCCAGCATGGGAGGGAAGGAAGGGTAGGAGCCACAAGTGAGGAGCAAAAGGACAAAAGATTTTGAAGTAGCCTCTTATGCAAATAATGCAAAAGCCTTTTTTCACTTGCCTATATTAATCTTGAAGAAATTAGCATTTAATTTCTATAATTAGCCTTTCATGCACTCCAAGGAAGCGAGCATACACTTACACACTCGTTCCTGTTTCTTTTAAATCTTGAAGGCTTTGCCACTCTGTTGCTAAGGGGAAGCAAAGATTGGAGTCGGAGAGAAACAAAAAGCAGAACTTGCTCCCAGGTGTTGGTGAATCATCAGGGAATGGAGGTTTTTAATAATGTCTAAAGGAAGGCATAGGGGAAGTGTGTGGGTGTAAATTTAGTTTTCCTGAAAGGTGCAGAGCTGACAGAGCAGGGACTGCTGGCCACTGAGTGCAGGGGAACGGAGGGGACAGGGCTGGTGTCCTCTCTGCCTGAGTCACCACCTGGACAGGATGGTCCTGAGCATCAGACCAGCACCCTTGGTGCTCCTTTGGGAAGTGATGGCCTGAAGAGAGTCTGTTCAGCACAGACAAAAGAGAGTTTAGCACTGAGTTTTTTGAGAAGAGAACACACCATGGAGGCATGAAGTCTTAAATCTTAAAAAAATTGATCAAGGTTTTCTGTTTCCTTAATTTCAAAATCAGGAAGATACTAGGGGGAGCAGTAAGGTACTGAATAAAAACATGATAATTGGAAGGAATTCTCCCACATATGTTGATGATAACTGAATCTGTGGAATAAACCTAGGGACTTTTATAGTATGAATTTCCAAAGTTAGTACTGTCTCTTAAATGTATATTTCAATATTTGCACCATAAATCTCATCCTGAGAGTTGCATTTTTAGTCCTGTGGCTGAAATTCCCCTGTCAGCAATTGATGCAGATCAAATGTTGAATTTCAAATATGTGCAGCAATCCACAGATCAAAGATTGTGCATGGAAACCTTCGCAAACAGCTAAGAAAAAAACCCTGTACTCTGCTTGTAGGTAGCTGGCAAACAAGAAGAGCTGGGGGGTGGAGAATGACTGGAGCAGTTCACTATGAAATATCTACTGGGATGCAGTTTGTCATCTGTGGCTGAACATTATAAAGTGCTGCTGCAGCCCTGCCAATAAAATACTGATGGTGGAACTGCTGCCCAGCTGGAGCTTTCTCAGAAAACAGATATAATTATTTAGATTCTGTAGTCTTTGGACATTGATCATGTCAACAAAGACATCCCACAATTATTAGATGCCAGGTGATCTATGTTCCTGTTCTGTAAGAGGTTCACACTTCCCCTGCTGCTCTCTCAGTAGTTTTGCCATGAGCCTGGGATGTGCTGAATGATTTTATTCCAGATGAGAAGAGCTGACCTGATTTGAGCCCTTGCCAGGGGTTGGTCGGGTCCATCACCTTCCAAGCTGTGTTCAGCCACCACTGCAGCCTCCTGCTCCACGCACTGTGCCATGCAGGCTCTGTTCCTCAGGAAGGGGCTTTCCTTCCATCCACTCAGTCCCTGTTTTGTGGAATCTGTGGCTTGACCCACCTGGTGGTAGCACCCAGCACACATCCTGGGATACCTTCTCTGCACCAAGCTCCCCACAGAAGAGACTGAAGGAAGGTGAGAATGGTTAATTGGGAGAATTGGACCTCAAGTGCTACTGAAAATCAAATAATCAAGCATGATAAAGGACAATAGGCAAATGAGAAGTTTTCAGGATGGTCCTCTCTTCCTCAACCCACTGACCAAAAAAAAATTGATATTCTATATTCTGTTGACTGTGCCAAACTATCACTTGGAGATGGAAGTGGTAACCTTTCATCTAGAAGAAACTATAAGAATTAAATAGTAGCCAAATGTCAGCTTGGTTAGTCAATAATATTGCCTCTGACTTTCTCCTGAAACTCAAATACTGCAAAATTTTGCTGAGGAGATTATTTCCTGCCCTGTTTGTTTGAGGATTTTGGAGCCTTGTTCTTTCACTTGCACACAGTGGATGACCTTGCCTTTGTCCTTCTGTTCTGCAGCAGATAAACTTCACAGCTTTTAATACCTGTTAGGGTTTTAGTGTGATGTGCAAGCTTTCCTCTTGTGGTATGACTGCTATAAAAAGTGTCTTCCATTTTGAAATATTCTGTTAGATTAAGGTTTTAAAAACAGACATTCACTTTCTTCTCTTTTTAATGTTTTTGGTATGATTTCCTCACCCCACTGCTCCTATTCTCTCAACTGAGTCAAGACTCCCCTGAATATTTTACTGGTATTTCATCTTGGTTCTCTGAACATCATTACTGAGTGTGATGCAAGCTCCAGAAGGTTGTTGATTATTTTTATTAATGTCTTGAAGCTCATCAGTGAGCTGCCAGCCTCAGAGCTGGAAATGGAGCCATTCCTTGTGAAAACTTTTTAGGAGGGAGAGGTGTAAGAGCAGAGTCATTCCTTCATATTCAAATATCAGACATGAGAAGTTTTTGTCTTGCTTGCTCCTGCTTCTCACAGTTCTGCATATTCCAGAGGAGTCAGTAATTTAGGACTAGAAATGTTACCTGTTAATGCCATCTGAAGTCAATGAGGTCGACTGAAACTGTATAATCCAGAAACACTGAAAGTACAAGAAAAGCACCAGGAAGTTACTGGGGCTTGAAATTTTGTTTTGCTATCCCCTGCAAACAAACACAAAGCTTGATGATTCAGTGCATCTGCAGTTTCAGAGACATATATTGGAGATTAGAAACAGAAAACAACATTATACTGCTATGCAAAGCCTGCAGCAGGCAGGAATATATTCTCACACTTTCTGTGAGACATAAAGAGGTAAAAACCAAGCAATACCTCATCACCTTGGGTGAATTTAACTTGTTCAAAAGCATGGGCCAATTAAACAATAGGAAGGGCTATTTGAAGTTCATTATGATAAAGTTCTCCAAAAAAAAAAAAAAAAGAGTTCATAACAAGGCATTTTATTCCCTTCTGTCTGTGACTCCTCCTAGAAAATCTAGGAATAGATTATCTAGAGAATGTGACTGGTATTTTGCTTGCTCTTTTCTTCCTTTGCCTTTTAAAAGCAAAGCATGTGGGAGTGCAGGAAGAATACCTTCCAGTTTCTCAGGCATTATTTCCCTCAAGATTATTATGACAATGCCCTGGCAGTATTTTTGTATATGTATATATATGCACCTTGAATTGAAAACACCAACAAAACCAAAACTAAAAACAGAATCTAAAACTCCAGGCACTTGTTAAATCTAAGCTAAATTCCCTGCTGGGCCTGTGTTGGGAAGAGAAACAATGGAGCACTGCTCGGAGGGCAGCGTGACAGGGAAGCCACTTGGAGCTGTCACCTCCACCTGGGCAGGGAGGGGGAGACCTGAGTATTTGCCTCTGCTTCATGCTGGGGGAAGGAGCTGCTGCTGGGAACAGTTCCAACATACTTCTTACAGAGTTCTGTGCTTTTAAAAGCTCTGAGAGAGCAGCAGTGACGTGCAGCACAAGCAAGTTGCTGTACACTTGCTGTTCTGTCAAAAGGGCCCATCTGTGTCCTAAAAACCAAGATCTCTGGCTGTCTCTGTCATGGATCCTTTGGAATACCCTTCCAGGTGCTTCCCCTGGGAAGTTCAGGATATTCAGAGCGTCTAGGAAAAGTCACACTTATGTTCCATAGATTTACTTTCCATCAGTCTTGATCTGGCCACAGATACTGTACCAAGCCTTGTGTCTTGACCCTTGCTGCCACTGAGTACCACTCTAGGAGATCTTTTATTAAAAAAGCCTCTAAATCACATCTACAGGCATCATCATTACTATTATGATGATTATCAGTCGCAATAGGACACAAACGACACGCTGAATTGCCCAAGGTATAAAAGAGAGAGTTTATTTCTAAACTCTAATATTTATAGGATTTCAAAAGTGACAGTGGATTGGAGGGTGAAACTGCCACCTCTCCAACCACACTGGTCAAATCAACAGCCCATCAATTCTCTCCTCCTCCAGAAAGGAATGCAAAACAATCATTATTTACATGAAAAGGTGCGTGAGAAACTCCATTTCAAAAATGTAAACATCAGAAGCCTAGAAGAACTTAGAAGAACAGGGCGACCATTATTCTTATTCTTATTCTTATTCTTATTCTTATTCTTATTCTTATTCTTATTCTTATTCTTATTCTTATTCTTATTCTTATTCTTATTCTTATTCTTATTCTTATTCTTATTCTTATTCTTATTCTTATTCTTTTCATGTGGTGCCACCATGTGCTCAGGCCCCAAGCTGGTAACCCTCAGTGCAGTGAGGGCACAGGACCTCCTCTTGAACCCTCCCTGCCATTTTTGTCATTTTTAGGGACTGTGAGTTGGGAAGAAGCTCGTGTCAGCCCCAAGTCCAGGTCTGAGGGGCTGCAGGGACACGTTGCTGTTGCAGAGAGAGGAGAGGGCCCAGTTTGTGACCTCCCCACCCAGTATTTTGGGGGATTAGAGTTACTTGCTCTTTGGCAGTGCCCAACCACTGACTGTGAACATGGACAATCTTCTTTAAAGGTGTCCCCAGGCAGAAAAGCTCCATAAGGAGCCAGCAGCTGTGAGCTTCTGCTGTCAGTCCTGGAGGCAGATTACATTAATATGGGTGAATTTACTTTCTTGGACTCCTGCACAAGGGAGCTGGTTGCCTTCATTAGCTTTGAAAGTCAGAGCCCAGACTGGCAGTGCTGCTCTAAGAAGGAAATATGTAACTGAGAAAATGTGTTCAGTATGAAAATATTGAGTAGGTGGCTGTTGGGTTGATTGCTGAAAGCTGTTTTGCAGGCTCAGGTGCTTGGGTACAAAAGAGCCTTGGCTATTTGCCTGTCCCAAGGGTAAAAGTGTGGGGTCAGTTTAGTTAGAGCTAAGCTTTTTTAGCCATACAAGATTTTGCATCTGGCATTAGTGCACTGGCCCATACAGAAAAAGAACTTATTATCATCCTGCTTTAAAATTCAGATCAATAAAAATTAAGCCCCTGCAGCAGTCTTCTGTTTTGTTTTCTTTTTACTTAGCTCTATTGAAAGGACTTAGAGGATTAATTTCTCATATGGCTTCTTTCTATTCAGGTGCAAATGAGCAGAACCAGTGACTGCATATCTTGAGTTCTTCATCATTTGAAGCTGAAGCATCAGAATTGGGAGTTTTTCTGGAAGCTGTGTTGGGACAGTCAGAAGCCTTGTGGTTATCATAAGAATGATGGGGAAACTGCTATGCCACCCGTGTGGTTACAAGTTTAGGCCGGGCCAAACAGCCAAAATTTGCTTTATCTTGGACTCTCTCCAAGTTGTAATGAGAATTTTTTTCAGTCCTATCTCCTTGCTTTGATTTCAGTGGTGAATTTGTAAATCTGCAGGACCAGTAGGAGAATTACTGACAGTCTGTTCTGACCTCTTCCTCAATAAAGTTGATAATGTTTCCCAATCAAAACACTTACATGAACTAAGCCAAACCGTTATTTTGAAAAATAAAACTAAATAATCCTGTCTTCAGTTAGAAATTACCTAAAATGGCAAATCCACTGGTTTAAAACTTGGGAAATGAGTAGTCAGTCCAAAATTTTAATATCCTTGGGATTTAACCAGGTTTTTAAAGCTACTTTTTACAAGCCTACTTTCAAGGTTGGATAAAAAAAGCCTCACAACTCCCACCATGAAGTTCTGCTAGACTTACTATCTACTTTCAGTCTTCAAAGCCTGAGTGGGTGGTGATTGATGTAGATGTATTGCAGAGTGAATATCATTGTCAAAAATGTTAAAGCTCTTCGAATTTTCTGTTTCTATAGAAAAATGAATCTACTCATTTTCTTTGCCATGAAATGCTGAAGTTGGTGTTCAGTTGTGTTGTTTATGGAGACTGAGAATCCATACATGTTGTTTTGTTAAGTTTGGGTCTGATTCCCACACTAAATGTGTTGTGGTTAGTCCAGAACTGGAATAATAGTGTTCCTTGCTGAAAACAAATATGGATTCATATCTTGTTCATATATGTAAGATTATTTATAGATGCATTACTCACACATCTTTTTAATTTGTGTTTTAAATGTAACATCAAATGCACATTTAAAATATGTAAGTGCTAATTCACCAGGAGAAATCCTTACCCCATTTTATTCTGCAAGACTGAAATTTATTGTCATTATTTTCCCTTACACCAAGTGGTGGAAGTTTTTATTCTCTACAAAGCAGTGGTAGGTGACACTTCATTTGAGGTGTTGCACCATTTTGTCACCTACTTTCATGGATCCTGAGGCTTACAGCCCTGTTTGTGGTTAGGCACCCACAGACACCTCCCAGGGATGCGGTCTGTGCCCTGATTGCAAACAGAGCAGACAGAACCAGTGCAGAGTGAAGCAGCTTGTCTGGGATCACACAGGAGATCAAGAAGGGAGCTGGGAACAGGAGACAGTCATCCTGCCATGCCAGGCCAGGCTGGGAGACTTCTTGTGATGTACAAATCTGAGACTTAACAAAGAACTGAATAGCATCCTATTAAGCACGAAACTTTGCTGGCAAAGCAGTGAATCAGGTGGTCTCTGAGAGTGGCAGCTAAGCAACAATGTTATAATGATTAATTATTATCAAAGTGAAAAAAACACAGTTTAAATTAATATTGTTTTAACTGTTTAAATGCTGACCTTGCAGCAGTGACCATGAAAGTTCAGAATATGAAGGTATAATTTTCAGAGTTATCTGCAGAGTTGTGTGGCTGATGATTGTTTTTCTTGCAAACCATTTTCTGTGCATATATGAGAATATTGTTTGAGAAAATTTGGAGCATCACTTTACCAAATTCTCTGTGTACCACATTAAATATGTCAAAGCACAAAAATAGCTGCCACCAGAGCACTGCACTCATCCCTCCCTGTTTGGCTTGGGCTTGTGTGGGAAGTTAAGCTGCAACAACAGGCTCCACCTGTGGTTATCACTGCAGCTCATTTACCTGCAGGGAGACTGATGAACTTGGAAGAGCAGCATCTTTTTGTGCTCTTTGTCTTGACCTGAATGAGTGTCTACAACTAATTAGTGAATTACCACAGCTTCAAAGAGAGAATTTTACTTACCCTGAAATACACCCTTTTTGAGAAAGGTATTTAAAGATGTATTTTTCTTGAAGCAGTGAATAAATTGAGAGAACCAGTATTTTGCTTTATCAGGATAGGAAATGGAGGATTTTCATAAACTGGGCATTCTAGAATCTGAATGGAAGTTACAAGAGAAACAACTGGATATGAGGCAATCCTGGAGATTGCAGGTACTGGGGAAAAGAAGTGGCAAAGGCCATAGATTTTGGGAAGAGAAATCACATAACTATTAGGTTTGACCTTGTATATTAAGCTGTGGAGGTGAAGGCAAGAGCTAGGCTTCTGAATTTCAATAGACCAAATTTCCCCAGAAGGAGGGAACTGATGGGCAGAAATAATTGGGTGATGCTGCTGCAGGGTCATCATGGAGGTGGGGAGGTCAGCCTGAAGGAAAGGCTGCAGCTGCTAATGGCTCAGTGGAACCTGTTCTTGCTAGAAATAAATATTTAGAGGGGCTGCAATGACTCTGTCTAATGAAGAAATTACGCATGCAAACTATGAAAGAAAGCAAGGCTCATAAAGACTTTGGGAGGGTTGCGTGGAGATCAGTCAGACACAAAAGTGACTTAAAAGAAGGAGGAAAAGAGAAAATTTTCATACAGTCCATAAAATCAGTTAAAAATATTTTTTTTACTCTGGAAATCTGGTCAGAAAAGGTGGTATGTAGATTGGTTACTGCATATTTAAACACAGATTGAAATGTGTTTGTTACAACCATACTTGCTAAGAAGTGTTTGAAACAAAGGAACAGGGAAATCTTGATTTTTCTTTCTCCTACTTGGAGTAGACAGCAAGGATCCTGGGAAAATGATTGTATATTCACATCATGTCATCATCTAAGTACATGGAAAATGTTTTTTAGGATGCTGAAGATTTGCCACCAAACTACAAGGGCTTTACATCACATCTCCAACAATCTTCAGCACTAACAAGGTACAGGTAAACTTTGGGGTTGCTCTGAAGCATCTTGTGTCCTTCTCTCTTCTCCTTTGTGATTTTTTTTCCTATGTTTTCTGTTTGATTTTGGTGTTTCCTGCAATGTGCTGTCATTGGGGGTGCTTCATTTTTAGTTTTGATCAACAAGCTTGTGACAACATCTTCTCCAAAGGAGGCTGTGTCCTCCATTAATATTGTAGTGTTTTGTTGTTTTACTGTACCAAACATTATCTGAGGGTTGTGGAGTGGATTTCAAAAGAATGAGATTTTAATGGTCACCAGAACTTGTGGGTTCTTCATTAAATATTTCATGAGGTGATTTGTGATTTATTCTTGAAAGGACCTTTGGAAGTCCAACTCCCTCCTCTAATCAAGGATGGGTTACTTCAGGTTGCTCAGGGCCTTGTCAAATACAGTTCCAAACATCTCCAAGTATGGAGACTCTAGTTTGGGCAGCTCATTTCAGAGTTTGACTAAACTCACAGAGAAAAGCTGTTTTTATTTTCTTTATAATTTCTTTTCCTGTTTTTTCTTTCTTTTTTTTTTTTTTTTTGGAAGAGTTGGAGGAGGTGGTTGTGGTTTATGCACCCAGTCTCTAGGTAGAATTAACACTCTGTCCATTTTTTCTTGTCCTATCTCTGTGCACCTTTAAGAAATATCTAATATCTAGCAATAAATCCTGCTAGTAACCAAACAAGATGTTTGTATTTCTGAACATTTTTACAGTGAGGAAATGGAGTCCTCCTTGAGGTCACCTGTAGTTTTAAGTGTGGAAACACCTAGAAATCTGGTCATGACCAGGCAGTTGTGGCAGTAACAACTTCTGCCTGGTTTATCTCTGTTTCACAGTATTTGGTATCACAGTTAAATTGTGTTATACATCAAGAACTTAGGTTAGAGAAATGCTAAAACAAAGCAAGGGTAAAATGTGTATGGAGACTTGGCCTTTCAAATGCATTTTTACTTCCCCCAATGGTGGCAGCTGAGACAGCAGGATTTTATTCTATTTCAAGTCCCTCTTAGGCTTGTCAAATAATGCAGTATTTTCCAGATTTAAAGCATTTCAATTTTAAATCCATCAAAGTCCTTCTGAGTAAGAGGGTGCCTATGTGCAATATCCAGTAGACATTGGTACATAATTCCAGTGTGCTCTTAAGAGTAAGTTATTAATTAGGCTAACATTAAATGCATTATTTAGACCTGCTAAACTCTAAATGCAGAGATTTTTTTTTTTTGTTTCTTAAAATTGCATTCTAGCTTGTAATTAGTGTCTTGGAGCAACTAAAGGATTTTCTGTTTTTCTCACCCTAAAATCAAATTTTTCTTCCAGTCTATTTATTTATAAGTAAAGCTTGATAAAAATATGGCATTTGCAGCCAGATTCTGGGGAAGACATGGGAAATAAGGCACACATTTGGAAAAATCTCAAGAATGATTGCAGGTGAACAATTACACACAGGGAGATGTTGGAGGGATCTTAAGGCAGAGAAATAGCATCTGTGTGGGAAATTGTATCTTTCTGGATGCATTCACTGTGGAATTGACTGCAAAGATAAGAAATTAAGGCAATCACTCTGTGTTCCTGGTGACAGCCATCATCAGTACTCTCCTTTCTCAAGCTGCTGAAGCAACAGTTCTATTAGCAAAGCTTTTTTATTCATTTATTTTCACCATCATTTATTTGACCTGTTCTGGTTTTATTCTTAAGAGGAAACAAAGGAGATTAAATTTCAAAGATTCTTCTGTGGTAAGTGAGGGATGAGGCTGGGATAGAAATAAAGAAAATAAACCAGGATAGAGAGTGTCAGGTTTCTCCACTGCTGGTGTGTTTTCCTATCTGCTTTCCCCTTGCTTTGCACAACAGCACAAAGGAATGTTGTTTTGTTGACTCTGGTTTGTAGTATTCATGTTCAGCTTCAAGTCTTCAGTGAAGTTCAGCTATTCTCTTAGTGCTCTATAAGCAGAATCTTGAAACTGAATTTCTTGAGTTTGTTCAGTGTGTTGCAACTGGCTGAAATATCCGAACATAATCCACTTCAAATAGATTTGTCTTCTTGTTGGTTAAAGCTGTACTAATCACAAGACAGGTGTTCAATGCTTTTTGAACCAGTATGAAATCAGAAGATTTGGAGTCAACACTTAGCTCTTTAGCCCTTTGCAGCCATCCCCAGTCACCTGGCTGACAACAAATTTTGCCCTCAAGTTTGCTGTGGGGGATGATTCCTTCACCAGTGCCTGAGGCAGGAATCTTCCAGCTGTAAAACATTGTGTTTTGCCTTCAGGAGAAGGGAACCTCCAGGTCTAAGACTGCAGCCATCCTCAGGCCTTGAAAGGGACACTTTTCCTCTTTCAAAGCTTTTCTTTGTGCTGTTCCACCTGAGGGAGGTTTTACGTGGTCCTAAGCCCCTTATTGCCGGGGTACCTGTGGCTAAGTCCCCAACTTCTGGGACTCAGGCTGGGCCCTTTCAGGGGGCTCCCCTGTTGGAGGAGACCCTCCTGGAGTGGTTTTGTGTCAGGAAAGAGAGATGCACTGTATTTTTTCAGTCTCCATGTTCTGGATTATTATTATCTTATCTAGAGTTTTGCATGCTGTCCACACTAGGCTCAGCATGCTGGAAAAGCATCACAAAAATGGCCAACAATCTTTCATTACAACATCTTTTAAAGCTAATCTATCCAATTAAGAGCTGAAACCTAGATTAGGTTTCAGCTCTTAATTGGATAGATTAGTTTTAAAACTTTTTTAACCCAATAACTGATCCCTAAAAGACTGCAATGTGGATTTTTCCATCCAATTACAAAATGCCACCCAAACCCAAGAAGAAGAAAGAAGAAGAAGCATGAAGAAAAAACCCAGGATGACACCCTGTGCCCTCCATCTTGCATCCATCCACAACATACTAAAAATCCCAAAACCTAAATTTCCCACCTAAGTGATACACCTACACTACTCTCTACAATATACTTCACACTTTAGTGGATTCTAGTCTATCTTGAAGTTTAGGAAATTTTCTCCATGAATGAGGGTCAAAGTCTGTGCTCCCCCAGGGGTCAGGGCAGCCCAGAGCAGTATTAGAGAAATGTCCCCAGTGCCCTGGGGTTAGAGGTCTCTGATGTTAGAAAGTCTTTATCCTAGCCCCAAGACCAAAGAAGAAGCCAAGATGCTTCTTTTCAAGGTTGTTTATTTTCTCTTATTTATTATATTCTTCCTCTGACCCACTGAGATCTGTCCAGCAGGTTGGGTTGCGGCACTCTGGCAGCCCTTAGGGTGGTGTTATCTTTTTATAATAAAAACTATGTGTACTTTATTTACAATAATTTTCCAATACCTATCACCTATGTTACACAGTCTGTCTCTAATTTAAACCAATCAAAAAGTGTCACGATCACAGCAGAAGATGGAGGACAAGAAGAAGAAGGAGAAAGACAGAACACGCCCAGATTCCTCCATCTTGCCTCCCGAGTCCCCATTCTAAAACCCCCAAAGTTCTACATTTTCACCCCGTGATAAATTCACTATCATTCTATTCAAATTGTTGTGGCTTTTAACTCTTCACACAAAGTTGGTAATTGTTTCCATGGGTTAAAATTGAAGGCACAGGTGTCTTTGACTCCATGCCAAGGTCTCTGAGCCCCCTTGCCAGGGTCTTGAGTCCTTCAGGGCAGCCAGAGGAATGTCCTGGGTTCCGACAGGTTTCCACACCTTATGAATATCAGCACAGACAGCTGGGGTGGTCTCACCCCTCAGAGCTGTTTTGTGAAGCAGCACTGACCTGCAACAGCTGAGGATGTAACCAAACTCTACCAAAGCCTCACCTCGAAGCCTCCTTGTTAACACAGCAGCAAATGGACCCATTGCAATGAAATCTCCTCCTTCTTAAGTAAACATATGCTGAGGTTTGTGCTTTATCACTTTGAAATAAGATTTTCCCAACTTTGCTAATTAGCAGTGTTGCCCAAACAGAAAGAAACATATGGCTCGTACCGTGCTGACTTGAAGGCTTTGGAGTTTCACTGGAGAATAATTAAAGTGATTTTGATTTACTGGCGTGATGAAGTACGAGCCACTCTCGTTTGGCCTTATGTCTAGAAGCTCTGAGACAGTGAGGCACCGTAGCAGGAGAGCTGTAATAATTAACACGAGCCAGATTGTTATTACTGGGAGAGCTTTGTTGCCGTTAACAATAATTTGTAATTATCAAGAGGCTTTACATAATTCATGCTAAAATCTCACCTTTACCTGTCGCTGGAAGCTCGTGGTTGGTTCAACTTTTTTAGACTGAATGCTTGAGGGATTGCAAGGTTTCAATTCTACTTGGAATCATGTAGCTGGTTATAATGAAAAATCTCTCCTGTCAAATGAAATTCTTTCTTTTATTTTTTACTGATAAGAACAAGGAACATGCTGTCCACTGCAGACTTTGGGAGGTACATATTTATCTCCATGTTTTCTTTTTGAAAACAGATGTGCATGGGAAGTGCATATTTCTTCACTGAAAAAGTGAAAAAATTCAGTACTAAAATTTTCACTAAGATATTCAAAACCAGGTCAACATCTTCCCTGGAAATCAGAAGAGATTCTGATGTACATAAAAACTCAGCTTCCTCCTAGGAACAAATTAAGGAAGAATTTTTGCCAGCATGGATAATTCACTCTGTGCTCCTGGTGCTCACCATGAACTGGAAATAAGTGAGCTTGTTTGCCCATTATTGTAAATTTTACTCCTCAGATGGCTGTTTAACAAAAGGTGTGTCATCTCCTGCAGGTTACTTAATATGAACACAAATTCCTCTGAATAATTTGAAATTAAACTGTGTAATGTGGTTAGTGGATGTCATAAATACACACTGCTTATAAATATACACTTCTTAGAAAATGCAGAATAAATAACTGATGCCAAAACCTTTGTTCAGAGGCAAAGGGTGTGAAAACCATGAAACAGGAAGAGCGTGAGCTTCTTGAATGAGTGTCTTGCCAATTAATTTTCAAAATAGGGTTTTCTGGACTCTGTTTAATGTAAGCTTCTAGAGATGCTCCAAGGTGTCTGCATCTGAATCTGCACAAGTTGAAACTAAAGCCAAGCTGTGGTTTGGTTTGAATTCAGGATGAAATCTTAGGTGCTTGGCAGGCTCTGGTGAAGCTGAACAAGTGGAAGGATGCCTGGAACATTGCGAACACTTGATCAGATACAGTCTGATGGTTCCTTTTGAAGGCCTCATCCTGCCCTAGAACTGAAATTCCTTTTTTTAAGTTTTGAATTTAAAATTTTTTGACTTTTTCTCTCAGGAAGTGCATCTGAATTGTGTCATCTGAGCTACAGAGCTTGCTTGATGCTACAAATGGGACTTTAGGAGTCTTTGGAAAGTTTTTAAACAACTGAATCTTTAAAGTTGATTTCTTTTAATTAATAGTAGAAGGTTTCTTGGCTTTAGATACTGAATCTTCTAAACTGGTGTAAAAAATCTTACATCATAAGTGGAAAACTGATTTTAGCTCTGTAAATCACTGAATATTTCATGTGTCCCTTTCAGAAAACAGATGGAAATATGCACTTTTGGAATGTTCCTCTATAATGCAGATGAGTGATTTCAAGTAATGTAGAACTGTACTTTTTTATTTTTTTGGAGGTAGAGGAAATATATCTAAGGTTTTCTTGTTTTATCTTACCAGGGCCAAATTCTGTGTTGGAAAGAGCTCCTTCTGTTTCCCTTGGCATAACCTACCATGCACAGATGTCACCTTCCTCCTTTTGACCAGATCACAGAACCCAAGGAAGGAATTTCTTCCCCATCCTTGCTGGCATCCTCAGCAGGCAGGTTCCTTAGGACTTTGATGTGAGACAGAAATGGAACAGGATTTTTCTGGGGTGGGATGCTTTGTGCTTGAGGAAGTCCAAGTTGATCTGAGCCTGAAGAGTCAAGAAAACTTGCATTTTGTATGGGCAGTTGCCTTGCAGCTCCCTGCTCTGGTAGAGGGCGCTATAAAGACTTTGGTGCCGAAGTAATTTATGATTAGTTGAAAACTGTTGTGTTTCATTGCTCACACATGTTGTATTCCAGAAGAAACTGTAAAATTGATCTGAGGCCCATCCTAAGTGTGAATCTTTGTCTCTCTCTCAAAGTGCAAAGCTCTCTTTCAAAAATGTAATGCTGCGTGTGACGCAGGAGTTGCCATGGAAAAATACATTGAGCCAATCATTCATGATTTATTTATAGCAATTAGAATGCACATCCCAAGATCCAATAGTAACTTTGATTAAAAAAAAAAATCCAGACAAAGGATTGAAGCATGTAAATTGTTGGGAACACTTGTGAGTCTGTATGTTTAATACATTATTTAAAAAATTGACTATGTATGTTCCTGGACAGCGCTTTGAAGTATAAGTGCTGCTGATATTTGCTTCTATATTTCTGCTGCTGATAATGTTACTGCTGTTGTCCTATACTTACCATCTGTTCAGTGCCTATTTAATGGGTATAGTAGATAGCAGTTCAAAGTGAGATTTTTCTTCTAATCATCTCTTTTAGAAAACATTTGTGTAAAATTGAATGCTTTGGAGAAATCTGTACACCTGTATTTTGCTGGAAACACGGTACCCAAGATCCTTAGAGCTGTATACACTTTTCTGTGGTGCTTTAACTACTACAGGCAGTGAATGCCTCCCTCCTCATTGCTTCAAATTGTATTCAGTGAGAAGCCTTTTATTTGTCTATTTTGATGAACATTAACTGTATTTTGTTGTTGACTTTTTTGCAGGCAATTGCTGAAGTATTGAAAATTCTGATCTCCCACACATGGTGGGGGATCTCAACATCCAAAAATGGGATGCTTCATCCCTGGAAGTGTTCAAGGCCAGCTTGGATGGGATCCTGAGCTACTTGGTGTAGTGGAAGGGGTCCCTGAAGCAGGGGTGATCTTTATGGTCCCTTTCAACCAAACCATTCTATGCTATCTGCTTTATTTTCAGGCAATTATAAAGATCAAACAACCAAAACAACAAGCTTTCAGGTTAAAGGATTGCTATTTCTCTAAAGAATGTGGACTCTTCAGGGTTTTCTTTTCTTATTTTTCTCCTCCAAGGACTTGTCTTATGGATACTTTGACTCTGTTAGCAGCTAAGGAACTTCTCTGGAGTTTATTGCCCTTGTCCTTCTATGATTATGTGGCTTGCTTGCTGAGTTTCATTTCAATTTGGCAGTTCGTGGAACTGTCAGCTCTCTTTGATGTATGTCTCCCTCAGAGGTTAAATCAATAGTGTTTTAAGCTTATCTCTTGCTCTCCATGAGGGCAATGCTGGAGGAATTGTGATTTTTAAGCTTTCATATTTTGCACTGACCATGTAATGTTGAGGAACAAAATCCACCTTAATGAAAATCTGAAAGCAATTATTGTGTAGCTGGTTTTAATTGACCTGGAGTTGAGACGAGGAGCAAAAAGCCTGAGTTTTCAGTGCTGTGAAACTGGGTAGGCAAGAGGTTTTTCTGATCATACTTGTGCCTGTCTCATTCTGCACCAGTTCCATGGATCAGTGGATTCCTGATGGGAAAGGCTGCCAAACACCTGCTGGAGCTCTTGGGCTTGTGCTGCTGGGCTTGCAATCAGTCAGGATTCCTGGGAGAGGCTCCTTCATCTGCTCCCAGCTGATCCTTCAGGTCACCAGGTCCTCCTTTCAGAGGGCTTCATGCAACTGTGTGAGGAATAAGGTGAGTTAGGGGATGAGAGAAGGGTTGTGGTGTTGTGAGTGTCCCCAGGATGAGGTGAGAGATGAGAATTTGACTCCATGTTCTCAGAAGGCTGATTTATTATTTTATTATATGATATGATATTATAATAAAAGAAATTATATACTAAAACTATAGAGAAAGGATACATCAGAAGGCTAAACAAGAATGATAATGAAAGCTTGTGACTGACTCCTTAGTCAGACTGATGATTGGTCATTAATTAAAAACAATTCACATGGAACCAATCAAATATGCACCTGTTGTTAAACAATCTCCAGACCACATTCCCAAGCAATGAGATAATTATTGTTTTCATTCTTTTCTGAGGCCTCTCAGCTTCCCAGGAGAAAATTCTGGGCAAAGAGGATTTTTCAGAAAATTTCATGGTGACAAAGGGCTTGGGTACTCAAGACAGAGGCTTGAGTAGGGAGCCTGGAATTGTCAGGAAGCCCTTCCACAAAAGAGAGAGGCTGTCACAACTGTGCTGGCCACACCAGCAGCATGAGGCTTTGAGGATCTGCTCTGAGCTGCTGTTTGGGGCCACACGATGTGCTCAGCTGGGTGAGGATCTCATCCCTCAGCTGCCTCCACATCCTTCCTTGATTTGGCCACAGGCCAGTAAAGAGCTGCTTCTGAAGGGGTTTTGCTGTGTCATTTTGTGTGCCACAGGCTGTACCTCACTGTGTGGGGGTTTCTCTGGTGTGAGCAATAATTTTGCAGCCACAGAGAGATTTAAAATAATTGTGGGGTTCTTCTGGAAGTAGCAATAGAGAGCTGTATCTGTTCAGAGAACATAACTTCAACAGTGCTGAAGCTGAGTAGAAGTTATACCCTATATCCTGTCTGCAAAACTCTGAAACTTCACAGACAAACAAGCTGACAACCAAGAGATTGCTTTTCCTGCTTTGCCACTGGGAATTACAACTACAGCTGACTGGAAGCTTCCTTTGCCTGCAGGCTGTAAGTGTGGCAAACACTCTCCCATCTTTATTAGTGCAGCTTTCACCTCCAGTAATGTAGAGAAATGCCTGGGGTTGGGATGGCATTTTGAGCTGGGATTCATCAGCTGGTAGACATCTACACTTCAAACAGATTTGTTGTTGAGGCTCTCTTCAAAGTGATGGAGAGAACTGGATATATTTAAGAAGTGATTTTTTCATACCTTGACAGCTCTCCAAAATCAGTCAGCTGTTTTGAGCCTTAGAAGTTTCTCCTTCTTCATTGGTGAGAAAGGAGTCTGGACAAACAACCTTTTCTTTGTCTATTTACATTTTGCTCAGTTAAATCCAAACATTGCAAGTTGTATTATTTATATAAGCAATATTTCAGTCAAAGGAGGCTAAAATTTCACAGAGTATAAGCTGTTCTCTGCTTGTCTCTTTTGTGACAAAATGTGCTGGCCACAGATTCTTGCCCTGAGTGAATTGCCCTTAACCTTTCTAGTGATACAGACACATGGCCTCGTGAATATTTGCAAGGATCAACTGGATGGCTGCTCAACTGTATTTTCCTAGACAAAAGCTGACAGGTTTTTGTTTCATTTTTTTGCCCTAGAGTGAATAATTTCCGAGGTGTAGCTGTCAGCTACCTGCTAAAGCTGAAGAAACAAGAAATGTGTTGGCCCAGCCATGGCACAGGCCTCACTTGGATGCCTGAAGGCTCTGTCTCCAAATCAGCTCTGAGACCATCTGCAATTCCCATCCCTCCCATTTTAGGTTTATTAGGTTTTTTCCATGTGTCTTTCTAGTCATATATGACATGTTTAGGTTTAAAACTTCTGCAACCAAACATAAATAGCTGGGCTGTGTGTGCCCTCCTGTGAGAGGATGTTCTTGTGCTGTGGACGGCTGAGGCACATGGACATTTCAGCAGCACTTTCCTGTCCTGGGGAGAGCACAGCACAGTTCTGCAGCCACCACCTCAGGGGTGGTGGTGCTTCTCTGCTGGTGTCCTGGTTTAGGGCAAATTTGGGAGAAAACCTCCAAAGGGGCCCCTCCAGAAAGCAAACCCACACAGCCCCTCCCTCCAACCAGTTCAGGAAGGAATCCTGGGAGAGAAGTGGAAAGAACCTGTTTATTTAACAGGCACAGCACCCCCGGCACACAAAATGAACAATACTGGGTGACACCACTCTGAAAAAGTTGACAAATTCAGAAAGTCTCTCTGGGGGTGCTCGCTCTGTTCTCAGTCCCTCAGCGCTGGGGCAGCTGCTGCCCAGAGTAGGCCCCGCTGGGCCACAAGGTGCAAACTCTCGGGGTGTGCCAGGCCCCAGCCCGGAGCAGGCTCGAGTGGTGCCAAAAAAGGGAAAGGAAAAACAGTCCAGGAAAAAATTCAGACTGCTTAGCTAAACTAACTAATGAGCAGAAGCAAAAAGCAAGAGCAAAGCAGGAGCAAAGCAGAAGCAAGAGCAGAGCGAAAAGCCCAGCAAAAAGCAAGAACAGCACCATGTACTGCCCTGTCTGTGTGTCCTGCCAGCCATGGGGGAGCAGCTGATAACAAAACCAAAACAAAACTTTCACTCTTCAGAGCCAGCCTTGAAGGCATAGAACATAATATCCAGCATAAACAGAACACACGAATGGGGATACAAGCATCATAACGTCACCCTAGGACAGCTGGTCATGGGCAGAGGAAGAAAAATGCAAATTTAAATTGTGTTCTTACACTGGTGACATCAAGAGAGCTCAGATGTTTACTGTGGTGTAAATGGCAGGTTAAATTGATAAATACTGCAAGATGTGTGATGGAGAGGGACTGTTCATTTCCTGGCTGGATTGGAAAATGCTGGTCAGCACTAGGGATGTACCTACTCCAAGGGATGCCCTAGAGTGCAGTGAGTGATGCTGAAGAGGCCTCCTTTCCCTGTGTGACAGCAGTCAGACTTGTGCCCTCTGAATCTCCTCTCAACTCATTTGTTCCACCCCTGCAAGACTGTCCTTGAGGAGGTGAGACTGATGTAATTCTGTCTGTCCCAAATCAGTTCCCACTGATGGCACCTGGAACAGGAGAGTAATTTCTGATAATGCTCAGTAGTACCCCTCAGCATTTTTTTCCCACCCTAAATGTGTTCTTTGAAAATTACTGGGATATGAATGGTGAAGGCATTTTACTTTGTGTGGGAGGATTGTGCATGTGAAAAGCAAATGTTAATATTTCATGAAGGGTTCATCTCCTAATGGCAGGAGGGTTTCCAAACCTGAGGCTATCACAGGGGTGCCAGTGTTGATGAGAACCAGCAGATTTATGATCTTCCTCCCCTCACTGGCAAACAGGGAATCATCAGAAACGAAGGCAGAAGTCTTGCAAAAGCTGATGTGGGAGGCAGAAATAAAGCTGTTGAGGAGCTGAGCTCATCCACATTGTGTCTGCTGGGAGGGCTCTCTAGTAGCTGTGGCTAAGCAGGGATGGACAGATGCCAAGATCACACCCTCCATGGGCTGCACATGGAACATGGTCCTGCAGCACCCACAGCACCAGCTCAAATTCAAACAAACATGATTATATTCAAACAAACATGATTCTATCTGTGATTCTGGTGTTCCCACAGCAGTTAGGAGACAGTCAGGATAGGCCTGATATGTTCTTGGAAGTATTTCAGAGCCCAGTATTCACCTCTCCTGGCAGCAATGCAGTGTCTGGCCACTACCACACTCCTGGGCAGCTGCCCAGAGCTTTGGCAGGGTTCAGCTGCCTGTTGTGGATTGAGTGATTCATGCCCTGGTGTTGGGAAGTGCTGCTGACTCTGTGCCTGCTGTCTGTCCTGGCTGGGCCAGTCTGCAGAGCTGGGCACATTTGCTTAGCTCATAATTCTTTGATGCTGGATATTTTTTCATCAGTGCTGGAGTGACTTGTGACTTTTATTTATGGCACTGTAATCTTTGCCCAGTTACCAGTGTGCAGATTTGGAAACATGCTCTGTTGGACAATTCTCATTGCCAAAAGCCATCCCAAATCCTCCTGGGTGTCTGTTCTTTAAGATTTCTCCATCAGCAAGTGCCTGCTTCCTCCTCTTCTCTTTCTTCAGCTGGAAGCATGACATAATTTCATTCCTCTTTTTTCCAGATTGTAAAAGGGCTTGGCTTGAAAGAAAATTTAGGGAAGTTTTAGCTGAGTCTGGCCCAAGGGTTGAATTAATTTTGGAGCATGCAGTGCTATGGAGCCTAGAGCAGCAGCAATGAATGCCACTTGCCACCTGACCATGAGAGGAAACTAAAAGGCTCCAGCAAAAGAGCTGCTGCCACAATGTGTGCATTCCTCAAAATCACTGAGGGCAGACCAGTGCCCTGCTGAGTTTGATGTTTTCTCAAATTGGCAACTTCCTGCTATTTTTAAACAGTACAAGCATTCCAGGATGGTATGAGCCAAAGAGGTTGTCTGTATAAATTAAGATATCAAACAGCTCAAATATCTCTTCTAAGCTCACCTAGGTTTGAGTTAAAAGATGAAAATCTGGAAATAAACCCAGAGGCTTATTTTGTTTATTCAACAGCATCCCTTAGATCTTGGTTTATGACTCAGATTTCTATTCCATTCCATGCAAATCCTCAAGGTTGGCAGGAGTGTTGATCTGCTGGAGGGTAGGAAGGCAGAGGGATCTGGACAGGCTGGATCAGTGGAGTGACGCCAAATGTATGAGACTCAACAAAACCAAGTGCCAGGTCATGCATTTGGATCACAACAACCCCAGGTACCACTGCAGGCTGTGGGAAGAGTGCTCAGTTTGTGCCAGGAGAGGTTTGGATTGGATATTGGGAAGAATTTCTTCCCTGAAGGGATGTCAAGCACTGGCACAGCCTGCCCAGGGTGAGACACCACCCCTGGAAGTATTTAAAATAGTGTAGATGTAGCACTTGGGGACCTGGTGAAGTGATGGGCTTGGCTGTGCTGATTCAACTGCTGATTATCTTAAAGGTCTTTTCCTGTCCAAATGATTCTAAGATTCTGTGAGAAGAGAATCTCTTCTAAAAGAAGAGTCTCTCTTTTTAAAACTGTCTGCTATGTATGAAACTTCCTTCTGAGGCAGGAAAATAAATATTCCTATATGCTGTAAAAAAAAACCCTCAGCATTTGCTACATCACCTCAAAATCTATCCCAATTCTGGATGTAAAACTGTGCAAGTTTCACTCTTTAAACCTGATGTTTTAAGTAATCTCTAGGCTTGTAAATTCTACAAAAGAGTAAGTGAAGCTGGTGCAGTCTCTATGAGCCTCTTCATTATTGGCTGATGAGGCAACCAAAAGGAGAGAACCATTGCTTCCCATTAGGAACCAATATTGGCTCGTGGGAATGTGAACCTGGAGAATCCCTGAGAGCCCAAACTGCAGCAAGTTCACATCACAAGCAGTGTAAATTGCAAGCTTGAGCACAGCTCTCTGCTGGAGCATTAACTCTTCCCCCCAGATGCTTTTTGTGGTTGAGGCTGAGTCACCAGCTGATGTGTGGGGCAGAAAGGAACACTGCACATCTAACCTCTCCTGCTAAACTGGAGAAGGAAATCTGTCTGCAAGTACAAATTCCTTTGTGTTGCTTTGCTGCACGGGGAGCAGGGGTGAAGGCTCATTGCCAGCCATGGGTAGGAGCTGAGCTTGATGAAGTGGATCACTCACTGCTGTGACATGACACAAAAAGAGCATTTCTGCCCCAGATCCTCTATGGACTGAGCTGGGGCACTGGCTTTGTAATTTTTTGTAAATTCTTGTGGCTCCTTCCTGTAACCCTCACCAGGTGGTGCAGCACAGGGAGAGGGGCAGAGGCCCCAAGTTGTTCTCTGGAAGGTCTTGGGGAGCTTCTCTTGGTGGGGGGGAGCATGGTAGAAGGTGGAGTTTGAAATCATAACCTGACTTCTGGGTAGTTCAGGGCTTTTGATTAATCTGAGACATAAAAGGAGAGCAGTAATGTGAGTGGCATTGAAACTGAGGACAGATCATTTAGATTTAGTGAGATTGAGAAGTTGATCTGCACCTAAACATTTGTATCCTGTTTTTCCTCAAAAAACAGGCATAATACACTTTTCTTTGTTCTTGTCCACCTTTCACTTACCTTTATTTAAAAAGTTTTATGTCAAAAATACCTAATATAAGCATTTCCATTTAGTATAATGGAATATGCATAGCAGTTGCATTTCCTATTGTTGATGCAATACCAGGAGTTTATTGCTCACAAAACCATTTTATTTTACGTCTCTATAGCAGTATAGAAAAATCAATGAACTTCTAATTAAGACTTAAAAAGAAATGTAGGCTAGTACTTTAATCCTAGATCAATTTGCTTTTATTTCATAACAGCATAAAAATTTATCTTCTGAGACTATTATTAACTACTTCAGCTTTTGGATACCCAGATACAACACTTTGGAAGGAATGCAATTAAATTATTTATTTCACATCCATCCTGAAAATTCATTAATAATAATAATATTAAGGGAGAGGACTTAAAACACTGATTTTGTACTGAAGGTGGGAAAACAGGCTCTAGATACAAAAAACATTTGTTGCATGAAGTTGTCTCCTCTGTGGAAATGTAAGTACCACATACTATTGGTGTGAGGTTTTGCTCAGGAATGTTGTGAATATTTGTGCAAGAACAAATAAATAGCAAAAGAGCACTTTTTTGGTCATTTAATTTTCAGAAGAAAAAAACAGAGATGCATTTAGTCAATATGGACTGGTGACAGACAAAGCTCACTGCTGGTGGTATTTACTCTGGGATGTTCTGCTACAGAAACCAAACTACTGCCTCTCCTCCACTGTACCAAGTTAGCTCTCAAAAACACAATTAGAAACAACTGCAAAGTGTAGAAATAACACCAATTGTAGAGCTGCAAATAACCTTATCAGGCTTAAAAATACAGCACCTAAAACTGAAAGCAAAACCTTCACATCCCATTCCTGCCAAGTGTTTCTGTGTCTCGTTATTGGACAGAACACACCTTGCAGGGGTCCCATCCTCTGGTTTCCACCTCTTGCAGATGCTCATTTCTTCCCCAGCCAGGAGACACAATATGGAAGAGCATCTAGAGGGAAAACACTATTCAATGGGTTTCTGTACTCAAAGGCAAGGTTTTGGAACCTTTCCTCTCTGTTAGTGAAATGTGTAATTATTAGAACTGTGTGACTCAATGTGTTTTGAGATATTGTGCTCCTGCAACAAATCGACTGAGGGGCTCAAAACTTTTGGAGGAGTTATGTATGTACACACACTGCCAAGTGGCATCTATTGTGCAAGCTTAATTCTGTTTGAAAATGGAGGCAAGAATGGCAATGGTGACAGAAAGACGTTTTTCTTCCAAAAGAGATTGAATGAGGTTTGAATTTGACATAGGAAAATTAAATCACTGCTGGACTAAAGAAGACCTTACTGTCAAGAGCATAAGCTTTGGGACCATGTCTAGAGAAAAATTGGCAGTTTTTGTGAATTCCTGGTTTGTGTTAACAAAGCCAGTCTATAATAGTTGGATTGAACTCCTTTACAAGATGTGCTTTGTGGATGATATAAAACTCTTTGAGATCAGAGAAGGAACAGCATAGGATCCTTGTCCACTCACAAGCTGACAATGTGAGAGCTGCTGTATTCTTAAATTGATTTTCTAGCAAGCAAAAAGTAAAATGATTTCCTTTTTTTTTATTAGAAACCTATTGAATTATAAAAGAACTTGTGCACTGCATTTAGAGGTGTAATAAGTTTAAGTTCCATTGGTGAGAAATTTCCTCTCCTCTTGTTATCTGACATGTCTGGTGATAACCTCTAGTTCTGTGCTGTCTGTGTCAGGATGATGAAATCAGATACTAAACTGCCTGGATCTGCTGTTATTAGAACTGAGATGATACAGAGTCTGTGAGTAACAGAAAGCTTCCATTTGACCTCCAAAGGCAGAGGATCAGATTTAGGAAGGAATGCAATGCTCTGCAAACAGGTCCCTTGCAGAGCTGGGAGGGGATGAAATGGATTCACCTATTATGTTTCCATGCTTGAGCATGGGAGGATCTGGGCTTAAATTCAGCTTTCAAAATCAGAGACTAGAGTTTTACCAGAAAGCTGCTCAGGATCTGATGTGAGCTCACAGTATGCTCTTTGGTTCACCCATTGCCTCAATGCAGGAATTGTATAATATTTAAGCCACTTTATATGGTTCACATAATAGCAACCACCATGCCAATAGTAAAGTCCCTCTGGAGTCTGCCAAATAAAAATGCTATCCTTTTTTTGTAGAAACTTTCTGTGTTATAAATGATGGTTTATACATCAGAAAAGTAGTTTGAGAGGACTGCTGTCTCCAGCTCTGCTTTAGAGCACTGGATCCAGAGCTTTTTAAACAATTTATAGTCCACTTTGACTGACTATGCTTCTGGAATGGCCTTTCTGGCATGCCTCAGCATGGGATTGACAGAAGTAAAAACATCCTTTCCCCCCCCCAGGATTTCAAATGCCTCAGAGCTGCTGATTGCAGCACAGCCTGGACAGCAGACATTTTTTCTGCATGTTGCTTCTGTGCAAGGTTTGTATTTGAAGTGCAAAGAGAAGACAGTAGCTTATACAGGTACAAAAAGCAGAAGTTTGCCCCTGTTTCTCTGCTGTGGGGGAGCAGTTACATTTATGTTTTATTTAACTGGTTCCCAGTAGCACTTCTGGCAGAGCCAGAAGTGTAAAAAACATGGTTCAGCAAGTGCAGTGAGCTTTGCTTTGCTGTCTGCCTTGTGCTCCTGCCCAGAGGGTTTCCTGAGAGTCAGCAGAGGTGGCACTAAGGACATTCCAGGTGTTTCTGGGAGGAGAAGTAGTTGCAGCTCCTGGGGTAAGCCAGAGTTAAACAGGGAGAGACAATGCATAGGTGGCTTCAGAACAAGGGAAACAGTAGTGAAGCTGGGCACTACTGGGAGCACCCAGAGATGTGTCAGGCCACAAACCCAACTCCAGAGTCCTTGGGATACCCTGCATTCCCATGTTAGCATTGTGTCTGGATTGCAGCTTGGTAGTGGTCAGGATCTCTAGCTGGTCAGAGTGACCCTGAGAAAGGTTAGAAAGTCTCTTTTCCCAGCCCGGCGCTTGAAGACAGAGTCAGAGCTCTTCATTTCTCTGTCTCAGGGTTGTTTATTGTTCCTTATCTATAAAATTCTTTCTCCTGTCCAGCCGAGGTCAGCTCAGCAGGACAGTTCCAGACACTCTGCCTGCCCCCGGGGTGGTGTTACGTCTTTATACTAAAAACTACATGTACAATGTTTACAATTACTTCCCAATACCTATCACCTATGTTAGATAGTGAGCTTCTACTCTAAACCAATCTAAAAGTGCCAACATCGCAGCAGAAGATGGAGGCCAAGAAGAAGAAGGAGAAAGGCTGGACATGTCCAGATTCCTCCATCTTGCCCCCCTGAATCCCCATTCTAAAAACCCCAACAGCTACTTTTTCACCTCATAATAAATTCACTATCACTCTACTTAATTTGTCACAGCTTGCAGATCTTCATCTAAGGTTGGTAACTTGCTCCATGGGTCATAATCAAAACCTGGGCTCTGTGCCAGGTTCTCTGAGCCCCCTGGCAGGGTATTGGCTGCTCAGGACAGCCAGAGGGATGTTGTGGGTCCTGACAGGTAGTCACATGTATTATCTTCACTTGGGTGCTCGGTGGGGTTGGAAGAGCAGGAGGAGCGCTGCAGCCAGCCTGACTCAGAGGTTATTCCCCTGCAAGATGGCTCGGTCCTGTCAACCACTCCACTGGAGCCCTGCCTTGTCTCTGTGCACAGGGAGCAGGCAGATGGACTGCAGCTTGTTCAGGAGTGTCCCTGGCCCAGCTGAAAGCCCTGCAGCAAACCTTGGGGATGTACGTGCTGCTATTCAATGAGACCAGGCTGCCCCATTTCTGTAAGCCCCATATAAAAAGCAGGTTGCTGAAGGATGTCTCCTCCTCTCACCACTCTCTGCGTGGCTGATCCAGAAAAGGGTGGTTTTGTTGAGACTTGAGTCTTTCTGAAGGAAGGGGTGTGTGTGCATGTGTGGGGAATAAAAAAAGAAACATCAGCGCGTTCTGACAGAGTCGCGTCCCCACTTAACTTAATGACAGACACCCACCCACTTCACAGGGGTCAAGATTTCAGTATCCTGTGTGTGGGGGATCTGTCAGTAATGCTGTCCTTGTTACAGCAGTAGCTGAACTCCAGTTGGCATAGCAGGCTACAGGGAGCTGGCAGTTAGCAGCTCTGTCACTTACGCTCCCTTCATGCGAGTGTTCCTGTTTGATTGCTATCTTGATTATCCAAGAAGGCTTAATGTTCCTGGAATGTCCCTGGAGTTATCTTAGTGCTGAAAGAAAATGAGGGAAGAGTCTCTCAAACTGGACAGTTAAAGTCTTGGGTCTCATCTTACATGAAGATCAGTCTTACCTCTGTCAACTCTCCTCTTCCCTCTACTCTTAAACCCTGTAGGCACAGAGCCACCCCTGACTCATACTGAAATTCAAACCTTTCCAGGCTTGTCTGTGTATTAGGTAGAAGTCTTTTGGGCTCTAGCACACCAGAGGAAAATAAGCATGGGCTGAGAAATTGCTATTGTTACCCTTGGGAAAGAAAGAAAAAGATGGCAACAACCATTTAACACTGACTTCATACCCAATGAATTGAAACTCTAGAGCTGTCAAGGCTCTCTGGTCACTTTACTTTGCTCAAATAATTTTCTGAATATGTCTATTTAAACAAACCTCTGCAGAGGATGGTTTCACCTGTGCACAGGTGCTCTTTTATGACTGTACTCTTCAGAGCTTTGTTGGGTTTATTCCTTCCAGGACCTTCTTTTGCTTGGTGCTATACAGACAAAATTCCCTCTCAGAATTAGCAGTAGGGACTGGATCTAGCTCAAGAACAGTTAACCCTCCAAACAACTAGAAAATATAACATTTTTGAAGCACTGCATCCACTGTGGAAGCATTTTTTCCTCCAGCAGTGTCTCTCTAATGTCTGCATCCCTGTTGTGGTGGGCTGAGTTTGAGTTCTCACAAAAAAACAACAAAATCTCTCATGTTTCTCAAATACCTGATCTGTGCACTTCCTTCACAGCCTATTTTAAATACAATGCTGATTTCCTGAGACAATTTGCATCTATTTTCCTACTTTCTGGTCAAGGTCTTGATAAACTTCCAGATAAAATGTGCATGTTGGGACTCAAAGCTGGTTCTTTCCTGCTTACAGGGGGCTCTTGACTAAACTCCTGTGGCACTGCAAGCTTTACATGGACTCTATCCTTTTATTCTCCACACCTGTGCAACTTCTGGCATGGGTAAAATGTTCCCTATTTTACAGCTTCAGAGTGTTGCGCATAAAAAGGTTGTGATTCAATCTAGAAATAGCAATTTGAAAACTTGCATTTCTTCAGTTGAAAAGTAATGCTGTTTTTGTTGTGAATGCTCTTCAGCTCTATAAATCTGTTTTAAAATCTGGAAAAACTGGAAAAGCTTTTCAGGCAGTGCTTTTTTAGGTCCTCCATGGGTTACATTTTGTCTTCCATGTTCTTACTTCTGCATTTCCTGTGGGTTTTTTAACTTTGTATACATAGCAATGCCCCATGTCACTAAATTTGCCAAACATGATGTGCAAGTGCTGCAAAGGTTCCTCACCTCCTACTGAAGCTTTAGATCTGCCCTCTAAAGTCACCCTTTCTAGACTTATACAGGCCATTTCCAGTTAAAATCCCTTCCATGTTCTTTCCATTGGGCATCTCTGGCTGCACCTTGGACCAGGAGAACACTTCAGATTTCCCCCATCCTGGAGATGTCTGTATTGGCACTGCTGTCCCTGTATATTTGTTGAGGGTTCTCCCTGATCCTCCTTTGTGACATGCAAATGGTATGCAAATTATAGGTACTGATAGCAGTGTTTTGATCACAATAGTGTTGAATTTGGGAGCACATAGCTTTTCTTCATATGAAGAAGGGGCCAGAAGCTGATTTTCCAGTTGTAACTTTGGCTTAATGTAGGGAAGCATGTGAAGAAGAGATTTTTTCTTGAAATTTCATAATGTTAATTTTACTCACTGGAGGTTAGGATTTGTAATTTAAAACTGGCAAAATATTACATGAACAAACACAGTTGTTTCTCTCAGGAAAGAGATTGATTTATAAGGAGAAACAAGAAGTTGTTCATAGCTCATTATTTTACCCCAAAATCTTGAAGAGGTAAAGAAAAGCAGGGACTTTAAATTGGTATGACATGGAATACATGGCAAAAGTAAGTCCCCCTTGATGTAGCTAATGTCTGATAGATTAATTAATGTTAGATTGAGTAATTAGAGAACACAGTAAGAGAGAATATGAAGTGACAGGTCTGGAATTCAGGCATTTCTTCCAAAGGACTAACTTGTTTAATGTGGGATATTTTTAGACTAAATGAAGGATCTTGGTAATATACAAGATATTGTGCAATATTTTTTCATTATAGAATATTGCTGCAATTAAGTAAACATATTTTAATATTACTGTGACACAAACTAATTCACTAATCCTAACCAATTGACTACTCCATATCTGTCAGATTATATGCAAAATACATAGTTAATAGGTAAACATCAAGATGAAAAGGGGATTTTGGAGCTGTTTCTGAAGATGATGTGGCATCTTGCCTGCTGCTAATCGTGTTTCTAACACAATGGGGTTTGGGCTGGAGTTAGTTTAAAAACAAATTCTTGTGAGGCTGATTAACTCAGTTTGTTTGGTTTATATGAACACACTTCTGTAACAGCTTTGGTCCAATTTAATAGGCAAGAGGTTATCAGTCTGAGAACTAAGCTAATAAACTGAAGAAATAATTAGATCTTTCTAAGCAGACAGATGGCAGGGTCATGTCCTTTGATACCAAGAATGCCAACAAGCTTCTCTGGTTTTGCAATTAGATTATTTCATCTGATAATTAAAAAAAAATACAAAAACAAACCTAAAAATAATAGCTGAAAAAAACCCAAACAAAACAGATCATGGTATAAATCTCGGGTGTTTTCCTTTATAGGTGATCTTTACTGTAGCAACATTTTTAGCATGATCTAAAGCCCAATAAAGCTATTAGTGGCATCCTAAGTACCAAGCCAGACAGAATACTGGCATGCTGTTAAAATAAATAAAAATAAAAAGGAAAAAAAGACTTCAGGGTTATAAAAGCTTCCTTCAAAAGCTAAACTGTTTAAGCTTGTCACTTTTAGGAACTAGGTCTGGTGTTGGAAGGCAGGGAGGAGAATATGGACTGGTTGAGAAAACGTGCAAACCACTAGAATAGCAGCAGAAAGACATTTGCATTTGTGCTGGATTTGGGTGTGGGGAGTTCATAAGAGGACACTGGCTGGGAGGGGGACACAGGAAAATCCAGGGCAGCACTGCTATAAATGAGGAGGGGACAGGAAGGGTCCTGGCCACCTTGGTGTAATCAGAGTTGAGTACAAAGTGGGTGGGAAAGGTCTGAGCAGTACCAAGAGGTGTTACAAATTTGGTTATTGCTGAATGGGTCATATCTTAGCCTTTTAAATGGGATATTGGCCATTTTCTTGCAAGTCATAGAACCATGGAACAGTTTGTGTTGGAAGGGACACCTTAAAGACCTGCTTGTTCCACCCCCCTGCCATGGGCAGGGACACCTTTCACTACACCAAGTTGCTTCAAGCCCCATCCAACCAGCCTGGAACACAGAGATGGGGCATTCACAGCTTCTCTGGGCAACCTCTTTCAGTATCTCACCACCCTCACAGTCAAGAATTTCTTCCTAATCTCTAATCAAACCCTGCCCTCTTTCAGTCTTAAGCCATTCCCCCTCATCCTGTCATTGCATGCCTTTGCCAAAAGTCCCTCTCCTCTTCTTGTATCCCCTTTAGGTACTGACATGTGCTCTAAGGTCTCCCCAGAGCCTTCTTTTATCTAGAAAAAAAAAACAACTTTAAAAAAAGGTTCAAAAGAGGAGGTTAAAACTGTAGTACTTAATTCACAGAGACCTCTTGGTCATTGGATGAGGTTCAGAAGGGAGTAAAAGGCTGCCACTGAGAAAGAAACATGGGAATGTTTAATTCTTCATAGCTGCCGTTTATAGCCATAAGAAACAATATTTAGGAGATTTCAAGCTCTTACAGACACGCAATAATTTGATTTCAGAGCTTTATGTACCAAACTGCACCTATTTACAGTCTTTGCCATGCTTTGTTCCCTACATAGTAGTAAATTTCTGTTTGTAGAACAGTTTATCAAACCTTTCAATCATTAAAATAATTCCCTACGTACCTCAGAAATGTTCTATAATGACTTTAAAGAAGCAGAAAATCTTTACTTTCTTAAAATAACTTAGAGTTATTTCAGGAAAGTAAAGAAGGCTTTGAGTTCAGTATTGCAGTCTCTGCCTTACTTTCACTGATTCTGCTATTGACTGGGTGTAATGGATTCACTTGAATTTTATCCAAATAGATTCAAACAGCAGACTGGCTGAAGACTCAGTCTTTTGTTTTACCAGAAATTACATAATTGGATCTCTCATTCTACTTATGGAATATGGGAAGTTACCTTTTTAATTGCTTTGGTCACTACTGTTCTCTGGAAAATAAGTATTTCAATGGATTTCACTCAGTTTAGCACAATGCCTCTTTCCATATCAGGTTTTGAAATATTAGTGGAGATTCTAAAATCTAGCTTTGGAGGGTTGTGGGTGACCACAAAGCCTGTTCCCTTTCTGGAAAGGTAGCATTTTTAAGCTCAATTCAGAGTTGATGGTAAGAGATGTGATCCTCTGAGGCTGCATCAGGACATCTGAGCTAGGTCTGTCTCTCTCTCTACAGGAATCTGTTTCTCTTCACTGACTGTGGATGAAGCTTGGGAACCTTTTCTCCTTGTGCTGACACAAGCCTTTGAGTAACTGCTGAAGACTTCATAACTTTTTTCCTCCTAATGAGGTCCATTAGTGCAATTTAAATCTCATTAAGCTAATTGCAGTCTGTTAGACTACACATCTCTGAAAATATGTTTAAAAAACATGAGGGATGTTTAACTCATCAGTGTGTTATATGAAGTACTCAATTAATATTCGAGTAAATTTCCCTTGCAGTTGTGCTTGTATCTGGAGCAGTTGGGCTGAGGGGATATGCACCATATAACATCAGTAAAGTATTGTGAAGTAATTGCCCTTTTCTATCAAATTTTGCCGTGTTCTTCCTGGAAAATTAACCCCTTAGAGTGGTGGAAAGATTAAATAATGTTCTTGGAATATATTCATTCAGGGGATGGGTCTATATATCCAAGTTTTGCCTTCCATCAAAATACAAATCCAAGTGCCCTGGCTTCTGGGATCCTTCCCAGATGCACTGACATGAATGTTGTTGTCTACCAGTAAATGAGAGATTTCCATTTCCATAAAATTGAGTTTCTTTAAGAGGTCTCCCAAAGCAGAGGCACCCCAAACCCCTGCTCAGCATAGGAAAAATCCTGGCTGCAGTCTAAGGCTATACCACAGAAATACAAGTGCTGGCTCTCCTGTGTTAGAAGCTCTTTGACACATTCGTGTTACTGCAAAAACTTCTCAGGTCTTTGTTTCTCCAAAGACATGTCAGGCTCAAGCCTTGAGTGAATTCCTGCTGGGAAAGGTTGGATTTGCTGCCTGCAGGCAGCCAGATGTGGTGCAGGACCTGATTCTCACACCAGGGAGGGAAGTGGGGCCCTTCCAGAGATTTTTGCCAGCAATATGCTGGGTTTGGCAGGGCAGCCCCAGCCAGCCCTGTTGTTCCTGGGGAATGAAGCAAGCTCTCAGATCTCATTTCATGCAGGTTTTTGTAGGTCAGAGCTCACATGGCTCTGACTGGGAGTGTACAGGGGCTGGGTGTTCACAGCTTTCCTTCGCCTGGTGAGGAACTGGCTTCTTCCCCCACCACCTTTTTCTTCTGGTGTGTGGCTGTGCTCTGTCCCACTGGGATCAGTACAAGAAGTCAATGTCCTCTAGAAATGGCAGTGGGTGTAGATCAGGTTAACAAGAGACACAAATAAGAATTGATGGGATTTTTTTTTCTCATATAAAACCAGATAGTCTTCAGTTTTTCATGTTGAAGTTATCACTTCCCCATCCCAGCTCACCTGCATTGACACAAACCTCTGCAAATGTTCATGGAGAACTCAGACCTTAGAAACTTACTTAACTTCTTTCTTCCTTTCTTTTGTCTATGTTTTGTAGTCACTTGACTTCCCAGATCTGAATCTTGGTTAAGGATACAAATGCTCCTTGGGCTTGTACCCTATTGAGCTAGTGAAGTCTGTAAGGAATGGAAGCGGTGAGTTACAGGGAAGGATTTTGCCATCTGAGAAAGACCTGTGAGAGAAGGCTGTTCTAATTAGTAAAACTTTTGACTAAAGTAAGGATGGAGCAGAGAATGAGAAGAGAGGTTGCTGCAGCAACAAAAGCTGTGCTAGTGCTAAATGTACTGATTATAAGCTTGAACTCCTTGGAGAAAATGGATCCTAATGGCTTCTAGCTGACAAAAAGGGGTTTAGATAGAAAATTGAAGTGTAACATGTTTGGGTATGTGGAAGTGTTACTTGTGGCTTTCAAAGTGGGAGAGTCACTCTCTATTCTGCTTAGCAATGGGGGAAATTAATGTTGAATCTGGGGGTTGTAATAGGAGTAGAAATTGGAGAGCAATGAAGCTTCCAAAATCAGGATGATAGATTAGTGCAGTGCTTGGTATCAATTCTTGTAATGGTTGCTAAATTTTCAATGGAACAATAGCTATAAAATAGAGTTGTGTGTTTCCTGTAATGACACAAGACATGTGCAGCTGCTCTCTGGGTTGTGGGAACACTGAGAAATAGGGGTGGGAGGTGACCCCCACCACCACTGATGTGGCTGGAGACCAAAGAGCAGTAACAGGAGGGTTACTGTCAGCCAAAGCTGTTTTCATTTTTAGCACTCCCCCTATTTCAAGAGCAAGGATTTTGTTGTTGTGGTTGTTTATTTAAATCATAAGATGCTCCTTGCATCATATCTTTCCAGAAAGGAGGAGTGAGAATAAACTATTGACAAAGTCGGTCATGTTCCTTGGTATGGTAGCAGAAAGCTTCACAAATGAGCTCCAATAAATGAAAAAAGCAACGAGGGGAAATATGGAGGGCATGGAGGAGAAACACCCTGAAAAGAAGGAGGAGAAACATCAAAGCAGTTCTAATCTGGGAAAACTCCATGACTTTAGGATCCAGTAAGGAGATCAGGCAAATATTAGGGAGCATTTTTTGCTCTTTGAATTTGTTTTCTTTTTTTCGTTTCTTCCAATGAGATATTTCATCTGGACAAAAATGGTATGTCGAAAACAATGAGGCTGGACTTAAGTTCAGGAGGTCAGGTCCTCATCAGATTTTCATCTTTCAGTCATAATTCAGAGGAGAACTGAATACAAAAGAAATCTTTGTGAAATCTGTTTGAGAACACACTGAGAGAAACATTGAACCATGTCTCCTATGATCCGATCAGGCATATCTTTGAAGCAATAATATTTCTCCATGGAGGTAGGAGTTGGTATGCAGATCTGCCTGCTGTCTCTTGGCTTCCTGGCACTGAGCAGACGAGTCTCTGTCCTCATTGCTCTTCCTCTGACTTTACAACTCCTCGGTCATTCCCTAGAAAAGGGTTTTTAATTTGTGCACTCGTGTTCAGAAGGCAGAAATCAGGATAGACATATCAGCTGCTAAGTGCAGAAGGCTTCTCCCTGAATTTTGATTTCCCTGATGCTCTTTTCTGCAATCCCAGGACAGACATGTGTCCAAGAGGGTGTCAGTTTGATATGTGTCCTCTTGCCTTCAGCAATGGTTGGCTTTGAGCATCGCTCGCTCAGCGCATCGAGGTGCGAACCTCGCGCAAAGTGTAACTGAGCAGTGAGAATATTATCCTCTGAAAAACTTTTCTAGGCACTTGCAGATCTTGCCATCACACTCGTGCCGTTTTAGCTTCTAGCCTCAAAATGCTGGGGCTCTGTCTGATGCAATGTTTGAGCTCAGCTGGGGCATTTGTGAGGCTTTGAAAAACGCTATTTGGGTTCTCTCTCAAATAACTTTCGTCTTTTACTGGTAGAGTTCTAAAGAAAAACATCTTATCTAAAAGATGCCCCACCTTGATTGAAAGAACTCAAATGCAAGAGTGAGTTCTGGCATATTTTACCTTGGACTGTGGTTAAACTCACCATACCTTTTGCTCATTTCTTTTTGAACTTCAGCTTCCAGTCTTTCCATCTTATTTTGCTCCACTCTCAGGCACTCAGCTGTATCTGAAATCTTGCCCCCAGAAGGATTAGAATAGGTGCAAAGTGCCAGTCTCTAAAGCAGACACTACGTAATGTGGTAAAACACAATAAGCAACCGTTTATTAAAAAAAAAAAAAAACACCAAAAAAGATACGTACATGTGCATCTCACTGCCTGATTTGAAATTTCCAGGTGATAAAAGGACATGGCACAATGAGGATGTAGTTTTGTTCCTCTATTCCTGTTCTTTAATAATATGAGAATTTGAAAGGCATAAATATGCAAGAATTTTTTTCCCCGGTTATTTTTATATCACAAGGCACGATAAGAAAAGATACTTTAGGTGAGGTATTTTAATAATGGCCCTTTTTCAGTTGTTGATGATTGAAAAACAGCAGCAATAAGGTACAAAACCTGTCCATGAGGCAGCTTCTAAATAAGGTACAAGCTTTTCAATGCTATATTAAAACATTGTTAAAGTTAGGGGAATAAAATCAGCAAGAGTTGTTTATCAGCTTGCTTATGTATCTGGAACAAGTTGAAATAGACTGTTAAGGGGTTTTCACAGCATGTGGGGAAAGGCTACAGTTTTTTCTTTGGGTGGATTGTCCATAGTGGAATTGCTCCAGCAGAACTGTGCAGACATTCCCCTTCTCCTCTTCTTATGTGTCCTTGTCCCAAAAATCACAAACAGAATGGGGCAGGCCTTCACAAAAGGGAAAAGGTTTTCTGGTGGGACCAGCTTTAAAGCACCATTATTCTGCAAAGGTTGCTTCTCTTCTAAGTAAATAAATAAATAATTTTGTCTGGTTGTTTGACTGCAGTAGTCCAGACTATAATGGATGTGAAAAAGAGGAAGCTCAGCTGGAGAGTGAGGAAATACTGGGAGACAAGGTTTCATGGTTCCTCATGGTTTGGTGCATTTCCTATCCCATGATGAATATTCTATTTATTTAGGTTTAGAAAGCTGTAACACATTTAATGTACCTGAATATGTAAGTCAAGCAATCCAAAATTGAAGTATGGGAGACAAAATTCAATATAATGTGATAGATTTTATGTATTTCGGTATGTCTTCAATATTCTGTTCACATAATTGTGCTAAATAATCCTTAGAGTGACGGAAATTATAATTTTCAGTTCACATACAGTGAGTAACCTGGTAAGTAACCTCCTGTTTCTCTCCATCTTCCTCCCTTTTCCTTTGGAAATCTGGACAGACAAAAGAACCTGGGAATGCTTCTATAATTAAATATGGGGTATGTAGTGCAGTGGCCTTATCTCCTTGGTCTCTCCCACAAGGAAGGCTCTGGGGTGGGATGTGTTTTTACAGAAAAGATGTGATTTTACCCTCATGACAGTTAGTTGCTCAGAGACGGCTCTAGACAGCTGATGCTCCCTCAGGACAGATGGACTGATGTCTCTTATCTCATGTTATTTGCAAAATCAACAGTGTAATGTGTTCATAATGATGTTTTTCTGTTTGCTTAGCTGAGAACTAAGCCTTTCCCAATGGGAACTCATAGAATTTATTTGATCAACTGTTCCTTCTGAAATCCTGAGGAAGAGGAGAGGGTCAGTGCAGCACAGGCCATCCTTATGTGAATGAGTGTTTAGACCTTGCATTATGGGAACAAATTGGATGGAAATTCTGTTTAAACATATGAAAACACTTTTGCTGCAAATGTGGTCAAAGAGTGAAACAGATTTCCCACAGGGCTGGTGAAATCTCCATCCTTGGAACTGTTCAAAACCTCACTGGGCACAGTCTGCTCTCCTTGGATGTGTTCTGAGCAGAGGATTTCAACCAGAGCTTCCTTCCAGCCCCTGCCATGCTGTGATCAGAAACTCCCCCAAACCAGGAGTGGCCAGTGTGCTCTGTTTGCTGTTTCCAGTCTCATGCCCTGTGGATAAAGAAAAGTGGAGTGAGCCAAACACAGCGTGCACAGATAACCTGCAAAATTGTATGTATTGAACATTTCCTTCTGCTGAATTCTCCTTTGTCTGTCCTTTAACTATCACTATTCAAACTTGAATCCTACATCCCAACATCCCAGTATGTTCCATCCTGTACAGTGGCCCACTCCAAAGCCAGGTGAAGTTTCTGTGCTGTTTCCTTCTGATTTTGGCAACCAGGGATTCAGATCCTAATCTAGCTTTGTTCTCTGCTGGTGGCAAATCTGGATTGTAAAGGGGAGGTATTTTTCTCATTAATGACTGAGTCTTGTGCTGCTGCCTGGCTATTCTAAGACAGGATCTGATGGCAACTGCTGTTCTGGGTCCCTCTAAAGGAAAAACCTGGGGGGAAACCTCAGTTTTGAGGCATTGATGGCACTGCTTGGGACACACATATTAATCTCGCTCCAAAGTGATTTGTCTGCAGAAAATACTGCTGTGCTGTGCTCCATGGAGCCTCACTGAGTGTGTGCATGCACACACACTTCCTGCCAGTCCATCCTCTCTGACTGGCAGCTATTTTTGCAGAGCTGCCTTCTGTTTTGTCTCCTGCTTTGCTGCCTTTGCTCACACACGTCTCTCACTGCTGCCATCCCTCCCTCTCATGGGCAGGGAGCTCTTCCCCCACTTGGAGCTGCTTTGCTTTTCATCCCACTCCACCATCCTCACCATCATGGGCACTGCTCTGGGAACTCTTTTCTTTGCCTTTTCATTTGGAAGGACAGATTTCCAGTTTATTATTGCCTATTTATTTTAATTCATACCCGTGTGCCACATGTCTTTTTTTTTTTTCCCCCACAGAAACTTCCTTTGCTGCAGCCTTTGTCTTACAGGCACTTGCAAGCTCTTTATTGATTTGTCTTGCCAGCTCTCCCCGCTCAGTCTCCATGCTGTCAGGTCTCTGGCTCTGTTTACTTCCTGCAGCTTTTCTCTCTTCACAGAAAGGTGAAGGCAGATATACCTGGGAGGCCTCTATTGTCAGCAAAAATGGACTTCCACTGAGGCCAGAAGTATAAATATCTTTCCTGTGATCTCATACAAAAAAATAAATTTAAACAAAGCCCTTTTATCTGTCTGCACCCACAAAAAGTGCAAAACCACTCTACTAGTGTATTTTCTATAGCTTTATAAATAGACAGTTCCTTTCCTTTCCCTGCTTGCTCAGGGCAGCTGAATGAATACCATCCAGGGACATTTAGTGCCCTCCGCCCCCTCAGTAGACATGGCATTAAAAAGAAAACAAAAAAGATAAAAGGGTTTGATGTAAAATGACCATTTGCTTCAAAAGAGCATTGACTGAATAATAGATCAAGCTTCACTTTGGTGCAGTGTTTTTAATAAAGGATGTACCTTTGCCCACATGTTTCTGCTCAGCATTAACTTGAGAGACTGAGATGTTTGAGTATTCTCTCTAATTTAATAATCAGTGGTTAATTCTCCTCTGGCCTCTTCTGATCCTTTTGCTAGCATGTATTGGCCACTCAAAATATGAAGCTGAGATTTAAATTGAACTCAAGCCTCCAAAGCTTTGATCAGCAGACTAGTTTGGGTTTCTTTGGCAGGAACTAAAAGGTGCTGGCATTCAAATTCCCATCTAGAGCAAAACCAGAAGGTGCTCCTGCAATCCCTGCAGTGACACTGCCTGGTTTTGGGGACACAGCTGAACTCTGTGGTAGGGGTAGGGCTGACTCAGCCACACTGAAGTTTTAACTTTAGGCTGCTTCACACTTTCCAGGGGTTTTGCCAGTGATTTAAAATAGAGAATTTGAGGTTGTGCATCTTGGGTCCCAGTCTCATGTCATCACAGGTGACGTGTGACTTGTCCCCAGCCGCCCTGCACTGCAGGAGTGCTGCTCCTCCTGTCAGTGCCCACAGGGCCACTTTGGCTTTTTCTCTTTGTTCCTGTCCCATGGAAAATTCCTTCTTTCAGCCTCCATGTGTGACTTGGTGAAATTCTCATGCCCCCATCACATAATGACCTCTTCTACTCCTGACACCATGAGTTGTGCTGCTCCAGGTGCTGTCCCAGCTGAGCTGGATCAATGGAAGTTCACCTTCTCAGGCTGAAGGCTGACACTGGTGGTTGCTCTAAACTGAAATTGCACTTCCATGGGCTAATTTCATTCTAAACCTCACTCTGGCTTTGCTGAAAGGGAAAAATAAGATCATTTGTAACCCATCTTGTGGTGATTTGCTGTGTGTTAGCCTTGACTTTATCAATATTACCTCAAAGACGTTGGGGACATTTGTTTGAACCTCTGTGAGATGAGAAAGGATAATTCCAGATTTCCATCTGGTTAATTAAAATCAATCCCTGCTCTTAAGGAAAAACAAAACAAAACAAAAAAACAACAAAAAAACCCCGAACAAACAAACCCAAAACACCAAACTCAACATTTATGTTTTTGCAGTTTCATTGTGGCTATCTCTTCTCTACTTGCTGAGACCCAGATTCTTTAGAACATAAGATCAGGTTTATTTAAGGTCCCTGTTCCTCTTTATGGAAATTTTGCGATTTACATGAAGGACAGTAAATTCAAATCATCACCATCAGTATAAATAGTTAAACCCCTATTGCTCTCATCCAAATTCAAATTTCTTGCTGATAATTTGAGCAGTACACTGGCTTTGATAAATTCCTTTCCCCACATTATTTTATCATCATAATTATTTGCTGTTCTGCTTTGAATCTGCAAATTATCTCATACAGTCATATTTACATATGCAATAAAACTGGGCAGATGATTTATTGTCTTGTCAACAGCAAAATAAATAAAACAGTTTGTCAGAGATTATCCCTGACTTTTGGGCAGAGCTGTAATAAATAAATAAACAAATACCTAGATGATAGATTTTTAGAAGGGATAAGTATGAAGCAAGTTTGAGGTGCAACACTTTAGCAAATACACATCTGTGGAAGTGTTGTCTGAAGGCTGACTCCGAGGTCATATTCAGATTAGAGATGGAATTCCAATAGGTTTTTGATTTTGCAACATGTGCTGCTAAAATATTCCTCTGCAAAAGGAGCAAACACAGCCTTTGAGCTGGAGCATTTGTAGCTTAGTCAATAAACCTGTCTGAAAGACACAGTGGATGAAGGTCCATCAATCACATTTTATGGTTCTGATAGCAATGTGGCAAAGGAGTAATGTACCAAATAAGTGTTGAAATTGATGTCTGTAGCTTTTATAGGTTATAAAGAATAAAAGCTTGGGAGATGTATTTTTAGTATTGTTGGTAAATTACTTGGGTATTTTGATTGTAAATATTATAAAATTATATGTAGAATTATTGGCATGCATTTTTATTTCCAAGAATGTGTAAAAAATGCTGATTGAGAAGGCCACCAACCACATGTAGAATAAAATCCACACATAGGCATATTTATACAAAATTGTCTTAGAGCTTTTTCTCATGGTTTCTACAATTTTTAAATTATTCCCCTACATTTACTGATAACCCAAACTTTTGGTTAAAAATAATTTTAATCAGATCAGTTAAGTATCTGAGAGTCTCATCTGAAATTACCAAGGTAAAAAATTAACTAAACAAATTTTACTTGCCCTTCATTTTGAAGCTGACCCATGAACCTCCACAGCACCTTCAAGATTTGGTGACAAATCAGTACACTCTATTTACTGAACAATAAATAATGCATGAGCAGTCAGCACCCTGACAGAAGTTGAGAAAGACTGTTGCAGAAATGTAACTGTAAAAAAAACTGAATTAAAATATGATGGTGGAAGTGATTTGTGAAACGGAAATGGGTCAACAATGTCAAATTACCAATTTCTTCTGAATGACTCACCCAGCCATAGTACTTATAGTAGTGTGCAGTCAGCAAGAAGGAACTGGGACAAGAACTGTGGATTTCCTTCCTTTTTCCCTCACATTGACCTAAAATTCAAACTATACCGAGGCCTTGTCCTAAGACAAGGTGTATCTTAATACCTCTCCTAAATTTGTCCATCCTCTCTTCAGTGCCCCAAAATCTAGTAGCAGCCTTCAGGTCAGCAACACCTTTTCTGTAACTTCATGTGAGAGCATGAAGATTTCCCTACCTGAGCAGAGCCAGGTTTGGTCCCTGCAGTGGTGAAAGTCTCTTGTGAGGAATTATGGAACAGGCAGGGCCTCTCCTTGCTGGGCTGGAGTTCTGGGTGTGCCAACCCCATGGCCAGGGTGTCTCTGTGTTTCTGAAGATGCCATCAAACGTCAGGTAGGCTGGGAAAGACCTCTGGGATGATCAAGTCCATGCTTTGACTGATCCCCAGCTTGCCAAGCAGAGAACAGCACCAAGTGCCACATCCAGCATCTCCTTAAACACCTCCAGGGATGGGGACCTTGGACCAAAGGAGGTGGTAAAACCATCATGGCAAAAATCCTCCTCTAGACATGTCTCAAAAAGACTTTAGATGACCCACCCTAGATATCCAACAGCCTGTGGATGTACCCAGGTGCCATCAGATCTCAGCTCACCTTCAGGACTGGCAGGAGCTTGGTCTGCAGAGAGGAAGTTGGGCTCTGTGGAGTCCTGCCTGGAATGGGAAGACCAGACAAAATATACAAATTATCAGTGCCCCTGGAGTCATCTGCTCCAGCCTGCACACTGCTTCCAGCCCAGAGCTGCCCTGTGGCTGAAAGGATGAGGAGATCTGGCTGGTGACACGTTGTGTTCTGCTGTCCCAACGTGGCCTCAGAGCTCCTCAGCTCCCCTTCAGCCTTCTGTGGAATGCAAACATCCCTGTCTCTCCCAGACTTGTGGGGTGTTGCCCATGGTGACCTTGGCAGGTCCTGGAACCCTCTGCCTTTCAAGTTGAATTAATGATTCTCAGGTACCTGGAATATGGGTGAGTATGAGATTTTTCTCTGTGCTTCTTCTTCTTCTGCTAAGGGTCCTTTGATCTTTCAGGCTAGGAAGCCTTACTCTAATAAGCCAAGGTTTGTTTGTTTTGCTGAAGAAACATCAAAGAAGGTAAAGACCTCTCGGGTTGTGCAAGAAATAACTAGACATGATCCTAACCTTGTATATGTGCAATGGCTGATCTGTTTGTCTGGAAGGAATCAACACAGACTCATCACACTTAGAGAAGTGAACAAAAGCAGAGCAGAATTATTGAAAGCAGCAAACCTCAAGCTGTGTATCAGGTGAATCAATTCAGGGGAGCTGCAGCGAGAAACTCAGCATGGGGTTTTTTTAAGTCTTTATGTGCAAGTTGCTGCACTACAATGTCTTCTCCCAGCCTGCAATACTTAAAAAATTACTATAGATTTCTTGTAAATCAGCTCTAATAACAGTCGTTGAAGGACTCTTTGCCAGCCTTTTTGCTTGGTGTTGGAAGTAATCAACTCTGTGTAAAGTAATGTTCGTGGAATGCAACGTTCCCCTGGGGAATGATTTGTCTTGCCACATTGCCTTGCCCATACCCTGCAGGTATACTTCCCTTAGCTGTGATTGCTTTGTAAATAAGGATATTTGCTTTCACATAACTGCTTAAATGCTTCTGTAAATATGAGCCTGGGATGGTTGTTCATTCAGCTTTAGTCTGAAAGAGTGTTACAGCACCAAGTGAGCTGCTGGAATAAGTCTTTCTGGCCCTTACCTGCAGTGGCAGATGTGGGAAAGGATTAGAGAATATTAACTTTGCTCTTTAACTTGCACATGGGGTGAGAGAGGATATCTGCTTTAGTTTTGAAATGCCTTTGCTGTTGGGCAGAGCTATTTGCACCCTGACTTGCTCTAGTGCACTCCTGGAAGGTATCCTGGAGAACCATGCACTTCCCACCTTTTCAGGCACAGGAATGGGCAGCAGTGAACTGAACTGAGCTCATGGTAAAACACTTTTGCTTGCTGTGTGAGGTGTGAATGTTCCATGGTCTTGTTTGAATGGCAGCACCTTGCAGTCACCACTGGAGCTGAGCCTTGCTGAGTTCTGCAAAGGAACAAAAGTGGAGTGATAATTTCCATTTACTGCTGAAGAAGCTGAGATCTCTGTCGGATCCAGGTAATTTCTGTGAGGCTGTGCAGCCCATACACAGCTGAACTGTGACTTGAATTAGAGATTCCAGCAGTGTCTGGTTCTCTTGACACAAATGAAGGTCTCTCACCATTCTTGTCAGGAGATTTTCTAGTGCACAGAGCAGAGCTACCACACTGAAGACTCTTTCTCCTGGGCCGCCCACACTTTTTCCCAGGTGTGCATGATCTGTTTCTGAGGAATATGGAGGACAGCTTCTGCCTGCCACCTCTGTGCTCTGCTCTCCCTGCTTGTGAAGGGGTGAGCCTTGAGCAGAGCCAAGTCCTTGCTGCTCTTTCTCAGTGTAGCCATCAGTGATGCTCAGTACATAAACAAGGGGAAAACTTGGTGTCTGGTGGTGATTTCCAGAAAAAATGTGGTTTCTGTCCCATTTCTGAAGGGAAGAAACCTGAGGTCAGTCCTTATACAGGGCTTGTGCCCAAATTGCAGGGTACCGCACAGCCACTTCCCTGCCCAAACCTTTTTCAAGTGTTCTGGAGTGTAATATCATGTCCTGATAACTGTTTCACTCAGCAAAACTGCAGCCTGTGTTAGCCTGTGAATAACAACCCTTGTCATTATTGGCAATTAATTATGTCCTGGAGTTTTGCTGTATGTCCTGTGTTTACCAGAATCCCTTACAAATATTGCTCACCTACCTTTTGTCAATGCATGTACTGTGCTCTAGAAGCCCTGATGCATTAAGTTCAGAGGAGACTGGTTCACATTTCAAGGTAAGGAAATATTGGTTCTGCTCTTTAGAGTTAAAGCCTCCAGGGATCTGAAAACTCTTCCCTTGAGTTTACAGAACTTTATCATTCTCTATCCTCAGCATCCATCCTGCACATACAATATTCAGAGACCTTCCTGCAAGAATGCCCAGCTCTGCCAGCATATTTGGGCATTCCCTTTCTCTTGAGAAGTTCTACTTCACATGAAAAAATTAAATGCATCTGGAAGCATAAAATGAGAGCCATGGAAATGGACACTGTGAGTCAGTAACAGTTTTGTATTTTTTATATTAGAGTATTTATATTAATGCATATTTGTATATTCACATATAAATTTACATATATATGTGAAAATATATTTTAATCAAATCCAGAAAATGCACTCATTCCCAAAAGCCATTTAAATGCTACCTGTTCCTGCTGCTGGAAAAGCACCCCCATGCTAATTTAGCAGGGATGAGATGGCTGTCTTCCAAATGCTAAAGAAACGGACTTTATAAACTGGAAATTCTGGGTCCTTAGTAGGAGACACAACCTTGTAGGACTTCTGCTTTGAACATGGTTGTAGGTTTTCAGTGAAATATCTTTGTTTCTCCACAATACAGGAATTCCATTTGGGGTTTTATCTGGTGTGGGGCTGTACCGGAGCAGGGTTGCACACACACCAAGGGATCAGGGCAGAGTGGGAAGGAGGTTTCAGCATGGAAATTTGGGGTATTTGTCACCTGAGTAGCAAAAACCCTCCACCAAACCCAAATATCGCAGCAGGCTATTGTTAACAGTTCCAGCCAGTGGCAAACCCATCAAAGCAGTGCACAGGTGTACACGCTGTGTATCTCTTGTGTATCTCAGTTGTATTAAAGATTGATTGAGCTGCACCAGCCTATCTTAGCAGTCATCTGACTTGGTGCACTCTAAAACCAATATAAGCCTGTAAACCTATTTAACCTTCCCATCTGGGAATGCATTTTGTTGAAGATGGCAGCCTGATGTTCATTAAAATTAAAGACAGAAAATAATATTAGATAATGCAGTGCTTTTCCCTTGGCAACATAGGGCTGGCACTTCCATTGATGTTCCAGTTTGACCCTTTGTGTTGTTTTGTGAAGATTTATTTTCATATTATTTGGGATATTTTCTCTCCTTGCTCCCCATACTACTTATGCATTGCCATCACCCAGTTTGTGTTTCCCCATTCAGATATTTTTAGGAGGACAGAATACCTAAATAGAAGAGTTTTCCAGCTATTGGCCTCTCTTTTAGCATATGTCAATTGTCAGTAGAGACCACTGGACTTGCTGTAAGACAAAGAAGAAGAAAGGAGATGCAGCTGTCAAGGTATAAAAAATGTTTCTTTCATGATGGGGATCACTGTGGCTGTTTGGGTCTAAAACAACAACAATAATGCTAATTTTGTAGATGTTATATGCTGGTTATAGCTACAAAGGTATCTTCCCAGTGTTGTGTTGGATCAGTAACTACAGGATTTTTCAATTTAGCACACGTCTGGCTTACCTCAACTTCTGGAATTGGGCTGATTTCTCTTGAAAAGTAAGAACTGGGAATGAATAGTAGTTTTTAAAATGTTGAAGGTGAAGATAGCACTCACAAAGCTGTAGCCCCAGGACTAGAGCAGCTACAGATTCAGAAAGGCAATATTTCACTATTAACATGTATAGACCCTGTGCAGAACAGCAGGATTATGATAATGGAACAAATGTGTGCCAGGTGTTCAGCTGTCTGAGGTCACTGCTGTTCCAGCAATGCTGCTAATGTGCAACAAAAAAGAAAGAGTGCTCTGGGTTTTTTGTTCTTTGTGGAGAATTGTTGCTAAGCAATTGGGAAAACAGTAAGGCAAAAGATATGAAAGCATAATTCACTTTGTAAACAATAAAGATCCTTACAATTTTGGAAGAAACTGCAGCAATAATACATAACATCAGAAAGGAGAAGCTCTACAGAACATCAATAGAACATTATTCAGGCTCTTTTTTTTTAAGAGTGCCAGAAGACTGATGACTTGATGCTGATGTAGAATTGAGTTACCATCACTGATATCCATCATTTCCCTACCATGGTTCACAGAACTAAAACCACAATGAAGTTAGACAGCAATGCACATGCACACACTCACAGTGCAGATATATTTCACCAGTGTAACTTTATCATATCAAAACTCATGACAAGTTTGAAGGTGAGGGAATTTTTTTCACATTAATATGGCTTTGTACAGTTATTTCTTTACAGATGGTTTTGCATTGTTTCATTTTGTTTTTCAAGGGTGCCAATAAACATCTGTATTGCAGTGGCTTTTGTGTATGAATTAGTAGAGAAATCACTGATTTCACAAAGACAGCAGAAAATTTCCTGATCCTAGCAAAGGCAATGTCTTGTTTATCACTTTTCCGTAAGTGTTGACTCCCTGGTTGGGCATTTCCAGGTCAGCGCCTACCTGGGTGTTCTGCAGCATTATTCCCTGTATCAATCCTTGTCTGATTAAACTGATGCTGCCCTTTTGAAATCAATGGAGTTCAGTCATTTTACATTTCCTGAGGATCTGTTCTAATTTGGAAATACGTCCTTTTCTGTCAGCTGGTGTTTTCATCTGGCTTGGAGGTGAGTTTGAAGGCTGCAATGTACTTTTATCTTTTAAATCAGCTGCCAATACATTAAGGAAGGATGGCATAATCTGTTCTCCTGTCATCTTTATGAAAAACATCCAGCCTTTTCTTTGAAACTCCCAAAACTGGGAGTCTGCAACTGCTCAATGCTCCTGGGTACTTTCTGAGAGCTTGCTCAAGCCAGCTTCATTTCTCTGTGTTTTGCACAGAGAGACGAGGGAAGATCACACATCTGGGCCTGTGAAATTTTGCACAGAAACTTTATTCCTGCCTGTGGTTGTTGTTTTTCACTAGAAACTATTCTCCTTCAGCAAATTTAGGGGAGAAAACCCCAACATTCCTTTTTAAGTGTGGACTCTGGCATCCTCACCTGAGCCGGCCCATGCTGTGCTGCTGCCTTTGCTTTTGCCCTGGTCCTCTGATGGCTTGCTCCAGCCTTTGGGATGGGATGGTTTGGGATGGGATGGGATGGGATGGGATGGGATGCTGGACTTTTCCAAGCTGTGTCCCCTTTGCCTTCACCACAAAGGAGACATGGAACATGATTGTAAATCCCCAAATGAGTGACATTTAATGCTGCCAGGAAAGCAGCATAAGTGGGAGTCTGGTGATAAACCTTTAATTAAAGGCCTGAAATTAAATTCTAACAAGTTGCCATGTAGCTTTATGATCCTTTGAAACCAATGGCCCAAATCCTGTTGATTACAGTGGATCCAGGCTTTCTCCTGAGCTCTTTCTGCTGTACTCACAACCTCAGAAATGCTCAGGGTGTCACAGTGTCTGTTCATTTGGTGAAGAGCCTTCCAAGTTCAGAAGGAGACAGAACAAAAAGTACTGTGGGTTTTGGCCACCTACAGACAATGTGAATGTTTGGTTTTTGAAGTTTCACTTTGGGTTTTATATTTTCATTAAACAGCAGCAATTCAGATGTTTTTATTCTACACAACTCTGGTAATATAAAGAGTTTGATATATAGGTGAACTCATCCATAACAAATTACATGGAAACTATGGAAACACTCTGCTTAATGGAGTACAAGGTCAGGCTGTCTCATACTAAAAAATTAATCATTCCTCTGGGTTTTTTTCACCGGGATTTCTTGGGAGGTGGGGAAAAGAGATTCAGATCAGTAGGACATGGGAAGACTAAACAGTGGAATTGATTAGACCTAGCTTAATTAATCATTGAGAACAAGTTGGCTCACAAATTTATTTTTTTCTTTTATTTTGTTTGCTTCCCCTTGTGTGAGAGGAAGTGTAAATTTCTGCAAGTATTGATCAAATTATTTACCTGAACACATTCTGGAGCACTGACAGATGCCTTTATGTCCTCTGGGATCCTTTGGCCTTTCTTGCTCTTCAGTGGCTTTGCTGGTGGTGGTTCAAACAGGCTCCCCTGCTATAGAAAGCCAAAACATTTTCAGGACATGAGACATGGATTTTTCCAGTTTCCATTAAGTCTGACTGCAGGAAGGTTGGTTCTGTACTGGGTGTTTTGATTAATCCCCAAATGAAATTTTATATTTGCCTTTGTGGCAGCAATTTTCTCCTCTTTTCCATGTAGACCTCCTGTCCAAGACAGGTTTGTCCAGCACTGTGAGTGACCAGCAGAACAAAGATAACTTTTCATGGAATTTATCTTAGGATAAATTCCTTATTCCTTATCTTGGACTTTGCGGTTTGAGTATTTGATAAGATCTCCAGTTTCCTCCCCCCCGCTCCTTCAGTGTTTTCAGATTGTGATAGAAGTAGAACCATTCTTTTAAAACTGAGATAATTCAAATGTTTGCAATTCCATTTAGCGTGTAAACCCCTGCACATTTAGACTCACAGCATACAAAAATTATTTCTGAGGAGAGGTTGCATATCAGTCTTTCCCTGGAGCTGAATGTGATACAGCCAGGCCTGTATAAAAGAATCTTGAATTCCAGATGGGGAGGGGCTTCATGGATTCCAGGAACTGGAGAAATGAGCTGCCAAATATGCAAGCCTGCCACCCTTAGTCTAATTTTATTTAATGGAAATACTTCATGGAACTGAACCAGGTAGTTTGACCTCAATGGGATTTTAGCATATGCTTGAATGTTCTGCTGATTCTGGGCTCACAAATCTAGTTAATTTTTATCATTCTGATGAAACAGTGCATTCACAATTGCAGTTTTCTATAGAGGTGAGCTGTTTATAATGATATTTTCTTTTGAGAGGAGATAAGGGAAGAAGGGATGGAGACTCCACTGCCAGTATTTAGGACTTTGGCTGGGCTGGCAGGAGAAAACTCTACAGTGCTGTGCCCTGCCTGTGTCAGAGACCTGACGTTTGAGGAACTTGGCTGTGAACCAGACAGGCTCAGGGTGCTGAACCTCTCAACCTTTTCCATCCTCCCCATCCATTTGTCCAGAGGAGGAGAAATCACATCTCTATTTCTGTGGCTACATTTCCATTCAGAAAATTTCCCTAAAAACCTTTTTGTGTTCTACCTTTCTGGCTTTCTTGTTGATTTTCAACTATTCTTTCTGTATGATTTGAAGTATTCTGCTTCAAGTTCTTCTAAAACTTGACATTTCTCAGTTTTTCCTTTTCTTATTTCTTTCATTCTTTCATCACATAGGAAAGACTCGCACAAACCCAGCTGAGACCTCTGGGCTCATCTCACACCACCACAAATCTGTTGATTTGTAATTTTTTGATAGTGCTGAGTGTCCTGCAGCTCTGGGATGTTTTGTTGCTTTGCCTGACAATGAATTCTCAGTTTTGTATTAGAACACTTGTATATAGTTTAGTATTTTGAACAGCCACAGAAAATGCCACTTTCCTTATCAATTATTGCTTGAATTCACTTTCCTCTTCAAGCTTCTCTTGTTCCCACATGGTCCATAGCTCTGCTTTCCTCGGGTTTATGTAATAGTTGATATTCTCTGAGTGCTGCCTGGCTGAAGGCCCTCCTCTGTCATTTATCTGGGCTGGTATGAGCCAGGAATGCACATCCATTTTCATGAGCATCCCCTCTACTTTGTAAGGCCAGAAAACCTGCAAGGATTTGGTTTCTGCTGACTTTCCTATTTAGGGTTATAGACACAGGCACACCTGAAGCTTTTCTCTCCAAAGCTGCTTATGTGGGGATGAATGATGCATGCAGGGAAAGGACAACTTAAACCTGGGAAGGAATCTTGGATTTCCATTCAGATTCCTGTGATTAGACCCTCTGGCTTGTATCCTTAGAAGGAGCATGAATCACCCAATTGAAGCTTTTCTGCAGCTGAAATCAGCTTCCCGTCAGGTTGATTCAATATTGCCACAGCCTTGTCAGCTCCCCCAGGGTGAGTTCACCCCCCTTTTCTTCAAGGAAAATAAGCTCATATTGAGCACCATTAATAACTTCCCTGCATGTGGGGATGTGTCCACATTAACTCTGCTCCCAAACTTCAACCAAAAGTATTTCTGAGGTGCAGAACATGCTTGTTCTCCTTCTGCCACCCCCTTTACCTCCATCTCAGCAACCCTCTTCTCCAGGCAGATGGCTGCCACCCCCTGCCAGCTCCCCTTGACACCCTGCCAACACCCTGCCCAACCACACCTGTCATCTGCCTCTTGTCTCCAACCCAGTTCCCTCACATATGACAGACTACAGTCTCCTTCTCTCTAAAAAAACACTGCACCAGCACACCAGCTCCCAGAGCCCTGGTCAGAGAAATGGGGATGGGGATCAGAGAGAGGATGCAAGGCCTTCCTATGGACATTTTATGACTTCTCAGCCAATATAACTGACTTTTTTAGGGTGCTTCTATTGTATTTGTTGGGAATTTAGGGTATTTGTTGGGTGTTTAGGATTGTTAGGGTATTTCTATTGTATTTGTTGGGAATTTAGGGTATTGGTTGGGTGCTTAGGTTTTTTAGGGTATTTCTATTGTATTTGTTGGGAATGCCCTGACAAAGGCAGGAATGATGCATCTGACTCCATGTTCTCAGAAGGTTAATTTATTATTTTATGATACTATATTAGATTAAAAAATACTATACTATACTAAACTATACTAAAGAATACAGAAGGGATACTTACAGAATGCTAAAAAGCTAATAATGAAAACTCGTGACTCTTTTCAGAGTCCTGACACAGTTAGGCCCCAATTGGCCAATGAGTGAAAACAACTCACACCAGAATCCAATGAAAAAATCACCTGTGGGTAAACAATCTCCAAACACATTCCACACAGGAGAAGCAAATGAGAGAAGAATTGTTTCCCTTTTCTCTGAGGCTTTTCAGCTTCACAGGAGCAAAATCCTGGGTGAAGGGATTTTTTCAGAGAATGTGAATACCACATATTTCTTTCTTTCTGTTCAAAAAAAAAAAAAAAAAATTAAAAAGAAAGCAAGCACACTCTCACTTCTTCCTCCCAGTCTGGTTGGAAATGCTGCTGCAGCACAAGGTGGGAGCTGTAGTTCAACATTTGGTGCATTCATTCTCTCACAAGGCCTCCTGACCACCCCCACACCAGGGCACCTTGCCAGGCCTCCTGTATCCCATCGCCATGCTTCTCACAGGAGACTGGAGAGATGGAAAGAGCAAGTGGCATTTCAACACCAAGTCACCTGTAATTTCTTTGTCTTAAATCTGATAAATTTTCAGAATAAAAATGCTTTGGTTCTCCACTTTGTCTAGTGCATTGAATTTTTTTTTAAAAGCAGAATCCCTCTTTTTATGGGAAAAAAAGCCATAACAATCACAAGGTATTTTTATTCCCTCAATTTCTCTTAAAAATGTTTTTTATCAACTTTAGTAACAAGCTGATTTCTGCAACATGTAAAGTAGCCTTAAATGTGCCTTTTCTTGGGACATGTCTCTAAGATATGTTGGCTCCAATCTCAATAGGTATTTTCCTTTGGTTTTTGGTACTCCTCAAGTCCCCTGATCACAGCACCCTGGTCAAGTTTTCTTTGTGTGTTAAACAACGTTGTGTTCTCATCTCCCAGCACTAGACTTGCACACAAACCTTTGCAAATTGGCCCCAGGAAAACCTGGGGAATTTATAATCAGGATCACAATATAATCTTCAATCAAGTGTTGTCATATAAGATTTCACATTTGAAGTTAGACACGTCCCTTCCTCATTCAGGGAACAATTTGGGGCTGCTTCTGCCTTTAAACTCATGGCTATAAACTATGCTTAATCCATTGCCTCCCACTGGCACGCTGGGCTTCCAGTGATCTGTTAGGCAACATTTCATCCCTTCTTTTCATTGATCTCTTGTTTGTTTAATGTATTTTCCATCCCTGAGTCCTGCAGCAATGTGATTTCTCAGTTGTGTTTGGCTTAGTGGTACTGGAGAAGGCAAGTTCAAGAAACAATCCTTGTTTTCCTTACTTTTTTAATACCTCAACACAGAAGCTCTGTCAAGAGAATAGTGCTAGTACTGCAGGGGGTTCTAAAGTACTTTTAGAGAGACTCCTAAAGATTTCTCAGTGCTTGATGTATATTTCAGAAGACACAACCTCAGGTAAGGGAGCTAAGAAATCAAGGAAAATGCTGCAATAATTTGTCACCATGAAATATACATGAATATTATCACATTAATTGATATTTATCTGTACTTTGAAAGGTGTTGGTGGATGTAGAGAGGTGTTCTTATGCTGCATTCCTTGGTGTTCTGGCATCTGGGGCAGGGGACAGCTGTTCTTTGAAGTCTCATTTTGCTTTCATTTGATGCCCATAGAGTTATCAATGAGAAATGTCAGCTTAAATTTTCATTCTTGAAACTGTGCTAACATTTGAAAACCTCACTAATTCCATTTATAAACCCAACAGAGATTAGGTTTACAAATGGAGTTTAGGTTGGACAGGGCTTGGAGCAGCCTGGTCTGGTGGAAGGTGTCCTTGCCCATGGCAGGGGTTGGAGCTGGATAATTTTTAATGTCCCTTCCAAATCAAACCATTTTGTGTCTCTGTGATTAGAAGTGGTCACTGGCAGACTGAAGGAGCTGCTTTCTTCTGAGACACTGAGCTGTTATCAGAGTCTACGGGACTGAAAATCCCACCAGAAAAACCATAAACAAGGACTTCATGACTTCGAAAATCAGCTGGGTGTCTTGGGTGACAGCTGATACACTGAAAGTCAGTGAGACTTTTGTTCTTTAGCAATTGAGGTAAAAAATTCCCTCCTTTACTTCATCTGAGGCTAAAGCTGAGATAGACAAAATCGCAGAAGTGAGAGGTGAGTCAGGAAGACATCATTGCATCCCCGAAACTGAAACAACGATGAGCCAGGCTATGGTTCCCAATTTCTCTAAAATTACTGAAACTCTTGAGGAAAAAATTGCATGAAAGCCCTCAATATTTTTCCTTCTGTCAAATTTTCCCAGGAAGCCTTTATAATATGTTACTGATTTTCAGTGGTTTCTAGCATCAATTCATCTGTTTTTAGAGTGTTCTTTTAGTTTCAGCTTGGACAATGTAAATTTCACTGACCTATTTTTAGCCACACAATATTTTTGTTGTTATTATGCAGCAGCCTAGAAATAGCAGCGGGAATTGAGAAGAAATTTTAATTTACAGGACTCGATAAACCTTACTGAGCACAACTGTTTGTATTTTGTATTTCAATTTACTGAAGGTGTACAAAGCTGTCCTCTGTAACTTTTACACAAAAAAGTCACATTCTTAACATAGATGTAAAATGCAGAAGAAAATGCAGAATAATAAATTTGGACCTGTGATCAGGGTGGTTTTACCTCCCCTAAAACTTGTTTCTGAAGAGTTAAGTGATAATGCTATTAGAAAGAAAGTGAACAACTAAACACTATCTTCCAGAAACAGCTTTTTCTGGGATTCTATTTTACCAGTTTTGTTTAGAAAGCTCCAGTCTGATGTAGTTTTGATGACATTTAAATTTAGCATTCATTTTGCAGGACAAGGAGATGGTTGCCCCTGTACAGCAGGGCCCCCAGTTTCCATACAGGCGTGAAGTCAATAAAGATTCTGCTCGTGGTACCATGGGTAGTAACCATGGAAGGAAAGGAAAACAACACCCTGCTTGCCTCCTCATTGCTAAAAAAGTGTTTGTACATTAATAACTGCTCATTTTTTAAGCATTTAGGTTAGCATAAAAAGGGAGAGAAAAATAATCACTTTGTGGCTGGGGCAGCAACCCTGCTGACTGCCTGAGTGTGACAAACAGCAAGGGTGGGAGAGGGAGCAGACAGAATATTCATTATTTTCTCACTGAGAAAGGAGGAGGGCAGTCTGGGAGCCAATATTTGGAGCCCATGTAAGCCAAGATTGGTGCCTGTGATCCCCTTCAGCCCCATGCTCAGCATGTCCCTGGGGAATTGGGGGATCCAGATCCCCATCCTGGGTCACTTATTTAATGCAAGGGGGAGCTCTGCCTGCTCTGCTCACATTCCCATGGCCCAAATGTCATCCCCCATTGCCCTGATTTCAAGATGTGACCCTTGGGTGTCAAAGACCGGGTGCTGTTGGTTAGGAGGAGAGGAGAGGTAGAATTAGCAAGCCCATGGCTGGAAGATGTTGAGTTCTGGTAGCCATCCTGAAAACAGATTTGAAAACTTAGAAAAGATCTACAGAAATGTCTGTGGACATGGGGCTGTGCCCTGGAGAGGCTGAGCTTGAAGGTGAGTTAGTTTTCCATCTCTGATGATGGATGGCCTCTGAGGCTGGGGAATGATCATCAAACTAATGAAGACAGAATGTGGTCAAAGAAGTGGAACAGGAAACTCAGACTAATTCATGCTGAAAACAGAGTGTGATTTTGATAATGAGGATTATTGAGCACTGAAACTGCTTATGAGGAAATACATTGGGACATCACCATCCTAGACTTGATGATTTAGCCTTCTATAACATGGGCATTTTTCAAAGCAACTGGGTTTGATGGTGGTTTTGGGGTGGAGGATCTTTGATCCCCAGCCTGTAGGATCTAAACAATTCTATGCACTTCTTTATAGAAACACTTTCTGGGCCACAACACATTTTTCTTTACACACTTGGGGTATTTCTCTCTATCCTGGAATGGATAAAATGCTAATCTTAATGCTCTGTTGTTTTTCATTTAAAGTTGCAACATTTGAGGGAGATTTTTTTTTCTTCTCTTAGAAACTTATGTCTTTTCTCTGTTTTTATGGCCTGGAGGTTTTCTCTCCCTCTTTTATTTATCATCTCATATTGCCATGGTTTGAAGATACCCACCAGTGACGCAGGCTGCTGTAGGGTTTTGGTCCTTTGACTGGTTTCTATTTTTAGAGTGTTCTTAGTGGCACTGAAAACAGGCAGCAGCAGCTGGATTGGCCCCAGTATCTGGCACATTTTTTGTCAGAAGCTGCACTGTGAATAACACTTCTTGCCCTATATTTAGGGACTATGAAGAGCATGATCCTTCTAAAGAACACACTCCACCTGTGTAAGTAACAGGTCTTGTGGATCTGCCCCTGGACAAAGGAGACCAGAATTAACCTGGCTCACATCTCCCCTGAGGCAGGTGCTGTGAGCAGCTCTGTTATCCCACCTGCACAGACCCAGGTGAGCTCTGCTGCTGCCCAGCTCTGTTATCCCACCTGCACAGAGCCAGGTGAGCTCTGCTGCTGTGTTATCCCACCTGCACAAGGCCAGGTGAGCTCTGCTGCTGCCCAGCTCTGTTATCCCACCTGCACAAGGCCAGGTGAGCTCTGCTGCTGCCAGCTCTGTTATCCCACCTGCACAGAGCCAGGTGAGCTCTGCTGCTGCCCAGCTCTGTTATCCCACCTGCACAGAGCCAGGTGAGCTCTGCTGCTGTGTTATCCCACCTGCACAAGGCCAGGTGAGCTCTGCTGCTCTGTTATCCCACCTGCACAAAGCCAGGTGAGCTCTGCTGCTGCCCAGCTCTGTTATCCCACCTGCACAGAGCCAGGTGAGCTCTGCTGCTGTGTTATCCCACCTGCACAAGGCCAGGTGAGCTCTGCTGCTGCCCAGCTCTGTTATCCCACCTGCACAAGGCCAGGTGAGCTCTGCTGCTGCCCCCCTGCTCCCCTGGAGCACAGAGCTACCTCTTGGCAGCCCACAGGATCAGCCTGCCTGCTCCTTCTGCCCAAAGTCTGATTAAAAAGTGGAATTTCTCTTCCAAGAGCTGGAACAGTTCCTTATCTCAATCCTCAGAGCAATCAGAGATGACAGAAGAGCCAGGATTAGCTCTTGCTGGCAGAGCAGTGCCTGTCCTTCAGCTTGCCAGAGTCCAGCTGAGCATCCTTCATGCAATCAGCCACAGACTCTTCTCTTTGCCAATGCAAAAAAAAAAAAAAAAAATTGAGGCATAATTTATCCCAATGTATGGCAGAATCACCTGGGCACTCCAAAATTTTCACTGGTCAGAATAATTTTATTTTTTAATCCATACTCAGTACCTGATATAGCTTTTTATTGGTTTGTGCTTTAGAGGAATGAGAAATTCCCAGTTCTACCCTTTCCTGCAGCCACCTTCTGTCTAAATCAAACACCCCATAGGAGAAACATTCACTTGGGATAAATAAAATGAAGTAATTTTGTTAGCAGTTTCATGAAGAAGAAGCTTTGCCTGTGAAAGATTTCTTGAAAGTGATTTTCCTGGTATGTGGTTTCCTTTTTTTAACTTGAATTTCCTCTGAGGTTTTGTCTCTGTATCTTTCCCTGGATTACCTGAAGTAAGAAACTTTTAGCTGAGCTGCATTTGAAGAAGGAATACCAGTATTAAGAAAGAAAGATTCTGTTTGAGATTGTAATTTCTACCATTTAAAAAATCTCCTTAAGGTTTGTATCAAAAAAGCCCCAAGCTAATAAAAGTGAACAGAGCTAAGTGAAAGAAAATGCAGCTTGAGTGGTGGTGTGGGTTTTAAGTCAATTAAAAAGGGTTCTTTTCCCATCCAGTGTGAAAATATTATCCATGCCAGGCATTTAATGCTGTATAAATGCCCTGGCTGAGGGAAGAGGCTTGTACAGGCTGTATTATTTCTCACATTTTCCTGTGGCTCCTCTTCCCAGCCGTGTCCCCAGGTCCTGCCCTGTTCCTGTGGATGTTTTGAGCAGTGATGGGCACTGAGCAGACCATGTCCATGTCCATGCTGCAAGGGCAGGTCCAGGCCCTTTCCTGGCTCAGGCTGGTGGCCCAGGACACCCTTGGAGGCACCAGTCAGGCACCAAGAGATTTCTCTGAGGAAAAGCCTCAGCCTAACTCAGTCTCCTTCCTGCCTCATGGAGACACCAGACACAGTCCAGACAGGGAACTGACAGCTCTGTCCCCAGAAATGTCTGTCTTAAGTCAAACCTACTCAAGTCTGCCAAGAGACAATGATGTGCTCAGAGTCTGCAGGGAGTGAGGCTCCCAATATGTTGTATTCCACTTTCTGTCCTGGTTTTATCACCCTTTCTCCATCACAGACCAACCCCTTGGGCTGAGAAGTACAAGAGAGAACCTCACTGTCTCATTTCCCATCTTGGATCAGGTCTCATGGACCTTTGCCTTGTGACTACTCTTAAATAAATCTGTCTAGCATCTGATTTAAAAATATCTCCAAGTCAAGCTTTGTGCAATATCATCTGTTCAAAGCAACACCCAGATTGAACTGCAACTGTACACTCAGTGCCCCTGCTTGTTTCTGAGGAGGAGTGAATTTGGTCCAGGAATGGAAGGATTTCTGCAGCTTCTGTATCTCCTCTATGATAAACTTCAAGTTTAGGATATGTTCTGGACTTGCAAAAGGAACGAGGCCTCTCAACTTTTGCATTTTTTTGTAATTGTCCTTATTTATTGCTACTTTTGCTTGCTCATCTTAAACCTAAATACCACATGGCAGTGTATTTTTACCCGAACTAAAGGCATAATAGGAAGTTATTGAAAACAGGTTGTTTGTGATTTTTTACCTTAATTAGAATGTTATTAATTATTAATAGGATTAATTAGAATAACCTTCTCTGTATCAGTCCTATATCAGGCCTTAAAAATTTCCCCTCTATACAGTATTTTCCACCTTCCCATTCACCTGAATTGCTGTTTTTACCCCTCCTGCTCATCTCTGTGCATCCTAGTGACTGGACATGATCCTAATGTCAGTTCTAGGGCATGCTCCATTCTCTGCTGCCTGGCACCCCCTTCCCCAATGAAATTCATTGTGAAACTGCAGGAGAGACCCCTGTTGTTGGTGTGTGTGATGAAACAGGCAATGCATGGGGTTAAGCATGGCAGTACCTTGGTAATAAATGAATAATTTGGGTCAGAAGGGATGTCAGGAGCTCTTCTAGCCCAGAGCAGGCAGAGCCCCCCAGATGTAGTGTCTGAACAGAGGGGAAGGATGGTTTCCCTTTTCTCAGTGGCTACACTGGGTTGTTCTTTTTCGAACATGAACTAAAGCCAAGTTTGCCCTGAGGGAGTCTGCCATGGGAAGAAACACCAATATTCCTCTCAGGAAGAAACACCAATATTCCTCTCAGGAAGAAACACCAATATTCCTCTCTTCTCCAGAAATCTGCTGTCGCACAGAGCCCCAGGTGGGAGTGACAGCCAGGATGGGATGTGAAAGCAGCAATGCTGAGGGAGTTTATTTAATGTTTCCCTGGGTGTGGGCTAGAGCTGTGGATGCAGCAGAACATAAAGGGTGAAGAGTCACATCCAGTCTGTCCTCCCCACAGGCTGCAGCCCTTGAGAGCCCTCACATCCTCAGGGTGGTGAGTTTTGTACTTCTCTGCACCAGAAAGGCGTAATTTAAATTAAAAAAAAGCTATTTAGTGTTTCATTCTAAACCTCTGCCTAAAACATGCCTGAGAATTGCTCGCAGTAATTCCTGCCCTGTGCTTTGCATCCCAGCCTCTGTTTCAGCTGGAACAGACCTCTCAAACACAGAGATTTATTCATCTTTTAACAACACTATGAATTTGTAGCTTCCCTTGATAATCTTTTTAATCTAAACAAGCCCCTGAGTGGGAGAATCGGCTTCAGACTATTCCAGAATAAATTGGAACTTTAAAATATTCAATGAAACATTTTGGTAACTATTTGGAGCTTCATCTTAGAATTGTTTATCTGGAAAAAGGTGTCTTGACATCAGCAGCAGACCTGGCAGGGACTGTAAAACCATTTAATTTCACTAAGAAATGCTATAATTGCTCCACTATCTTAAGGTTATACTTATAGACATTAGCCTTTACAGTAATGCAAATATGTTACTGGTATAAATTAGTAATAATTATTACTTTAATCCCATTTGGTAACATGCTGACCAGCATGCAGATGCCAGTCAGGCAAAAAAAAAAAAACCAAAACTTAAACCCAAATGACAAAATCTTGATGTTTTTGTCATGAGCACTCATTGCCTAAGCAATTGTTGATAAATCAAATGGTTTTCCTGTATCATTGACCAGCAGCATGAGTCCTGTTCTCTCGTGTCAGTAGTTTATAAAATGTCATTTGAACATTCCTTTTTTTTCCTAAATGCAGCCTGAGATCTGGGTGAGACCCAGATCTGGGAATACCTGAGCAACCTGACCTAGTGTAAGGTTGGAATGAGATGGTCTTTAGGGTCCCTTCCAGCTGAAACCTTTCTGTGATATTTGTGCATCTATAGCAGCCATTTGGAGACCATCTGTGCAGCAAACTCTGGTTGCCTCAAAAATTTGAGGAAAACTATATCCTGGACATTATTTTTTCAAAATTGTTGTTAGTATACTTAATAAGGATGTCCTGTATTCCTCAGAGTCTTCAGCAATCAAACCAATCACAGATCTCTTTCTGTCTCAGGGCTGAAATTCCAGCTCCATGGGGCTGTGGCACGAGGCAGGTGCAAAATCTCAGAAGTGTTTGAGCAATGTGAGCAAATAAGAACAGGAGTAGAAGGAAATTAGGAAATTTATGCACAAATGTGTTGCTCAGAGCCAGAGAAACCAGGATAATTGTTCTTTTTGAGGGATTATCAAGATCTCTGTAGTGGAGTCATTGCTGTATTTTATTCCCATGACTGGAGCTTCGACAAAACTCCTCTGTGTGGTGACTCCAAGGTGTTCTCTGGGCAGGGGCAGAGCTGTGTCCCCCTGGCTGACACAGGCAGGATTCCATCTGGGAATGTGATGTTGGTACCTGCAAGGATCTTTCTACTTCAGTTAATTTATTTGTTGTGAACTCCTGACCTTTACTTCTGGGAATTGCTCACACAATTAAGATGTGCCCTACAAGATTGTCAGTGTGATCACAGCTGAAAAGATTTTGGGTACAAGAATATGGTCTGAGATTATACCAGAAACTCTGAAGTATCTCCTTACAGTTGAAATTGGGGTGGAGATGGTGAATGCTCCTCATGTCCCTTTATTTTTTTTCATTCACCATTTTTTAGAAAGTAAAATATTTAAGCACTTTTCCAGCACAGACAGGTGCCGTACCTGGTTACAAAGAACACCCCTGCAAACTCTATGTGCAAACACATTTCTGGTCAGTCCCAATGACAGCACAATCTCTGTTTCACAGTTAAGAGTCTCTAGTGATGGGGATACCAGGGCAAAAGGGGTTTTATTATGATAATTCAGAACTGGATTACAGTAGCAGAAATAGTTAAAAGCCATCCCACAAGAGTTTCCCAGAGCCTCTGGCACTCCTGTGAGCCTGGATTTTTCTCCAAGTTTTTACATTCTGCTCCACTGCTCAGTTATTGTCACCATTCAAAATGTCTTATTCTTTATTTGGATTTTGCAGATTTAACCCCCAAGGATTTGCTGGTTTGAAGTGTCCTTTTCATGAAGCCTGTTTCCACTCCTCCCGTCTCTTTAATTCATTTTAATCACACCTTAATTTTCTCTCTGGTAAATAAAATAGCATAAATGGAAGTCAAAAGTTCTGTTCCATGAAGGAAAATGGGTTGGGATATTTACATTAATTGGGTCAGAGCACAACTTCTATTAAACTATTGCAAAATGCAGGTAACTTGTTGGAGCAACATTAAACTGCAATGTTTTAATGTGACTTAAATATTTCAGTTGGTGTGTTTCTGAGGGAAATTTCATTTAAACAGATGATTTTTGTATTGAAAACTTGTCTTATTAAAAGATAGCTTCAGATGTGAGATCATGCTGTGGCAAATTGCTGCTTTGCTTGGGCTTCTTCTCTTTTCTTTCAAGATGTATCTTTAAGACAATGCAGTTTCTCAACAACCTTTCAGAGGATTTTCCCTCAATGGCTTTATAATTCCGTATGTGAAGACATAAACAGAGTCTATGACACCCCTTTATGAAAGCAAAGACCTTGTAGGAGCTCTTTATGTTTTGTTCCACTTAGTTAATTTTCCTCCAACAGCTTCTTTTTCAATAGTTTTCTGTATCTTCTTGGTCAATTACCCAAATGAATTGCCAGGGAAGTAATTTGCTGTCTGCTCGTGTCATTGCTGTGCATAGTTTGACTTGATTAGACTTGCCATGCCACCTTGCTTCGAGTCTTTCTGCCACTTACTCTGCCAAATGAGATGTTAATCCATCTTTCATAAATGCAGCTCAGTGGTTTCATTGTCAGTGATTTTATTAACCAACAAACCACCTCACAGCCACTTGTTGCCCTCAGCTTCATTACACGATCCTCTTGGGATCCAAATAGCTGTCGCTTCCTGAACAATTCTCCTTTATTTTACAAACTGTGTATCCTTGGTCTCTGCATATTTTCACAAGGGCTTTTCTACCTTTTTATTTGTTTGGTACACAGCTGATTGTCAACACTCCTATAAATTCATGGAAGTTGTTGTGGATGAGCTCCACCCAGGATGGAACTGCTCAGAATTTGGCCCCAGACAATTTCTCCTCCAAATTTCGTACACTTTCTTTTCTATTAGTCTGGCTTTAGCATTAACTCCATCCCAAAATGCCCAGGAATGAGTTTATTTTGTGGCTACCTCATGGATAAGACTCTCGTGGATGGAGGAGCCCAGTGGGAATGGGATCCCTTAGAGGTTGTGGGTATGAGGGAAGATGGGGCCAATGCACAATTTTGGAAGCTGAGGTGCACACCAAGTCACTGGGTTAGGATTAGGGACCTAAGGGACCTTCCTGCCAAGGTCCCACAGTCACATTTCCTTTACACACCAGTGCTGCTCTGCATCTTTGGTGAGAAAACTTTAACATTTCTTCTGATTGTCATGTTTTGTTTCTGTATTTATAAGCCAGGGTCTGAAGGCTGGGGCTGTGCTGCCCTAGTTAGTCTGTGATCCTTGTTCCCTGCTGGGTCTCATCCCAGACAGGGTGATGTGCATCTTGTGGGGAAACTCCATTCTAAGGAGATCAGAAGCTTTTGATCTGCCATGACAGATGGGAGCTGTGAAATGTCTGATCAAAGGAGAAAGGACCTGAGATAAAGTCATGCCCATGAGATGAGATTCAGCCCAAGTGTGCTTCCAGCTCCAGAATATATTTCTCTCTCTATTTTTATTCCTAGGGTGAGTTTGTCCAGTTTCTAAGTTAAAAATGGCCACTTCAGCATCATTTCTGGTTTCTTTTGCATATCTGCTGTTCTGCTGACACATAAACTCCTCCCTGTTCTTGGGGAGAGTGTCCTGGATCTGAGCCTCCAGAATTGCTGCTTTCCCCATGACATTTTATGTACAATATAGAAGCTAACACCTCCAACAGGAGAATATGGAAAGGAGTCAGTCAGAAACCAGCCAAGTGCTTGAATGTAAAGACTTTTCCCCAGATTGCAGGAGGTTTGCAGGTTCTGAATCTTTGCTGATAACTTATTAACCTTAAACTCTGGGATTTTAGCCTCATCCCAGATCTTACACACTAATGGCTCATTCACATTGAGGAAGAATAATTTTGTGTTTGGGTTGAGCAAAAAACTTTGAATTCTGCACTAATGCTAACAAACCTTCCATCAAAATCAATATATTTCCCTGAAAGGGTTTGGTTTCAGTCAGCCAGCAGGTTTTGATGAAAAATCATAGTAATCTTATTTCTCTCCCTCAAAAAATTCCTGCTATGTTTCCTAATTACATGTCTCACCAAAGATTGCAAAAGATGTTTTAAGACCCAATTGTAGCAGGTGTGGTTTGAATCTTCCAAAGATCATCTGTTCATCCAGGTATCAGGATGCATAACCCAGGATATTGCATAAGTATGTAGGCTATTGATGACAAAGAGAGCACAAGATTGTGCCTAAAATAAACAGAAAAATATAGAAAATTTTCTGTCATCAAAATCACCTGCAAGCATGTTTCAGAATTTTCCATGAGGCATCAGGAAGAATCTTTGACCCAAGCTGAAAAAAAATTATTCTGTCTTTCATTATGTATCTTAGTCACAGACTGACACTTTAGGTTCATTTCAGCAGTGTTTGTGCCATCAGAATCCAGTGTGAATTCTCCTGTGACAGCATTAGATCAATCATGTTTTAAAGAATGCAAGTAATTGCATCTACTCCATCTTCTGAGACAGTCCAAACCTGACACTTTGGGTTCACTGCAACCTGAGTTGCTAACACGGGTTGGAAGGTGAGAGCTAAGTATCACAAAGCTGTATTTTTAATATTCTTATGTAAAACAAGCTGGTTTCAAGTTTAAAAAAAAAAAAAAAAAAAAGAAGAGAATATGAGAAAAATGTCTACAATCAGTTTTTGAAAAATGGGATAAAATGATGAAAGTTGGGGACTTCACTGAACTCAAAGCACTGTTAGTACTTATTGAACATACACTGAGGTTATCATTTTAATGGGTAGGTCAGGTTATTTGAAATACTGGTATCTGCAATAACCTCTGTGATCAAGGTCTTTAAAGGGAATCTTTGCTACAGAGACAGACTTAAATGGAGAGTAGAAAATGCCACTTGGGTCTAACATCTTGGTGAAGGGCTGGTACTTGAGGTCTTTGAGAAAAATTGGTTACAAGCCCAGAAAAAGAGCTTTGCCTCATGCTGTAGGTGTTCTAAAAGGTTATCATATTTTGTGCATCTTTGCTAAACCTGCATTTCCTTTTCAGAGCCTTGTATGCAGGCACTGGGATTTCCAGAGAAGCCAAAACCAGGCCAGGACCAGAGTGTGCTTTCCATGGCAGTGGCAGATACCAGTGGAGCACATGTGGAATATTCTTGTCAGCTGCTTGTTGGCATGTCTTAAAATGAGATTAAGTGTTTTTCAAAATGGAGCTCCACTCCAAATGGGGAAAAGTCCCAGGAAGTTCTCAGGTGTATATTACACAGAAAATCAGTCTAGATAATTGCAGTATTTTCTCCTGACCTTGCCATCCAAAGATATATTCTGATCTATTCTACACCACCTGGCAAGGCTGTGCCACCAGAGGGGAAGGGCAGTGGGAGTTTAGAGGTTTTCACTGTGATGAATTTGCATTCAAAAAGATTCCCTCTGGCTTTGCTGCTGCAATCCTGCCAAGAGAAAAGCCCTACCCATTTCTCCTGCCCTTCCCATGTGCCTCAAGAGGCCACCCCTGGCTGGGAAGGTTCCCTAAGGGGATCCTGCAGCTGCATCTCCTGAAGCCTTGGCTGAGGGGGATGAGAGACACTAGAAAAGCTATTCCCTTCCTCTCCCTTTCCTCATATCCAGATGGAGCTTAGGCCTAGAATTTTGTTCATGTGGAGGGAGGGTGAGCATTGAAAGCAGTTGGGATTACATCTTTTTCATTTCTCAGGATTTCTAGTCAGGATGGAACAGTAAAATTCTTCCAGAATGGCACAGGAATTGCACAGGGACTAAACTTTCTCCTTCCCACTTTAATCTTTTCATTAGTCCTTGCAAGGCTTCATCCCCAGGTAAAAATGGGTATTTGATAGTCACTGGTTGTGTCTGAGTCATTAGTGTATAAGATCTGTGATGAGGCTCGAGGTAATGAGGACACATCAGGACGGTTTTGTCTCCCCTTGTTGCCTTAAGCTATTCAGTTTTCTACAAAGAAATGGGAATCAAAAGGTTTTATTGATTACCTTAATCAACTGATTCTGTTTATCATGTTCCCTTGATGCTGTGAAATCAAAGCCCTGCACCCCTGCCAGGCACTCAAAGGTCAGACTCAAGGGTCATTAAAAGCTTAATCAGGAGCCCTTGCAGAGCAGCACAAAGACACCCCTCCCTTCCTGCACATGATTTATTTGTTAATAACAATGGCCAAGGTGGCAGCCCATGTAACAAACACACTGTGCTGTGCTGGCTGCTCTGCAGCAGGGCAGGCCCTGTGATTTGCAGACCCTCTCTGCAGTGGTGAGCATCCTGGAGCAGGCAGTGCTGCCTTTATTGCTCTGAAAGCTCTCCCCAGCCATGTGGGCCTGACTCACTCTGGGTACAGAGAGCAGTTGCAGGGCTCATTATGCAGATATGAATTTTTAAATGGTGTGGTTTTATTACCTTCTGGTTTCCTATACAGACTCCAGTGCTGGGTAGCCCAAGGTACAGGAGCTCACTCCCTGGGCCTTTATGGGCTGTCCAGCCCTCATCAGAAGATGCTGCCTGGCTGTTTTGGTAGATTTGGTTTATTAGCTTCAAACAGCAAGGAGGATGGATATGTGTGACCGTGTTCACAGGGGTCTGAGGATGAGGGAAAAGATTGGGATCTGACTCCATGTTTCAGAAGGCTGATTTATTATTTTATGATATATATTATATTAAAACTACACTAAAAGAACAGAAGAAAGGATTTCATCAGAAGGCCAGCTAAGAGTAGAAGAAGAAGGAATGATAACAAAGGCTTGGGTCTCAGACAGAGAGTCTGAGCCAGCTGACTGTGATTGGCCATTAATTAGAAACAGCCACATGAGACCAATCACAGATGCACCTGTTGCATTCCACAGCATCAGATAATCATTGTTTACATTTTGTTCCTGAGGCCTCAACTTCTCAGGAGAAAAAATCCCAAGGAAAGGATTTTTCATAAAAGATGTCTGTGACAGATGTGGGACTAGATGAACCTTCAGCTGAGTTTTTGTGAGTGTAAAATGCATCAGAGGGAGTTAAAAGCTAAGTTTTTGACCCACTTTGTTGTAGCCCCAGGAACCCCCTTGTGTGGGATTCATCACTCAGGTTGAGCACAGGCCCTCCTTGATAGGTGGTGTGGCCTTCCCAGCATTATCTTCCTCAGAGAAATTTGGAAGGCAGAGTGCCTGCACCAGCTACCCACACATTTTATACGGAGAGAATGTGGCCCTGTATGTTCACACCCTGAAGAGAAACAGCCCCCCTGCCCTGCATGCTCTGCTGCTTCTCCCTCACCCTCTCAGATGAGATTCACTGTCCCATCTTCAGCCCCACAGCCACAGTGGCTCAGGGGCTGTGTGCACCTCACCCTCTCCTCTCTCCAGCTCTGCCAGCTCCACCTGGAGCTCCAATCGTGGAGCCAGCAGCAGCTTCTGGCTCGGCTGCAGCAGGCAGAGTCCCAGAGGTGAGGGACCAGGGGTTTGCAGTCACAGCCTGTTGGGATCTCTCGCTGGTCACAGTGAGAGAAAGGTTAGAAAGTCTCTTTTCCCAGCCTGGTGCTTGAAGAAGGAGTCAGGGCTCTTCATTTCTCAGTCTCAAGGTTGTTTATTGCATCTTATCTATAAAATTCTTTCTCCTGTCCAGCTCAGGTCCATCCAGCAGGACAGTCCAGGCACTCTGCCTGCCCCTGGGGCAGTGTTATGTCTTTATACTTAAAACGACATTATTTACCATAACTTCCCAATACCTACCACCTATGTTAGACAGTGAGCTTCTACTCTAAACCAATCTAAAAGTGCCAACATCACAGCAGAAGATGGAGGCCAAGAAGAAGAAGGAGAAAGGCTGGACACACCCAGATCCCTCCGTCTTTCCCCCTCAACCCCCATACCAAAAACCCCAAAATCTACTTTTTCACCTTGTGATAAATTTACTATTATTCTGCCTAAACTGTCGTGGCTTGCAGATCTTCATCTAAGGTTGCCAACTTGCCCCATGGGTCATAATCAAAACCACAGGGGCAGCTTGGGCTCTGTGCCAGGGTCTCTGAGCCCCCTGGCAGGGTCTGGGCTGCTCAGGACAGCCAGAGGGATGTCCTGGGTGCTGACAACAGCGCTGGCAATGGCAGGTGTGCACCCAGCTTGGCTCCTTCTCCTGCAGCAGAGGAGCTGTAATTACACAGAGCACCTCAGAGCACAGAGATAAGGCTGTGAAACAGCAGCAGGTACCAGAGGACTGCACCTCCTCTGTCCTCCCACGTTCCCCCTTTCGGATACAAGACTATTATGGTATTTTTCAGAAAAAGGAGAGGGTTTACAGTGGGAGGGGGCAGGCAGAGGGTGATGACATATGAACAATACACGAGTGACAGATGCACCTGCTGTCCTAAAGTGTTTTCAAATGTTAAAAACATATAATTGGGCGCAGTTGAAAGTTGAAAGAGTGCATGGGAAGCTTTTAAAGTGGAGGGCTGGTGCTTACATGAAGGATTGCCCTTTCATCTCCCTGATCCCTGCAGCCTCCAGGAGCAGTCATATTCAAATGGTGAAGGATTAGGAAAAGAAGTTCCATGTGGTGGACAAAATAAGAAATACATTTGCCCTTTCCTTTCAAGTCGTCCTTTTTCACTCTGAGACTTTGCTAAATAAATAAATCTTCACACTGAGAGCTACCACTTATTGTCTGAATTTCTGACATAAACCTGCCTCTTTCATGCTCTGTTTTGTGAGCCACAGAGACCATTCCAAACCCTGGGGAAATGCAATTGTGCATCTAATTTCCTACTGGTGAAGGCAAAGGTTTTCAAGCAGATCTGATGACTGTGGGCAACCACTTTGTGAGAAATCCAAAGGGAGCCTGCAACTCAGAAAATGCTGAGCCTTCTGAAAGCTGTCTGCTCAGACAGAATTTGATGGGGGGAGGGAAAAAAGTTTGCTTGGTTTTGGTTTTTTTTCCATTTTTAAGTTTGCAGATGGAGCTCAGCTCATATGGGAATGAGTAGTGTGGATATGAGGCAGACACAGGGCTGTGGGCTGTGTTGAGACTGCCCCAGATAGATGTGTTGATCCCTTGGTGTGAAGCATCCTCTGCTGTTCCTGATCACAGACTAACAGCTGAGCTGTGGTGCTGCTTATCAAAACTCTCAGGGAAGGTTATAGAGGAGCCTGCTTTTTATTGAAGACTGAATAGGGAGAGTTCATCTCCCTCTAATTAACCCAAAGTTTTCAGATCAGTTGGGTATATTTTACTGATCTTGTTGCACCAACTTATCCCACTTGTGTGGCCCTGAGATAGAAATATTTGAAGATTACACTGTGTTTGCTATGTGTGCACAAGCTGGTTCAAAGAGCAGTGAAAGGAGAAGCCTCAGATTTCTCTCTTTCATTATAAATATCCTACCCCAGTGAAGTGTCACCATTTTTAGTAGTGACACATGAGGTGTAGCTGTGGGTACATGGGTAAATATCACAGAATCATGGAATGGTCTGGGATGGAAGGGGCCTTAAAGATCATCTCATTCCACTCCCTTTGCCATGGGCAGGGGCACCTTCCACCACACTGGGCTGCTCCACAGTCCCTCTAACTTGGCCTTGAACACTTCCTGAGATGGGGCATCCACAGCTTCTGTGGGCACCCTGTGCCAGGGCCCACCACCCTCACAGGGTGGAATTTCTTCCTAATACCTTGTCTAAATCCACTCTCTTGCAGTTTGAGGCCATTCATTCCTCCTTGTCCATTCACTCCATGCCCTTGTCAAAAGTCCCTCTCCATCTCTCCTGCAGCCCCTTCAGACACTGGAAGGTTCCCCAAGGGTCTGAACTGCCCCAGGTCCCTCTGTCTTTGTAGGAGAGGTTCCAAATCATAATGAAATCACATCCTGAGGACACGATATTCTGTGAACTTCCTTCAGCACAAGAAGGATTTTGCTCTCATCTGAACGACCAAGGCTGGTTAAACACTTCTTCTGCATTCAAGAACCCTGAAGTGGTGATTGAACTGTGCCAGGATTTGAACTTCTTCTAAAGATTCACTTATTCACTTCAAACAAAGTGTTATGAAGACACCAAGTGCTCTGCTGTGTGTGCCCTGATGTAACAAGAGAAGGATCTCCTGTTTGCAAACCACAGTAGTTCTTTACCTGACTCTTGCTTTTTGAGAAGAAATCTATCCTGCCCCCAAATCAACCCCAGATGTCCAACAGGCAGCACTCAGCACTGCTCACAGCATATGAAAATCCCACAAAGGAAATATTTTGAAAATGTTGCAATTTGTTATTGCTAAAATTACTATTCAGCGTACTTCTGCCATTAATTTATCTGGGGTTTTCTATATTTTTATTATTATCCTGCATTATAAATATTTCCAGTGAGTGGGGTTTTTTCTTGTAAACCATATTGGTAACATTTGATAAAATAATTTCAACCGACTGGGTCTCAGGTGGAAAACTTAAATTTTCTTTGGAATGATATTTTTATTTTGTGAACTGGACCACCCATCCTGGGAACAGGAATGCACATAAAAGACAGCAGAGCTGTGATGTGACCCCGGAAAAGATTTCCTTTGGATCAGAGCTGTTGCATGGCCTGAAGCAACACAAGCTTTATGTGTGCTTGCATGCTTCAGACATGAAGCATCAGCAGGGAATGCAGACAGAGCAGAGTTTGACCTAATGGGCATGGAAGATACACAAATTTCCTGCAAGGAAATCTCCCAGCAGGGTGTGGATGTGTATTACAAGTTCTGGCCTTTTGGCCAACTGTTCATTTGTCCTAAAAGTAATGCTGCTTTTTAAAGAGCCTTCTTCATGCTGCTGAGACCCTTCCAAACAGGAACACACTAGCACTGGCTGGCCCACTTAATGAATATTCATCATTAATGCATAAATCATAATTTGTATTCAGGCAGCTATTGCTTCCCCCCTCTATGGTGGCATCAAAGTCCTTACAGGGGTTTTAAATGTGAAGGGCTGATTAGGAGGAGAGGGGAAGGCAAATTTCACACTTCAATTAATGCTTTTGAGTCAGTGCCTCTGGTTGCAGATTGCCTGAACGCAGTCGGCTGCACCCACAGCTGCTGCTGAGAATGAGAAACAATCCAACCTGCCCTGAAGTCTCTGGCTAACAGCAAAGGTCATGGGAAAGCAGTGTTGTGGTGTTGGACAAGTTAACACTGCAATTAAAAGAGGCTAGGAAACAAAACCCTGCTGATGGCTGCCTTGTCAGCATCACATCTCTGCGTGCTGGCTGGTGCTCGGGCCAGCTGCCTCTGGAAAGCAAATGAAATCCATCCTTACTGCACAGCCTGCAGCAGGAGTGTGTCTGTCACACCAGGAAAGGCACAGACAGGACTCAGAACTGCTCAGATGACCAGGAAAGGCACAGATAGTACTCAGATCTGCTCAGATTGTCCTGGCAGTGTGCCCCTCTGCTGAAAGCGGCGTTTGGTGCAATGCAGCCAGCTCTGCAACCTCTCCAGAAAGGCACTGGGCTGGGTGTTGGTTTCAAAGGCACTGGGCTGTGTGTTGATGTCTATTACCCCCAGGTTCATCCTTGTGGCCTCTTTCAGACCCTTTACCTTTATATCTCCCTCCTTTTCCTACCAATTTTAGCTGTTGTGGCTCAGGGAGGCGACAGAAAGAACAGGAAAGAGGGGATGCTTTAGACAACCTACAGAACTTGCTCCCAGTGCAAGGATGTGCAGGAGATCAGGCTGAAGGATCTGGATCCTTGCTGGATGGGAGGGATGGTTTGGTATGGAGGCAGACAGAAGGACACGTGTGTGCTGGTAAAGGTCCCTTTAGCAGCCTCTTGGTCATTAACCACATCTCTGGTCACCCGCAAACTTAGTGCTTGGACTTCATGGCATACAGCCTGCTTGAGGGGCCAGGCAGCAGATTGAGGGGTCTCTCCAGAGTGGCAAAAGTGACCCAACAGTAGTTTTTGGCCTTTATACCATGTGGAAGCAGAAAAAGAGGAGCAGCAGCCTGGACATCCCTTCTGTACCTCTCTCCCGGCTAAGGGCTATGTGGGACACTGGGACCATCGATTTGAGCCCAGCCCAAATGAATCCAAGCTGGTTTCTCCATGTTGCTGGGGTGGAACAGCATGCTGTGGTGCTGCCCCAGTGCAGAGCTGTGCATAACAGCCCCTGCATGCACCTGCTGCCTTCTCCCTTTCTCCTGGGCAAACATGCTCAAGACTTCTGTGGAATGCAGAGCTCACTGCTGTAACCCTCCATGCTATCTCTCACTATTTTGAGATGGGAAATATATCAGTAAGTGAAAAAAACCAAAAAACCTAGAACTTTTAAATGTCTTCAAACTGTGCAAATCCTTGAGTATGTTGGATGGGAAGAGGTGCTTCAATTAAACTCCTCTGTGTGGTTCCTCCAGGGACTTTCATCTCCACTGCCCACCCATCCAGGTGTAGGGCCTGAGCGTGTGCAGGACAGAAAGCACCACAGGAATACCTGTCTGGTTTGTTCTCCATAGAAAAAAAAGCCTTTTCAAAGGGCTTTTTCATGAGGCATTAGCTATCCCAGAATAGCAGAGAGGTGCTCACCAAGTGGGTAAAGGAAATGCAAACTAAAATTCCTTAGGGCTGTCTCCCTCCACTCTTTCTCAGATACAAATAAGTATAAAAACATAAAATATTGGAAGGTCTGAGTCTGAGTTGTTTATCAAACCCAGAGATCAAACATTTGCATCCCATTCTATCTCTGCAAATTATGTGAGATACCCACTGTCAATCCTGTGATGGGTAAATAGGTTCTTTTAACTCTATTTCCTCTCCTTTTCTTCCCTTCTAGTGCTCTCTGAAATGAGTTTCTTTTCCCTTGGTTTACTAGATTTGTCTGATTTTGACTTTGTAATATTTTAAAGTGATGAAGACCCCTCCTGGCTAGTTTTGCAGGCTGATGGTCTGTGTGCAGCTCACTGCTGCTGCCCATGAAATATTATTTGATGCCCTGTGAGCAGAGGAGGAGGTTCTTGGCAGACCAAGAGACAACTGGAACAGTGTCCCATAGCAGTGTGTGGAAATAGACCCATTTTATTCCTCTAAATTACCTTTGAAATATCTTTACTGAACGTGACAGGTCAGAAAATGAAATATTCATTCTGCAGGAAACTTACAATTTTATTTTCAAACAAGCACTATAAGTCAAAATTAAATACCAAGTGAAGTTGGGAATTTTTTTTGTTCCTGTAACATTGAAATGTCTTGATTGAAATGCTTCGTAATGGTAATTTAGAACATTTTGCTCTTATTTCTGCTTGTCACAATGGTAGCTGAAATTATTCTACTGAAACAAAATGATTGAACCTATCACAGTGAAATGTAATTTCTGGTGAAAGAACTGATGGAATTTGATACCTTCTTGCAACGTTTCCCAATTTTCACACTTCAGTCAAAAAAGCTCTCGTTGTTGTAAAACTTGGTCAAGCAGCCCTTTTGGACTCATTATTCCACTGTGATCTGTGATATTTTGTGTAAAAACAGTGCTGGTGGATGGAAAGGCAGATCTTGATAACCAGTGTGGAGAAAGATATCACAGAGATTTAGGTCTCTTTTCCATCTGATTTTCTGTTCAGCTGACCTAAATATTTAATCTCAGAATTCCTTCATCCTTCCAAGTATTTGTCTTAGCATGGGAATGAATGTCTGGCCTGTGGTGACAGGAGAACCCATCAAAGCTCTGAGGTGATCACCTTCCCTCTAACACGGAGTTTCTGCAGCACCAGGCAGGCACCAGACCTGAGAAGATTTTCTCTCTCCATCCTGACTGGACTGCTAGCCATGTCTGCTAAACTCAGTGGTTTTTGGCAGTCCCTTAGAGTCTGCCTTTGTGCTCTACTTCTCCTGATGGAGGCTGTGACTTTATTTCTTTCTTTGGAACTGAGCTCAGGGGGCTGTGACAGCCAGGCAGGGTCGTGTGTAGGGGTGGAAGAGGTGACAGCTGTTAGATGCTGCTTCACAAAGTTCTTCTCTTGCTGCTCAACCTCCTTCTCATCCATGCTTTTCAAAGACCAGCCACTCTTTTGAACCACTTGGGAACTATAAATGTTGGGGTTTTGCATCAGGTAAGCAGAGGGGTGCCCTGAGTGCTCACAGGAGAGGGAAATCCTTCCCACAGGGAGCTGCTCACCCACCTTGGCAAGTGTGCCAATTCTCTGACACCAACACTCCCATCACCCCTAACATCTCAGCTTTGCCAGGCAGGAGCATAAAGCCCACAATATTAGCATCCAAGAGATGTGTCTATTAATAGCTGCTCACCAGTTCTTAATTAGATTGACATATATTGAAGATAAGTAGCTGAATTAAACCAGACCGAATGCAGAGCTGCTATCAGAATTTCTAGACTTTTAACTGTATTTTCCATTGTTGCCTTGTCTTTATGAACACAGTGAAATTTTCCTGAGGATGCTGCCTGGGCAAAATACATGGCACCTGTAGAGAGAAAATAAATAACCTGGTGTTCCTTCCCACCCCACTCCCCTCTGCATGATTGAATTCTTCAGCACCTAATAACAGTTCCTGCCAGCACAGCACCAATTCTAAATCTCAACACACAAGGAAAAATAAAGTAAGTTTAGACAATATTGAAGTGAAGGATCTAAAAGTTGGAATTGAAGTCTTGGCACTGAGTACAAAGTCTGAAATTTATTCTACTTCTGAAACATCCCAGGCTCCACTTTGGAAGAGCCTATTGTGGATATCTTAATTCAATGTCTGAGGACTTCATTACTTCATTCAGGGCCTTTAAAAAGTCTATTAAATGTTCCAATTGCTTTCTCAGAATTCACAATTGTCCTCTGTGACTGACTGGTTTTTTGTTATTGGGTTTGGGTTTTTTTTTTTTTTAACTTCCAGCCTCAATAATTCAGACCTGTTAAGTGCTGTCTGATTTTTTTCCAGTGCTTAAAGAACACTAAAATTTCAGCCAGGTGCTGTAGCTAACTGTTTCGGGCTATGAAAATTCAAAAGATTTCCAAAAGACCTGGCTTGTTCCCACTCATGATGCAGCTGTGCCACTTGATTCTAACATTTTTGACAGACATGCAGTGATTGCTGAAGGCAGGCAAGGGAGAGTAATATATCACCAGAGTATAGGATCAGTCAGCTATAGCAACAACAACAAAAACCAGCAACACTCTCTCCAAACTGAAATAGAAAGTAATGTCTTCAAACACAGACACACACTCCTCCAGTGGGAGTCATTGCCCAGGTTGTCAGGCACCCACGCTTTATGTAGCCTGTAGGGATATTGTAAAATAACTCCACAGCCATCAAATATTTGTGCTTTTATAGCACTTAATGTTATGCAAACTCTCTGCCAGACCATGCTCAGAAATGCCTGTGTGGCCTCTAACTCTGCTTGTGTCAAAGGGGTATTTTTGCTTTTGTTACACAAGCCAGTAGTTAAATTCACCTAAATGTGTCAAATCAGAAATGCTGGGGTGAGTTTTCTGCAAGAATTTCTGATCTCTTTGAGAGGTGGCACAGCAAGTTGGGGTTAGCATGGAGGCTTGATGCATCATCTACCTTAGTGAGGAGGGAAGTGAATAATGAAATGACTCAATGAGTTTACTGATGGATTTAAACACTGTGATCTGAAATTGAAAGTGCTGGAAGTGGAAAGACAGTTCAGGAAATGAGAAAAAGCATGAAAAGAAAATTTGTCATTTGACCACAGGTATTAACTTTGGGAGAGGCTGGCTCAGGGAGGTAAGGCATGCATTCTAATGATGGATCATCAGACACTTCAGGAGAAGTTCATCTCATACACACCCTCTTCACTCAAGTCTGCAGTGAAATATGGTTTAACTCCTGTTGTTTATCCTTAATAATGCAGCATTCCAGTACCTGAAATCAGCCAACAAGGAAAGGGACTTGTTACAAAAGCATGTAGTGTCAGGACATGGGGGATGGCTTTGACCTGAGAGTAGATTTAGGTGAGATATTAAGAAAATATTCTTTACTGTGAGTTTGGTGAGAAAAGATTCTTTACTGTGAGTTTCTGGCCCACACTGCCCAGAGCAGCTGTGGCTGCCCCATCCCTGGAAATGTTCCAGGCCAGGTTGGATGGAGCTTGGAGCAGCCTGGTCTGATGAAAGGTGTCCCTGCCCATGGCAGGGGAGTGGGAATAAATGATCTTTGAGGTCCCTCCCAACCCAATCCATTCTGTGATCTGTGTTTCTCTGATAGTACAGAGAGGTGGGATCCACAGTGCAGAGCAGAAGAGGCTTGGCTGTCCTTGTGCAGCTGGCAAACATAAGGGAGTGACATGACTTGTTCTGAAACCAGAGCAGATCTTGTTTTGTCTCTAACCATTAGGAACTGATGTCTTCTTTCACTGTTCATGTCTTGGGAGATTGCAAATGAGAATGCTACGAAATAATACCACAACAAATTTACATGTTGCTATTATATGAAATTACACAATGAATATTTTAAGACAATAAAGATGATCATAATTAAAGTGGCATTATAAAGATATTCTACGGCTTTTGGGCTCTCAGTTGCTTTAGTGTCTGTGTGGGTTAATTGACCATATGAGAGAGCTGGCCTCCAATTTTTCCTGTTTTAATCAAGACTGAGAACATTGCAGTAATGCTGCATCCTTGCCTGAGTCAGAAATACAGAGTTTACCCTGAAATGGACAGCTGCATGCTGGTGGAGATTTAGCAATTTAATAAAAAACCTGCACACTTTCAGTTGGTATGTGCTATCTTTTGAACAAGAAGATACAAACCCAGGAGCTTTGATCTAGTTGTTGTTTTTTGTTAGTCATGCCTTGGTTCATATCCTGATGAAAAGAAAATAGCTCAGGTTGACTGCCCACTCAGGCTATCTCTGAGGACAGCTAACAAATGCTCTTCTTCAGCATATTTTCTTCAAAATCACAGACATGCAATGGTGGAAAATTTTTTTGGGGGGGAAAGCATCCGTGCTTCTATTGTAATAATAGAATTTGATCAGAAACTGCATTACCTTCATTGAATAGGACCCTCTCTGCTAGGCAACATTTTGCTGATCTTTCAGAAGGATCTAAATATTAATCATAGCCATCATATCAGGGTGCTTGGTTTTGTTGGACCTCAACCACTTGTTGTGACAGGACATCTGTATTGAGGTAGTGATCAAATTCAGGAATGTACAAAACAGTGATGTGGCTGTAGTGGTGTTCATTCAGGCTGTAAAATTTGCAATCCAAATAAATTGGTAACTGTTTAAAGTGGGATCAGTTTAAGAAAGGTTTTGTGTTACCCTACCCAGACACTAAAATGCCTTGATGTAGACCATAATGATTTAATCACTAAGCTTTGAGATCTCTAGATCCTGGTATCTTTAAGATCTTTAGATCTCATAGCACTGAGATACAGTGATGGAAACTTGGGGTTTGCTAGAGGAAACCACATGGTGCTGAGGCCTTCACTGATTTTCTACCTGTGGCAAAATAAAAACTCTGCAGACGTTATTTCACAAGCAACAAGCTCACCCCAACACACAGAGATCAGAATCTGCTGGTGAGGGCTGCTGAAGCTCTTAATTTCTTTTCTCCTGGCCTTTGATTAACAGACTGTAAAGGCTGTTCTTTGTTTGCAGCCCTGCAGCACTGGCAGGTGGAAGTGAGAAAAATGTTGTTTTGGATGAACTTGGCTGGGCCAGTGCAGTCAGTGGTGACCCCAAGGACAGAGTGGATGTGTCATTGTCAATGTAGTTGCTCAGAGCACTTCCATCCATCAGGGTGGTGGCCCATATCTAAAGGAAGTAGGGTGCCTTACCACGGGATATTTCCAAAGACTGGTGCTCAAATACTGTATTTCTTGCTCACTCTGCCTTTGAGACTGGTAATCCTTGAAAACACCTCAGATTTGTCACCAAGTGTGAGGCAAACAAGCTCCTTGCTGACCACAGGGCCAGAGGGTTGCAATGATTTCTGATGGATTTAAACACTGACCTCAAGGCCAGAGGGTTGCAATGATTTCTGGAGTGCTTCACAGCTTCTCAGCTTTGGTTAGAATTCTGTGTCATTTTTTAAAGGAACAAATAATGGACTCTGCTAAAACTGGACGGTCTGGTTGCAGGGCACAGCCTGTGCATGAAAAAATTGTATTATTGTTGTATTTGTGTTGTATTGTATTGTATTATTTGTATTGTTGTATTATTTATATTGTATTATTTGGTTTGTCCTTTCCACAGAGCTTGGTACTGCACATCAGAAAGGCAGAGAGTGGGGAGAACAAAGGCCCAGCTAGACACAAGGGCTGGTGAGAATGGCCCAAGAAAAAGGAGGAGAAGAAATGGCCTCTAGGAGTACCCAGGGGAAGTTCAGATTAGATATTAGTAAAAAACAAAAATCACAGAAAGACTGGTTAGGAATTGGAATAAGTTTCCATGGAGGGTGGTGAAGTCACAACCTTTGGATGAGTTCTAGAGCAATCCAGAGGCTCTTGGGGATATGGTTTAGGGGTGATTAGGCTAACAGCTGGACTAGATGATCTTGAAGGTCTCTTCCAACCTTGATTACTCTGTGATTCTGTGAATATTCATGCCCTGCCCTTGTGGGTGCCATATCCTTCAAATATGATCCTTAAGCAAATAAAAAGTATCAGACTAGAAAGCCAGTACTATCACTGCTGTGTCTCTTAGGGAAAAACAAGCGAGGTGTTTTTTCCATGCAATTTTTATTTTCAGAGACTGAAACTGAATTGCCTGTAAATTGTGTTATATAAACTGGCACTGTAACATTAGCCATTGCTCTAGAGAATCTGCAAGGTGGGAGGTGGTAACCAGAATGAGTGGCAAATAAAATCCTCATAGAAGACTGGGGCTCCTAAAAGACTGGCCTTTTTAACTGCATGGTTAAAATGCTGCTTGAAAGAGCTCTTGTACTAAGGGAAGCTAAATGTTTCTGGCATAGCCTGAAGCAAGCAATATCTGGATATTTTTAGCAAAAAGTTTGGCCCTCCTCCTCTTTTCTCAAGCCTTTGTGTTTATGACACTGTCAGAATAGAATGATTGCAGGAAGCACAGATATTATGGGAGCACTTTTTTAACCCTTAGAATCCAGTTTTTAGGTAGTTTCAGGTGATATTTTAGAACTTTTAGGCTAATGTAATGCTATAGTACAATTTCAGCAGCCTGGTAATATTTCATCTCATTCATGTGGCTGGTCGTATATTTTGCATTTAATGAAAGGTAAATGAAATAAAAAGGCACAGGGTTGGAAGAGAGACCCCAGGGCATTGATTTTGGTGCTTTGCAAGAGCAGGAGACCAAGAAGTACTCAAAAAAATCCACAGGCTTATCCTCATATCAAGAACCATTGAAATCATGTCCTATTTGGGCATTAGCAAGAAATAAAATGCCTTAAATGGGTGACCAAAAGAGAACAGAAGAGATTGAAGGAATCAGCAATGTCTTTACACTCCTTTGATACCAGAGAGCTCAATAAACAGATTTTTCTTGAGATTATGGAAGAGAGAAAAGGCACATGAAGGGGGCAAGCCATAAATGCCTCAAAATTCTTTCTTATCTTACCTAGGGGGAAAATTCCCTCCTAGGGAGGTCCAAACCTGTTGGAGTGCAAGCCCTGCACACTTCAGAGAATAGAATTTCATTGAGAGCCCCAGAAAATCATCCTCCCTATAATTTTGAAATTTGGCTGCTCTTTGGTGTCCAGAGAAAGCAGAAAAAGAAAATCCACCAACCAGAAATTAAATTATGCAGCAAGATAAGAGAGAAATGTGAGATTCTTACTGTCTGCTGCATGTACCAGCAGCAACCCTGAAGTCTGAGGTTTCTATCATGTGGCTAAAAAAAGAAGTCCCTGGCTACTGTCTCCCCTTACAAACCTGCCTGGGTGTATAACAGATCATAAAAAATGCTTTATTCTCATGGAAAATCTAGGATGATGAAAATAGAGCATGAGAGAGTCTTAGAGGGGGTGTAAGGCAGAGACAGTCTGGTCAGTATATCCGCAGTGACTCTGCAAATGAGTGCCGGTTTTGCTAAGACAATCAGGTAATTGTCTTAATTGCTTTTAATTTTGCCAAAACCTTGACTCCCTCAGTGCATCTGTAATTATGTCGTTGTTATGCTGCCAGACCAGGAGTGGCTGTCGTTTTTTAAGGCTTTTTTGTGCTTTTTTGTTGAAGAGGAATGGGACCAGGTCATTTTTTTTTACTTTTATTACATATCCAAGCAAATTCTCTTCTGGACCTGTTATTTTTAAAAATAATTAGTAAAATTCTGGTGATGGTCAACCAGAATTTCTGAAAAATTCCCTCAGATGGAGTGGAAGCCTTCAAGTAACTGCTTAGAGTTGATTTTAATTCAAGTATAGGGTTTAAAACATATACTGGCAGCTTTGGCCAACAAATGCTACTAAATTCTAGTCAGACTCCCTGGAGAGGATGTCTCCCTTCAGCTGCACTGCAAGAAGTGCTTCTTCTTTGTCTGAGGTTAATGTGGAAAACAGCACTGCAGCGTGTGTCCCCTGGACACACAATTCCACTTTCACACCTGAGCAATAAAACTGAAGCAGGGATTCTCTTGGAGCCAGGTTCTCCCACGCCTCCAGCAATCCCTCCACAGGGAATGGCTTTGTTTCCTCACCCGTTTGGCCACAAGGGCTGTACAAACTCCTGCTCCTTCAGGCAGAGCAGGGGCTGCATCTGCTGCTCCATCAGCTCTCAGATCCTCAGGGACTTGGCAGCTTCTGTATCAGCTGATCCTTGGTTCTGGGGGTAGGTACCAACAACCCTCACTTTCTTCTGGTCTTCCCATTAATGTCTCAGGTTTTAGCTTTTTATGTTATATTTTAATTGATTTTTAAATATTTTTTTTAATTCTGTGCTGCTTTAGTGTGTATTTCTGAGCTTCATGTTAGGGGATGGGGAGCTCTCTGCACAGAGTAGGGAGGCAAAACAATTCCTTCTCTAGCTGGGCACCAAGGACAAATGATCCAAATCTCAGAACCAAGAGCAGAAACAACAGTGGACTGAAGAGAGAAAAACAAGAAGGATGGGACTTCATAAGCTAAAGCTGTAACTGGACAATTAACTCCAATATGCAAATGGACCAGAACTTATAAAAGTGAGAGACCTCATGACTGATTGTCCATTTTGTGACCATTTTGGTTCATATTGGGTGTAGCCCTGGCTGGGCTCTTGTGCTGCCCAAGGTGGATCCATTGAGGCCTTTTAATAAATCCCTGCTTTATTCATCACCATCTGTAACAAACCTGTTTGAAGCCATTTTTGGTGGGCAGCTGTGGTTTAGTGGTCTGTTTCTGTTTTGGGCATCTGAGGTCACAAATGTTTCCTTCAAGGAAGGCACATTGTGGGGAGAATGGGGCAAGAAATTATCAAAGGGCATCCAGCAGAACTAAGGAGCCTGGCAGAGCCTCTGTCTCCAGTGTTCCAGTTCTTTCTGTGACCTCTCCACACCTTCACAGGTGATTTCTCAGGGGAGCTTCCTCGACACCTCTCCCTCCTTGTTTCCCCACAAGAGCCCCTGGTGCAGAGCCCTGTGAAGGATAACATCACTTCTGTCAGCTTTCCCTGTAAGAATAGAGCAAAAATGGGAACAAACCATCCCATTTGTGCAGTCCCGGCTCTTCCTATGTCAGAGACTGCAGCTGGCAGGCCTGGGGGCCAGTCTTACCAGACTGAACACATGGAGAGTTAAAGTCTTCAGGACTATCTTCCCTGTCATCTCCTCACCAGGAGGGTTGTGGAGTTATTCACTTTATTTAGCAAAGTGAAGCAGCTCCCCACTAAACAGGCTTGTTCTCTGCCCTCCAGCCCCTGGGAGCCTGGATTGCCATCTGAAGGAGTTTCCACCTGAGGAAACAGCCCACGGGTACCCCCCCCAAAGGTAGGCCCCAGAAGATGCTGTGTATGGTGACCTTTACACACATTGATTTCAAAAATTCAATATCAAAAACTTGTTCCTAAGACTTTTTTTTTTCCCTTCCAGATCAGGATTAATCCCTGCTAAAAACATTTTAAAACAGCCTGCTTGTTTTAAAATGAAAAATACATAAGGCCTCACCTTATAGAAATTGCTTTGGAAAAGGCTTAAACTCAATGTGGAGGCCTCCAGCCAAATTCATCAGTGTCCAGCCTGACTGTGTGCCCACCACTGGCAGAGAGCCAAGGCAATACAAAAATTTCTGATCTCCTCATTTTGTGCAAGAGGGCTCAAAAAGGGGCTGAGGCTGCACCAGGGACATTAAAATGCTTTCATCTGAGGAGATGCAGCCTGTCAGTGGTGCTCCTACTCCACTGCCTTTCCTTCTCCCTCCCCTGCTCTCCCTGTACCTTGCTGTGAGATCTCACCTCCTCCCACCGTCTCTCTGGTGTCATAATGCACATTTGGCATCAGGCTGAGCCTCCAAAAGTGGCTGCAAGGCAGCAGGGTGGCTGCTGGATCAGACTTTTGCTTGCAAGGTGGATCTCTAGAAGGGAAGAGAGCAAGTGGATGGTGCAGGAGGTGGATTTTCCTTAATAAAAATCCAAATTCTCCATGCTAAGATTTTTAAATTCCTTTTCCATTCACATAAGCAATGGATGAAGTCTTGCCAGTGAATGATTTTGCTGAAGGTAACAAGAAGAAGCAGCAGCTAAAGTTTGGAAATCATGCTTGGTTATTGGGAAAGGGGTGGTTCGAAGAAAAATGAGGGATCAGCCCTTGGAGGTTCCATGCCCAGCTCTGATTCAGTTGGTAATGCATGAAAAGTTTCTTACCCTCTTTATGCCTTGGGTTATCATAGTGGTACACCATGATGCTTGGTTATCCCCAGGGCATTGAGGAGATTTATGAATATGAGCCTTGAAAAGTGCATTGCCATCAGACAATGAGGGATATTACTGTCTACACATGCCAAAAAGCATTTGTAGCCTCAGCACTCCTGGTGAAGGCTGAACACAGAAAATGTTTAGAAATAATAATAATAATAATGAAAAAGGAAGCTGTTACATTTTCCCAAACCTGCAAAAAGTTATGGTGCAGTTGTTTTTGAAAGCTTTGCCCATAGTTTACAGCAGTTTAACCACTGCTAAGCCTTGGAGATTAATTTTGCTGCTGCTGGAGAAAAGACCCCATACGCTATTCATTGCTTCTTATATGGCATTTACAACAGAGTCACTGTACACAGAGAAGCAGTGCAAGGTGAGGTGTCAGGAAAATCCAGGTTTCAGCCCCCAGAAGGAGAAATTGAGGAGCAGCACAGCTTTCTTCATAAGACAAGCTGCTCCCTCAGCAAGCTGGGAGAAAAGTGTTCAAGTCTAAAAACCTTCAAGTGGAAAATCATCTCTTTAAATGCTGGAATTGTGGGCTCTAATTTTAGGATTTTAAGGTTTAACTGACTGACTGTAGTCATTACAATGCTCCATTTTTAGGCACTGCAGGTATTGTAAGTCTGATCCTCTTCGAACACCCTGTTGCTAGGAAAGGCTGTGTTTGATTCCTTTTCAGGCAGTTCAGATGGCAGTGAACAAAGTCAAGCAGGCTTACAAAGCAGAACTTATCTGTGAAATATTCCCCAAGTTGAACTTGTGCTCTCTGTCCCTTTTTTTGACTCACAGGAGTGGAGAACAAGCCTGGCTGGGGCTGTGATGGAGGAGTGAAGTGGCAGAGAATAGTTTGTGGCTTTGATTGCTGCTGGCTGAGTGCTACAGATGTTGAGGTCTGACTGTCTGCAGAGTGACAGGCTGAAAACTGGGAGCAGTTTTTCCTCCAAAGTGAGCAGCAGGATTTACTCACAGGCTTGGAGGCAGGTGGAGGTGTACAGATAAATTCACTGCAGGTTGGGAAGTGTGGTGGTGTTTGCAGGGGTCCCGGGATGAAGAAAGAGATGAGGATCTGACTCCATGTTTCAGAAAGCTGATTTATTATGTTATGATATATATTATATTAAAAGAAAATTCTATACTAAAAGAATAGAATAATGGATTTCATCAGAAGGCTAGAAAAGAATAGAATGGAATGATAATAAAATCTTGTGTCTGACCAGAGAGTCTGAGCCAGCTGGACTGTGATTTGCCATTAATAAAAACAATCAACATGGACCAATCAAAGATGCACCTGTTGCATTCCACAGCAGCAGATAATTTTATTGTTTTTCTTTTCCTCTGAGGCTTCTCAGCTTCTGAGGAGAAAAATCCTGGCAAAGGGATTTTTCAGAAAATATCATGGTGACAGGGAAGGCAGGACTGTGCGTCCTGTTGGCATCAGTAACACAGGGTTTGTGGCAGTGGGGAAATGCCACAGCACAGTCTGTAAGTCTTCCCGTCCTTCCTGATTATTCTTCATTTCTGGAAGGCCATCTGAGCTAATTTTTCTCTTAGTTTAGATTGACTGCCCAGTGAAAATTTGATGCAGTATGATGGGAGCAGGCCAAGTGGAGGTACAGGAGATACAGTGAGACTTGCTGGGGTGTCCTCAGAAGGGACTGCAGCAGGGAGGTTTTCATTTTGAGACTCACACAGCTGAGGCCAGGTCCCTTCATGCTGCTGAGGACTCCCCCAATCCCACAGGGCTCCTCCTGAGGGAAGATCCTCCTGTCCAGGTTCAGACAGGCATCCCAGGAAGCCTGGCTGGAAAACAGGCAGGATGCATGCTGCATGAGATAAATAAGCATGGTGGAGCATCTGCTGGCACTAATAACACAATTCAAACTTGAAATTCAGAGTTAAGGGAAGCTTTTGACATATTCTCCCTGTAGGTAGCCACCAGAGACCTGGAAATAAAAACACACATGGAAAAGTCAGAAATTTCTTCTTGCTTTAGGCTTATTTTAATTTGTCACTCGGAAGGGAATGTATCAGCCCTTCACTTTGCTGATATAACTAAAATTATTACCTCTTCAACTCAGATTTTTGGGGTTTATTTGAAGTGGCTCTGGAGCTAAGAAACGCAAAAGAATGAATGCACCACCTTCCAGCAAGATTAGCTATTATTGCTTGGTTTAAAACCAATAAGTCCATGTGAAAAAAGGGATCAATCTTCCTAAAAAAGGAGGAAAGAGAGGATTTGAGCAGTTTAACAAAAGGAAATGGGACACAGAAGTTGAGGATCCTCTGAGCATGGGGAGATGCTACAAACAAATGCAGTTTTTGCTGTCTTCATTTCTCATGGTGTGAGGAATTTGTCCCTGTCCTGTGTGATGGTTTCCTGCAGCTTCTTGTGTGTTGGAGCTCAATCAACATCCCCCTGTGCTTCTCTTTGCAGCCTGTGCAGGGCCAATCAGTGTCTGCATTTCTTCCTTGTGCCATTGGAGTGGGGATTGCTTTGTGTGCTGCAACTGCAGAACATTTCTGGCTAAGTTGCAAAATTCTGAGGTTGGCTTTCTCCAGAGCAAGGTTCAGGCTTTGCCCCAAACTTCAGAATCAAAGATTAATTGGTGTTTGTGCAACCTCCTGCCCTCCTGTGTCCCATCATGGTCAGGACAAGCAAGACATGGTGACACTGATGGAAAGGCTTGGATCAAAGTGTCCTTAGCATGCTGCTGGTGCTCAGGGTCATTCATGAGAAAAATTTTGCTGGGAAGCAGGGATTTGGTGGGGTGGTGTCCAAACCGCTGGATGGAAATTTGGGACCACCTGTAACATCAGAGTAACATCAGAGTCTCAATCCTTGCAGCATCTTTGCAATAGGAAAGAGGGACTTGACCCTGATGCAATTCCATTTCCCTGATGATGTTTTACTTTTGGTAATCCTGGACCAAGAAGTCTGGTCAGGCTGCTGTGTTCTGCTCTTAAATGTGTCCCTGAGAAGTCCCATTCCTAAGAGAAGGGAATGTGAGTCTGGAATCAGAAATCAAACAAACCCTAGGCCTGCTTTGGGCCTCCAGCTCACTGAAAACCAGGCTTAGGCTTGTAATCTCTCCTGTTATAACTTCTTGATTTGTAGAAGGAAAGATCAGGGACATTTTATGTGTGCACTTCTCTGTTCATTCCTTTCTAAAGCCTTCCTCAAATGACCATTCATTTTGTATTTGATGTGTTTGAGCATTTCCAGCACACTCACCATGGTTTCTCTTGTCTGAAACAGGATTTTCAAATTCTTCTACCGCTGCAATGATATTTTAGAGTAAAGGCAGGTTTTGTGTCAATTTGGTGCATTAGGCACAGGATGCACAATATCCACTCTCCTTTCCTCCCTCCAGCAGTGGTCATCCTCTGTTTAGCCTAATGTGCTCCCTTCCCAGGCTGCTGGGGGTCTGCAGTTTTGTATCTGGTTATGGATTTGTGCTGTCACTTCAACACACAGATTTTCCTTTTTTTTTTTCCTTTTTTTCACTCTACCGATCTACTGATTTTAGCAGCGCTGGGAATCCATCACCATCAAAGGAAATTAATTCAGTTTAATATATTCAATGTGTTTGTTAGAAGACCCTTTGTTGAGTTTGAATAATTGGAAATGGTTCATTTTATCACCGCTCTCAGGTCCTGACTCCATCATTTTGAGTCAGATATAGAGATCTAAAGGTAAGTTGAAGCCAGTAGCTTATTGGACTATATTCCTGATGGAGCCAAAGTGTGGTGATAAATTGTTCATAAACCACATCACAGAATGCTCCTTATTTTGTCTTTGAATCACATCGCTGTCTCCCTAATTGGCTTTGATATTGCTGTGCTTATTTTAGGACACTTCTGATGAGTGAAGAATTTTCTTTCTTCCACTTCAATATAAATGTACTATCTGTAGTTCTGTTCACTCTGTTCAAATTTTATTCCAATGCTGTGGAAGACATTAAACCAATTTCATTGCATTAGTTTCTGCCTGTCTGATTTCAACCCCAATTCTGGGGGCATGAAGCAAATCATTAGTCAGAAGTAAACTGAAGAAATACAAAATATCTATTAAAATACTTTCCAAAAAGTAAATGTCAGGTCCATGTGAGTGTTTTGCCCTCAGCGGGTTCATTGGGCTCATCTCTCCTGAGCAGGGGTGAAGTTTGTCCTCACACCAGCCACAGATGTAGCTCAGGTGTCAGCATCTGACAGGAGCCCTCACAGCCAAGAGAAAATCCAGCTGGATCAGCTCCAGGCCACACAGCACCATCTGAGCATCCAAACTTGGGAGCCGTGGTCGCTTTCTCTCCATCCAAATTGTTCTTCCACTGCCCTGCAATTCCTGTGCCTCTGGCTGCTCCATGTCCCAGCAAAGGTGTAGGAGCATCGGGGGTAGGACAGTCAGGATGGACGGACAGAGATGAGAGATCTCTGAAGCCAGGTTGAGGAACTTGTGGTTTATTGCAAAGGTTCTGGGTGCTAGGGCCGTGCTTGGAGCTGCCAGCCACAGCTCAGAGCAGGCCCCAGAGAAGAGAGGGGAGAGAGGATGAGAGGGTGAGAGTGTAAAAAGGTAAGAGAGCAAAAGCATAAGAGAGTAAAAGGAGTAAGAGAGTAGAAGAGGTTAGAGAGCAAAGTTCCTGTTACAATACAATAAATCTTCTTCTGTGTTGAATATTCTGATTCTCACTAACCAATCTAGTACAATATACAAATCTTATAGCATTTCTGTACAGCCTGTAAGAATCATTACGTTACCATACTGTGTTACATTTTAAACCCTTAAAACTCTTCTTTGGACCCCTTCTGCCAAGCTGGCAGGGTCTGCTCTGACCCTTGGGCCTGCCTGCAAGCAGAGGGTGTTGTTCCATCCAAAGGGGATCACCTTCAGCCAGCCACACCATTGTTTTCCCGTTGTTCAGTAACTGAGGGATCTCAAAGCTTGCCTTCATTTCAATCTCACTTATAGTTTCTATATTCTCAAAATCTTTTGCTAGACAATCATATTTATAAGGCTTTCCTGTTTCATCTTCCCCAACAGAAAGGCAGAGAGACCCCATCCTCATCCACCCAGCAGCCCCATCCCACAGTAGCCAGGCGTAAAACCCACAGTAGCCAGTAACTGTCACAGACATGTTTTATGAAAAATCCTTTCCTTAGGATTTTTTCTCTGTGATTGGTCTCATGTGGTTGTTTCTAATTAATGGCCAATCACAGTCCAGCTGTCCAGACTGTCTCAGTCAGTCACAAGCCTTTGTTATCATTCCTTTTGTGTTCTTAGCTAGCCTTCTGATGAAATACTTTCTTCTATTCTTTTAATATAGCTGTAGTCTAATATATAACAGAAAATAATAAATCAGCCTTCTGAAACACGGAGTCAACATTCTTGTCTCTTCCCTGGTCCTGGGTCCCCTGCAAACACCACCACAAGTAACCAAACACAAGAGTTTAGTCAAGGGAATGTTGCCTTTTCTTTTGGATACACAAGGAACCCTCTGGCCAGATCAGAGCACACTGAGATTCAAGGGTTCAGCAGTGCTGGAGAGCAGAGAGCTGCAGCAGGTCTGGGACCTGAGCAGAATTTAGGCTGCCTGGATGTCACCTGCAGGATCTGATCAAGGAGACAGAAGAAGTGTGCTCCCCATCCATCCTCACTGCTTTCAGGACCAAGTGCCTTCTGCAGCCAACAACTCCTTAGAAAGTGGTGCTAAAGACAGAAAATTCCCTTTGTGTCTGGCTGAAAATGGGGATACTGTGAGCTGACCTCATCCTGCTGAGCTTTGCCAACCAACAGGGAGCAAGGAGTCAGGAAACCACTGATCTCTTGAGTTTGTTAGGCATCTCTCCTCTCTCATTGCTTCCACTCCCATTTCCCATGATTTCTGAAGGGCAGGATGCCTGACTTTAGTGTGCGATGTCCACTGCCCTCACTCTTCCCTCTTCTGATTCACTGCAGGATTTTACATTTGCTTTTTGCCTTTTAAGGCTGCTTGAGTTCCCCATATGGAGAGCAGCCCTATCCTGAGCATGAGGCTTCCTTGGCTCAGATGTTTGTGGATGGAAAGGAGCAGATTTTTGCCTGGTTTCTCACTACCTTTACCGCTCTTGCACTGCAGATGTTGCAGCTCATGGAAGGCCTGAAGAAATGATCAGTCAAGTGATTTTTAGGGACAAATACATAGCCCACACCTGGTATTTTTGGGTACTAAACAAGGTAAAGGAAATCTGAGAAGTATTTGGAGTTCAAGAAGAGGAGCACTGGAAAGGTGAGGAACAAAGTAGCTACAAAGCAGATTGAATCCAGAGGGACCAGGAAGAATGTGTAATCCTTTTACAAAATAGCAGGTCTATTACTTTCATAATGTTTCACTTTAGAGTGGTATCCTGGCTTTCAAAAATCCTTTGTAAATTGAATCTGTGCAGATGTGTGCCCTAGGAAACCTCTCAGGAAAACAAATAGGTGGCTTTCTGTGCTTTCTGTCCTGTAAATACAGTCAGCCTGCATTTTCCTTCCGAAAATGATGCAGAGTTCAATAGTTCAAATGAATTAGAGTGGCACTCACATTATTTATTTCAGCCCTGTAAGATGAGCTTGACACAAGGTATTAATTACTGATATCTGTCTCCGTGTCAAACACATAATCAACACAGAAATCTGATTCTGACAAGTGAAAAGGGAAACCACCATTTGCAAATTCCTCTTAAAAGCTACCTCTTTCAGGGGTGACTTCTGGAGGTCACCTTCAGCCTGTGCTTGTCACAGAGTGCAGGGATTTATGGCCCAAAGTTCTTGATTATAAAGAGATTTTAGTAAAGCTGTACCTCAGCCCAGAACCATTTGTGAGAGCAGTGTCAGTCTGAGGATGGAAGGAGTCTGGCTCACACAGAAGCATGGTGAGAGCCACAGACCATTTCAGGGAAGGACAAGGATGACAGACACCCCACTGCCCTGTCAGGTGTGCAGAACATCACAGCACCCTCTGGTCCATTCATTCTTTCACAGACCCAACACATGACTCCTTCACATGTGCAATGTGATGAATATTGTGCAGGTCACCTCTTGAGCTGCAGAGATGGGGAGCACTTGAGTCTTGGGATCTTTTTAGGTCTCTGCGACCCCAAGAATGTTAAAAGTCTCTTTTCCCAGCCTGGTGCTTGAAGAAGGAGTCAGGGCTCTTCATTTCTCAGTCTCAAGGTTGTTTATTGTATCTTATCTATAAAATTCCTTCTCCTGTCCTGCCAAAGTCCATTCAGCAGGACAGTTCCAGGCACTCTGCCTGCCCCCAGGGCAGTGTTATGTCTTCATTCTAAAAACTACGTGTACAATGTTTACAATTACTTCCCAATACCTATCACCTATGTTAGACAGTGAGCTTCTACTCTAAACCAATCCAAAAGTGCCAACATCACAGCAGAAGATGGAGGCCAAGAAGAAGAAGGAGGAAGGCTGGACACACCCAGATCCCTCCATCTTGCCTCCTGAGCCCCCATTCTAAAAATCTCAAAATCTTTTCCACCCCATGATAACACCACTATTATTTTCCCTAAACTGTTGTGGCTTTCTGATCTTCATCTAAGGTTGGTAATTTGCTCCACGGGCCATAATCAAACCCACAGGTGTTTTGGGCTCCATGCCAGGGCTTCTGAGCCCCCTGGCAGGGGTCTTGGCTGTCCTGGACAGCCAGAGGGATGTCCTGGGTTCCCACACTTGAATTAGCTATTTATGTTAGTTTTTCTTTTTGAGCTCCCATGTCAATGTAGAGACAGCCAAGAGATCCTTTGACAAGCCCCTCGTGAGGCACCACCTCCAGCACCCTGCAGGTCTGTGCTGTGCCAGCCCAGGGTGATTAATGTGCCACATCCAATTCTGAAATTCCAGCAGAGGTTTTGCCCACAGAGGGGGAATTGTGTGGAGCAACACTCAGTTGACTTTGATCAATGCAGGGAGAACTCTGGGTGGCATTTCCTACTCTCCTTCTCCAGTAATTGACTGTATGTGTTGATATGAAGTTTTGGAAGGTTATAAGACGTTATAAGGTTAATGTCTGCAGCTGAGCTGCCATCTATCCTCAAGCCTAATGAGCTACCTGTGTGCCTTCCTGATGCCTTTGGGTAGAAAGCCAGAGTACATCCAGTAAATAAATTGCTTTCCACCACTGCCTTCAAGTCTGCTTTCTTCAAATGAGCACAGACATGAAACACAGCTGTGAACCTGTGCCACAATCTTTCATTTCAATTTGTGATTTTGACCAAAGCAATAGTCTTCCCAAGGCTTGCTTCATCACAGTTCAAAGGTGTTCAATAGAACATTAACTATTGCTGGTGCAGTTCCTCAGATTTTTGGCTGGCTGGGAGAACTGCTTGTGGCTGCTTTGCATTCAGAGCTTGCTGTGTGCTGCTTGGGCTCATTCTACTTCCTTACAGATTCATATTTAAGTGTGGTCATCTCTCAGAAGTAAGGCTAAGTTAACTTGCTGAAAAAGCAAAGAGCTTTCTCTGCACAGAGTGAAATTGCAAGTCTCTTCCAATCTCATTTTCGTGGCTGTTATACCACTGTGGACACCTGATTTACGATGCTGCCCTGATTTACAACTCTCCAAGACCAGATTTAGCCCTAAGAGTTTTTTGAATTAATGCAAGTGGAAACATAGCTGGGAGGAAAAAAAATGGGAAGCAAAATGCACTGTAATGGCTTCTAATGAGAGGAATAATTATGGGTAACTGGTGATCCAATACACAGCATCACTGAGCTGAAGCAGTGACATTCAGATTTATGTTCAGGTTGTTAGGGCACTGCAGCACCTCTTGTAGGGAAAGGCTGAGGGAGCTGAAAAACTCATCAGAAAAGTGCCAACACCCTTCATTTTGGGTTGCCAGCCTGGAGGGAAGAAAGAGATGTTTGCTCCAGCAATACACTGCCTGGCTGACTCTTGCTTTTTATTTAATATTAAGATCACAGTGCATTGTCACCTAACCCATGAAGTCAGGAGTCTCAAGTTAAGTAATAAATAAATTTTCACATCTACTTTTAACAAAAAATATCTGCAAATATGTTTCTCAATGGGAACAGATGGTTTGATAATATCTGTGTCTGCAGAATGTCTTGTTCTGATAGGATATGGTCATTATCTCTGTTGGTTTATGTTAAGCTTTTGCTTTCTGTCAGTTTTCACCATTATCACATCTCGGGTTGCATTGGAAACCCAACTCTCTGACTGCAACAAAGTGGCTTTACCAATTATTTTCATGATTTCCTAAAATACTTGCAGCTTTCATTCAAATTTGCAATGAAATAGCAAAATTTCCTGGGCCTAGAAATTGTCATAAGCTCTCATTTTAAAGCAATGGGCCAAGGGACACAGTTTAAAGCACAAGATAAATGACTTGCATGCACTGCCTGCACTGGAAGAAGATGGATTGTGTGTGTTTCCTTGTCTCATCTTTGTCTTGTAGACCATCTTTCTTGATGGACTGCCAAGCAAGGGCTGAAATGTGCTCTGACATCCTTCAGTGGTGCTGCTTTTCTCCTTCCTGACCAGTGGGATTTAACTCACAGTGTTTAGAACAGAACTGCACACTCCATTTGGTACAGCTTCAAGAGCACAGTAATTACAGGAATAAATCACCAATATCTGCACAGTGTTTGTGGAAACTGAGGTTATAAAGCACCAGAGAACTGCAAACACTGGCAGCTAGAGAGGATGGTGCTGGAAGGCAGACTGTGACTAAAGTTACCTCCCTAAGCAAGAGAGTTAATTATGATAATTATACAGTTATTCTTTTAATTCTTTGGGGATCAGAACTTTGGAAATGGGTCTGAGCTGGGGTGTAGGTAGAAAAATCTAGAAATTACCCCAAATAGAAAAACTGTGGTGTTCAAAACACCACCTTCCAGAGATGAGAGTATGGAGAATACTTTTCCTAATTCTCTCAAACAAAATTATGTCTTGATCTTTGAAAATACTCCAGCTTGTTGTTCCTGTAGAAAGTAAAGGAGGTTAATATGTCCAAAAAGTGCTTATGTCTGCTATGTAAAGTTCATTTTTATGACCTTGGTCCTCTTGAAGGAGTCACAGCCAGCCCTAATTTACAGACAGATTCAATATACAACAAATTTAGTTTGCTTGAAAATCTGCAAGCTTGGCTCTCTTGCTGACCACCCTCCCCTTGTCCAACCATGGCAATACTCAGGATTATATTATACTCAGTATTATAGAGCAACAGATATTTATGGAAGGTGCCTCCCTCCAAGTTCTTCCACTCAGTATCACCAAAGACCTCTCCAGAAAACTTGATGGTGTGTGTACAGAGACCCAGTTTTGGGGATTTTTTCAGTTGACATGCATTAAAAAAAGATAATCTCAGCTACTGAGTAGAGGTAAATTTGTTATGGACGTTTATGGACATTACTTGTATGACCTTGAAGGTTTATGGAAATGTTATAGAAAAATAGTTACCAACAATGGTTTAGGTTGAGAGGGACTTAAAATGTCATCCAATTCCACTCCCCTGTCTTAGAGGAGGAGATCTTCTACCCGACCAGGTTGCTCAAAGCCCCATCTAACCTGGCCTGGAACACTCTCAGGGATGGAGCAACCACAGCTTCTCTGAACAACCTGTGCCAGGGCTTCACCACCCTCAAAGTAAAGATTTTTTTCCTAATATCTAATCTAAACTTTCAATTTGAAGCCATTCCCCCTTGTCCTGTCTCTCCACATTTCTCTCCTAGGCTCCCTTCAGAATATGAAATTCTGTATTTGGGTCACCCCAAAGCCTTCTCTTTTCCAGGCTGAGCAATCTCAATGCTCTCAGCCTTCCCTCATAGCAGAGCTGCTCCATTCCACTCATCCTCATCCTCTTGGTGGCCTCCTCTGGACTCCAGTGTCCCAGGGACCTTCCTGTGCTGGGGTCCCAGAGCTGGTGCAGCACTGCTGGTGCCTCTCAGCAGAGGGACATAGGGACAGAATGCCCTCCCTGGCCCTGCTGCCCACACTGCTGGGGGTGCAGACCAGGATGGGTGTTCCAGGTTGCAAGGCAAGATGATTTCTATTACCATCTGCATGGCAGTTGTCTTTTGTCAAGTGGGCAGTTTGCCTTATCTCTGTCTGAGTGATCACAGTCACTCCTCCCTTGGGAGGGGACATCTGCTGATAACAGCTATTGAATGTCACTGCATGGCTGATAAGAACTACAGCATCCCATTGGGAGATGTGAGCCCAGAAGGAGGAGCTAAGCATTCCTACCTGGATATAATCTGGAGATTCTGGAACACCAGCACGGCTTCTCCACAGGATTTCCCAGAGGAGCAGCAGCTGCCTCTTCTCCCACTGGATCTTCAGAGGAAGAATACATCCTTCTCTACAGGATCCCTGCTCCAGCAGAGCCACCCCTGACACTGCAGGAGGGCTGAGCCACAATTCCAATGGGACTGCTGCCAACACCCTGAGCCACAGGGTGTCAGGTTGGGTTCTGACTCTGTCAGTGTTGTTCTAGTGTACTGCATTGTTTATTTTATCCTTTTATTTTCTTCCTTATTAAAGAACTGTTATTTCCTGCTCCCATATTTTTGCCTGAGAGCCCCTTAATTTAAAATTTCTAGCAATTTAGAGGAGTGGGGAGGGTTTACATCCTCCATTTCAGGGGAGGCTCCTGCCTTCCTTAGCAGACTCCTGTCTTTCCAAACCAAGACAATGGGATTGGCTTTCTGGGCTGAAAATGCCCTTTGCCAGCTCCTGGGCAGCCTCTCACCCAGCCCAGCTCACAGCAGGATTTGCCACAGCTCATTCTGGTCCCAGCCAAGAGGGGAAGGGCAGAGCAGGAGGAGTGATAGCTGATAAGGCACAGCAAATAATAAATGAGATACCTGCAGGGACTTAGGCAGCCCTCAAGCATAAGGAGTGAGTTTCTGCTGTTTTCAGCTGATTGCAGGGAATGAGGAGTGTCACTGGCCTGTTGGTACAGATTTAGGCTGCCTTGCCAAGGAAAAGCTTGTTACCTGGGAGAAATTGTGTAACCTCCAAATAAAACACATCATAAATGAGAACAAGCTCCCAACATTTATATGACCAGGCTGGCTATTTTCTTTTTGTGATAAATACCAATGCTGAAAGGCAAACAAGAAACAGAATCTACTCTGTTCTCCAAAATTTAGGATAACAGAGTTTCCAAACTATTTAAATTTGGAACAACTCAAATACTAAAAAGACATCAAAACCAATATAAAATATTTTTAAAATATAGTTCAATATGGCTTATTCATTTTGCTTTGATTAAAGTAAGGACAAATTTCTCGTGACATTTTCAAAACAAAATGGGACAACCTCAATAAGTCATTTACTTTTTTTTTTAATCTAATAATAGTTCAAAAACAGCACCCAGAGAAACATTTCACTTGCAGTGAAACTTGCAGGGAAAATTTCTTCTGGCTAAAATATTTCAACCAGGTTTGGGATTGAAAAAATTCTGGGTTAACATTTATTTTACAGACAGATCTATTTTCATCCAAGACCACCTGGATGGTGAATACCAGGAGATAAAACCAACATATACAAGTCTCAGGACAAAGGTTTCTGTCAGAAATAAATCAATGTCCCAGCAGCACATAAATGGAAAGTGGAAAAGGAGAGACCTTAAGCCCCTGATCATGTCACTTTATTAGGATTCAGGTCATGCTGATGTATGAAAAATGTTGTCAGGGAACAATAATTCACTTTCCTTTGGACTAGATACATGAGGAAATATAGAATCTTGCATTAGTTTTCAGAGTTGGCATTTCACATGCATGGGAGATGTGAAATTCTCAGTGCCAGTCAGGAATGAAGCTGTAGAGGAGAGAAAATCTAAGGCTTAGCCAAAACTTTTAAAGGGACTGGTGACACTGGATTGCTAATGGAATCTTATCTGTGCAAGAGTAATCCAGAAAAGTCTGGCATCAGCAGTCTCTTTGATGCCTCTTCAGAACTGGGCATCCAAAAAGTGAGGAACACATCCCAGTTTGGTAAAATATTGTCTTAGTGATGAATTCTAAATAATTTCTGGAGGTGAAAGTGGGCACCAATACCAAGGTGGGGTTAGGCCTCTTCTGCCAGGCAACCACCAACAGGAGGAGAAGAAATGTCCTCAAGCTGTGCCAGGGGAGGCTGAGCTTGGACATCAGGAAAAATTTGTTCATGGAAAAGGTTGTTGAACATTGGAATGGGCTCTGGTGGAGTCACCACCTCTGGAGCTGTGCAAGAACCAGCTGGATGTTGCACTTAGAGTCATGGTTTAGTTCACAAGGCGGTGATCAGTCAAATGTTGGATTCAATGATCTTGGGAGGTCTTTTCCAACTTCAATGATTTTATAATCCTGGGGTTTTCTGGACAAAAGAAATTGTGGATTTGTAAGTAATTTGGCAATGGTCAGTACTGGTTTACAAGAACAAGTAAGCAAGATAAATATGACCTTTTTATAGGACTTTTTTAGCACTTTGCTTTCCCATTTTCAGACACATTTTTCTAAGAACCTTTAGTTACTGCCCAGAAATGGGCTTTAACAAGATTATTAGCATGGTGTCAAGTGACATCAATTGGTCATTTGAAGAAATCTTCCCATCAAAGCAGTGCCCTTGGGCTGCCCTGCAGGCCCCCAGAGGCTGAGACTCACAGAGCTGCAGTAAAAGCTCAGCACTGACCCATGAAACTGAAATAAAAATGAACATTCATAAATGTGTCCATGTGTACCTTGTGCAGTCCATCAAGGACCATCCACTCCCCATGATTCCACTGAGCTAAATATTTGGGAAACAAATCCTTAAAACTACCTAGGATTTCTCTACTCCCTTGGGCATCAGCCAATAAATTCCTAAATATATTGAAAATGATATTATATTTTTATATTCCATTTAATAAGTTATGTTTAATATTAGGTTTATTAATTTTTATTACATTTAATATTTAAGTTTATTGTTATATTGTTCAACAAACCTCATACTGTGACTTTAACAAATCCATGGTCCTGACCATCCGTGTTTGTTTCAGAAGCATCTGAGGACTTTTTGTAAAATGCAGGTGGGTCAAGTTCTGGGGGAATGGGTGAAAAACAGGTTTGTTAGATGAGCAGCCCTGAGCAGCCTGCCCTAGAAGACTCTTGAGCATGGCAGTGTGAGACTAGGTGGCTTCCAGGGATATTTCCAGCCTCATCCATTCCATAAGCTGTGATTCTGTTCAGTTGCAACAATATTGAAATATTTGTTTTGAAAACACTTATGTGTGTTGGTTTGCTGTTGTATTTTTCCCCCTCAGTATGTCCTTATGTGGTTTCAATCTGCTACAGTGCAATTTTTCCTAGTGTAAAAACACTTCCACAAAACTTTCACCTGCTGCAATTCCCAGAGTTGCTGTGTGAAAAGCTTCCACATCCATAATAAACTGCCCAGCTCTGGAGGCAGAGACACCAGTATTTGAAACATTGCTGTCTACACCAGCTCTCGATTCCTTCTAAGTCTGATGGAATCCTAACTGGACTCTATGCATGTTTTTCATGGAAGCTTAGGACAAAATAAATAAGTTCATCTCAGTTACTCTCTATGGAGTTTGTTGCTGTCTCAAAGCCTCAGAGTTCTGGTAACAATTAATTGCAGCAATTTTAAAATTTTCATCTCTATTTTTTGCAAGTAGTTTAGATTTAATAAACCCAGTAACCAGGCTAATGTCATCTCATCCATTTCCCTGGTTTCCCCTGTGATTCTTTTGTGGGATTCTGCAGCTTCAGATCTTTTATTCAGCTGTTGTTTTATTCCTAAGTGTGTAACAGCACAGAAGTGAACAGCATCCTGAAAGTGCTGTTAAAAGTTGTGAATTGAAATCACTCATAGCATTCGTTGTATTTGTATTGCTGATTTGTTCATCATGTTTTTCTTCAGCCTCTCAACTAAGCCACATTGAAATCATTTGAGGAACAAGTATTAGACATGAGACACCTCTCTCTCTTTAGAGGTTTAAAAAAAAAAGCTAGTTTGACTAGGAAGTAGGAATATTGGCACATTCTGACAGCCTTTGTTAAGTCACAGTATTAATTTCTACCAAAGGTTTCCTGTGCCACTGATAATTTAAAAGATAAGAGGTCAAAAGTTTCCTACACCTTTGGAAAAAAAAAACAGTGACAGGGTTTAGTGCTCTGTGGTGATAGAATGGCTTCAGATCCATCCATGAGAAATGTACTTCTGCATTGTTAGACAAGATCTTCCATGGGATCTTGCTTCCAGGTCCTGTGAGGGGGACCTGCAAGTGTGAGGGGCTGGAGAGAAGCTCTGGTGCTCATTCAGGACCCCAGGAGAGAGCCTGATCCCATCACATCAAGGGATCTCCTGGATGCTCCCATCACCAGGTGATGGTTGAGTCCATCAAGACATGAGGAAACCTTTTTCTTCCTTTGTAGCATAAATAGCTGTGGCAGCTCTCCTGTCCCTTCTTGTTCCAAAAGGCTGAAACCCTGGAAAATGGAGTCACTTTATTTTTGAAACATCACCAGAAAAGATGCTTTAAGTTTGTTAGGTGTGAGCAAGCATTTCCAGAGAGAGCCACTGCCCTCCTCCCTGATTTCTAGACTTTTACCAATCTTTGGTAGGAATGAGAGTCCAGTTTTGGGAAGAATAATTTTGCTTTTGGGCAGAAGAAGAAATGTCAGGAGGCTGCTGGAAGAGAATGATAGCACAGGGTTGCTGTTGGGCAGAATTCCTCTGACTTTTAATTCTGAACTTTGGGTCAATTTTTGATTTGTCTCCTGCTCTGCTTACCTTCTCCCACAGCAATGAAGTAACTGTAAATGGTACTGTAAAAGTAGCAGACTCACTCAGGGAAAGGTTCCCATTTATACCATGCAAATTCAGATTGAGGGAAGCTTTGGCTCAGTCCCTTTCTGTCCTTTTTCAGGTATCAGTTCTTTTATTGCAAGTCATTCCACTTCAGCTACTGAATCCAGACTTTACAGAGGTTCAGCAGTGTTTCCTGTCCCAGTGCAGTCACATTTCCATGTGTGATTACATTTGTATCAGTCATTGATCAAAATGACTAATACAAATGACACTCAAAATGTCACTTTACCATTTTTGCAGTCGCCCTCCTGTGAATTTTCCCCTCCCACTTTGAATTTCTTCCAGACATTTCAGTCTCTTTGAAACCTCTGTTTTTACAGGAGCAGCAGTGCTTTTCCCAACATGTAAAATTATTTCCATTGCAGGTATTTGCTGAGCAGTTAATAACTATGTCTTATAAATCAAATGACCCAGCACTTTCTGAAAAGCAATGGAAACTTTTCTATCAGTAGGAATGTGTCAGTATTTTAATTAAATGCAAAATAATACTCATTACATCTAACAGTGCAAGTAGAATAGGCTTACCATTTATCCAAATAAATGAGCAAACAGTCCAAATCCCAAAGCAACAGAATGAAATGGAATTGGGCTGCCTGTGATGGTCTCCCCCCTAAAATAATCATTCCTGGTCACTGTATCACAGGTGCTTCCATTTTTCAATTTATTTCTTAATTACATTTTCCTTTCAGAGTTTTTTTCCTCTGACTTCAAATGCCATAATTCATCTATCACTTTTTATTCCTTGGCCTCAGTCAGAAATGGAAGAGGGGGAGCGAGCGGGGTCACTGACTGAAATGGAAAACGGCATCACTGTATTAAGGTATAAAACAACAAAAGTTTCCAAAAGGTAAATAATTAAAGGAAAAAAAAAAAAAAAAAAAACAAAAGCAGCCATGAGTATAAAATATCAGCAAAGTTCCCTCTGGTTGAGTCAATTTTGTCCTGCACATTATTAAACTACTTCCAGAGAGGAGACCCCGAGTGTTTGGCTTGCAAAGCACAAAGGGACAGGTGACAAGGCACTGCTGCAAGGGGGATTCAGGATCTCAGATGCAGCATTTGGACACCCATGGGGAGCTGCAGGTGGGGGATCCACAGCCAGGAATTCTTTCCTGCCATGGAGTTTTGGAGTGGCTGTGCTGGGTCACTGCCCTGTGCTCCTCTCCTGCATCACAGTTTCAGTGCAGTCCAAGTACACAGTGACATCCCCACCCTTTGCCAGGCTCCCAGGGAATTTCTGTGCTGCTGAATGAAAGGTATGGAACCAGCTTAAGTGCTGGGCATCTATTGTCCACCTTGCTTAGCTGATAATTCACTTTTCAGCTCTGCTGTCGACCCACACAACTCACTTTGGACAAATTCAGGACAGAAAGGATGAGCTGTAAACAGCAGAGATGTGAGCCAGCTGCTTCAACCTGTGTTTGGTGTCTGAGGCTGTTTCCTTTAGCAGCACAGGCAGGGCTCAAGCAGCTTTCTGGAGGAATTGGGGTTGATGTTGTAGTGCAAAATAATGCTTGCAGTTCTTTAGCGGTGGAAAGTTACCGATGAGGATTGAGTTTGGGGTCACTGCTCATCCAGAGGCTTCACAAAGAGACACGTGGAGCAGATTCCAGAATCTCCTGGACTCTTTGAAGGGAGTGGGAGAATTTTCCACGGTTCCAGGGGCTCCATAACTGGCCATGGCTGCAGAAGATCTCCAGGACACTTTCTTCTAGGAAAGTGTCCACAGGGTTTCTCCCCATCAGCAATATCTTTCTGCACATTGCCTGACTGTGTTCTGGCCAGCTGGAGGAGAGCAGAGATTTTGAGCAGTCTCCCATCACGTGTCACTGCCTTTTCTGTCCTGTCTGCATCCCACAGGCACTGAGCTCCATTGAGGTGTATTTTTACTAACAGAATCTGAAAGCCTAATAGGAGTAACTTCTCTGTCTTTATCAGCAAAAAATGCATGTATAATCTGATATGAAAACTACTAATCCATTAGGACTTGGACATTTCATTAGCATGCAGAGAGGAGCTTTTATTGCCTGCTCAAGCCCATAAACTTGTCTCCAACTGGAAGGAAGTGGGATGTAGTTTGAAATCCTGGGGTTGGGCAGTACATGTGCTCAGCTGCCAAGTCAATCTCCTTTGCCCCAGGGGGATGCTTCCAGCACTGTACCAAGCCCACACATAGAGGTCACACGAGGAGAGGCGGCTCCTTGTCATGCTGCTCTGCAGCAGCTGAAGTCTTGCTTGGGAGCTGAAATCTTGCTTGGTAAATTGCTGCTTGCATTGGGATGGTTTCTAACCTGCTGATCAGCTAAGCTGTCCAGAGCATGGAAATGGAGAAAGGAAAGGAAAAGTAATTTACTGAGAGTCACAGGTGAGAATTTACCAGGGCTTTCCACCTGACAGCATCAGTTCCTGCCTTAGAGTGATGAACAGTGTGTAATTCACTGGAGAACATCTTGTGTCCTTTCTTCCCACTGTCCCTCTGTGCTGTCCCAGTCAGGATCTGCTCACAGTCATTTTGGCTCTGTTTCACCTTCACCAGTGCTCTGCCTCCCTGTCTTCTCCTCTCCCCTTCTTCTCTCAGTGACTCTGCATATGCCTAACTGTGCTGTCCTGCTTCACTGCCCCTTCTCCTACATGGTTCAACCAGATTTATCCTCCTTCTCCCATTCCCCTTAGGAAGGCTTAGGAAGGGTGCCAGTTCTTCTTCCTAAACTGGAGAGCACAGATTTGAGCCTTGAGTGAGGGCACTTCTTCAAAGTGCTCCTGGAGAGGACAAGGAGTTTCTGTCTTGGTTTGGAAACACAGGAGTCTGCTAAGGAAGGCAGGAGCCTCCCCTGAAATGGAGAGTGTAAACCCTCCCCACCCTCTGAATTGCTATAAATTTTAAATTAAGGAGCTCTCAGGCAAAAAAAAAAAAAAAAAAAAAAAAAAAGGAGCAGGAAATAACAGTTCTTTAAATAGGGAAAGGAAAAAAATAAAAGGATAAAATAAACAATGCAGTACACTAGAACAGCACTGACAGAGTCAGAACCCAACCTGACACCCTGTGGGTCAGGGTGTTGGCAGCAGTCCCATTGGAATTGTGGCTGCAGCCCTCCCAGAGTTCTGTTGGAGCAAGGGGGTCCTGTAGAGAAGGGTGTATTCTTCCTCTGAAGATCCAGTGGAAGGAGAGGCAGCTGCTGTTCCTCTGGGGAATCCCGTGGAGAAAGCCGTGCTGGTGTCTCAAAAACCTCTGGATTATATCCAGGTAGCAATGCTTGACTCCTCCCTCTGGGCTCACATCTCCCAATGGGATGCTGTAGTTCTTATCAGCCATACAGTGACATTCAATAGCTGTTATCAGCAGATGTCCCTTCCCAAAGGAGGAGTGAATGTGGTCACTCAAAGGCAAACTGCCCACTTGACAAAGGTAATCTGCCATACAGATGGTAATTGAAAACATCTCGCATTGCAATCTTCAACAGGTTCAGGGCTGGCTCTGCTCCTGGAAAGAAAAGTTCAGTCCAGTGTTTGCTCCTCTGGAATCTTATATTTCATCCAGTGGTAGAAAAGATTATGCATAGTCTATCACTGTCAGAACCATGGTGTAGAACTACTGTAGGAAGACTTACTAGTAGTGGCTTTTATAGAGGGTTTTCTGTTGTCCCTCATCTAACCCTAAATTTGAAACTTGATCTTAAGTTTTATCTTTAACTTGTTCTGAACAATCTGATGTACAACTCAGTGACCTGATAAAGCCAAAACCAGTCCTGATCCACAAGTACATGATCCATTAGGAAAAAGGCAAAATCCTCAGTGTATTTCTCTGACCACTTCAACTGTTACACAATAACTATATGCAAATCCAGGGTTATTCTCACAGCTGGCACAGCTTGGCTTAGATAAATATAAAACTTGCTTTAAGGGAATAGCTCGTAATTGGGTTAGGCCCAGGGTTTTAATTAGATTTACGTAAATGCACACAATGCATGGCAAAAATCAATAACCTGGAGAGCTTCTTTGAGCTTATTGTTTAAATCAGCAACACCAAGTCAGCTGAATTTAACAGGATATTTGCATACCTCATCCCTCCAAAATTGGCATTTTTACATGTCATGTTTGAAACGTGCTGTGCTCTCCCATGTTTGTGTCCTTTTTTATCTGTCTGGCCACTTGCAGTTTGGGTGCTTGCAGGCAGAACCCTGTCAGCACAGAAGAAGGAGGTAGGAAGTATTTTAATCAAGGAAAATTTTGAGATTTAAACTAAAACCTTTGCTGTGCAAACAATTAATGTTCACCTTGTAGGCTGACATGAGGTTATCAGTTGCTGAAGTTAAAGCATTTACCATCCCTGCAAGTGGTAGCAATGGTAAAGAGGGGAGCAAGGTCTTGTTGTGGTTAGGAGTAAAAGCCTGTGAGCTACACATATGTTTCAGAGAGAGAATGTGCTGATTTTCTGTGAAGGACTCGAGAAAAAAATAATTGTTTCACTATTTATTTCTACTGAGAAATTGAAATTGTTAAAAAATAATTGCTTTATTATTTACTGATAAAGACTTCCTTGCCTCTATTCATCAGCTAAGAGGAAAAAGACAGATAGAAAATGGTATTATCAGCTAATTCTTAAATGGAACAAGTTCAAGTGCAGTGTGAAATGGATTTAAAATACCCTTGGAGTTCCAAATTGCTATACATTGCATTTTCTAAGGAAAAAAAATATGCAGATTTTCTCTTTTCTGTTTTGTTTCCCACCTCAGGATGGTCTTGTTGACACTGCTGCTTTTCCACATCTTAAGGAGCCTTTCTTCCCTTAGGAAAATTTACATAAAATAAGGGTGAGACTTTTAGCACAGCTTGGGATTGAGCTCACTAACAGCCAGTGGAAAACCACCACCATGAAGTGATCAAAACCCTTAAAGCATTCCTTGGCACAGGGAAAAGTGTCACTTCCCAGGAGTTCCATCAGGCGCAGAGTTCTGCACTCAGAGGTGACTGCCAGGGTTAAAGAACTCGTGCAAAGTCCATTTCTAAAGACTTATTGTGATGTGGTTTTTAATTGACCACCATCTAATCCTCCTGACCTTTCAGCACCTGAGTGGTCACAATTTTTGTCTCCTCACTGGGCAAAGTGTGGCTTCAAACCTTTTTACTGCTGCTCCAGAGCCCCTCACCAACTGGGATTATCCTTGTAGCAACATAACCAGATATTGGGGTGTCTGAAGATGTTCAGAGAGTTCTAATGGAAGTTTCCAAACTTTCATTGTTTTTCTTTGGAAATCCCAGCTAGATCCTTCTGCTCTTCCATCCACAAACCTGATCTCTTCAGCTCTCCACCTCCAATATGGTTTTTTGTTCCTTTTTTTTTCTTGTGTCATTCAATCCTGCCTTAAAACTTTCTCCTTAACTCAGACCCTGTCTTGTTTCTTTGTTCTTTCTCCATTCTGTCCCTTTGATGGCTCCTCCTCCCAAACTCATCTCCCCCTTTCTTCCCTGCCTTTCCTGCCTCACCAGGGCTTCAAGTTTTGTGTGCTTTTCATTTTCATCACGTTATCCTTTCTGTCCCTCATTTGAGTGCTGCACAGTGAGATTCAGCAGTGATGGAAGAAAAATTGCAGCTCCACATCCACCACCCCTGGCTGCAACAGGTGCTGCCCCATGGATCACACATATCATAAATGTGCAAATTTTCTGAGTGAAAAATGTCACCTTCAAAAGCAGCAACAGCCAAAATGAGAGGGAAAAAACCCCATTAAACTGAGCCTTATAGCTTGGTGGATTCTCACAGCAGCAGGGAAAGGCAGAGCTGTAACCCCAAAGAACACACCTGCACTAAATCCAAGTGTGCTCACAGTTTCTATTGCAACCAACCAAAGCAAAGCAAAACAAAACAGAAAGGCTTGCCAATATTAAGACAGAAAAGGAAAATATGCTTCCTCTTCTCTTTAATTCTTGTTTCAAAGCTCTAAATTTTTTCCTCAACCTTTTTTTACCTAAAAAGAAGTGAGAAAAAAGAAAACCCAAACCATAATAATCAAAACAGAAACAAAAAGCCCAAGCAACCCCTCCTTATATGAATTCTCAGAAAGGAAAAGTTGGGGTCACCTGTCCTGCCTGTGTCTCCTCCAAACCCTTCCTGCACTCCCAACTTCTTTATCAATGTGGCTGTAGGAAAAGCAGAAAAGGCTTTGTGTGAGCAATAACTAAAACATCTCTGTGTTACCAACCCTGTGTTCAGCACAAATCCAAGACACAGCCCCACACCAGCTGCTGTGAAGAAAATTAACTCTACCCAGCCAAAAGCAGCACACCTCAGCAATGTTTGATGTCAACACTGATTTATAACATCATAAAGGTAATGTCTAAATCTGATGAAAGAATGGAAATTGCCATTGTTGAGGGCTTACATTCCCATTTTGGCTGCAAAGTAGATAGATTGAATAGCAGTGGCATGTTTGTATTTACACAGGGTGAGAAATAGGCTATCTGAAACCTAGGAAAACAAGCACTTAATAGAAATAAAATTCTTGGGCCAGCTAAGGTTTGAGTTTCCATGTTTGCTACTTACTTCAGTTATTTTTCCTTCCTTAGCTTTTTAAATTTTTTTCCTTGTTTTTTGTTGTTCATAACAACACTGTAGTTCCAAAGAAAATAGGGAGGACTGATGAGTCTATTGAGACTTATCTTCATGTGAAATTTGGACTGATGCTGTAGCCAGAAGCATCCATGTTAATATAAAAAAACCCCAATATTTTATCTTTACCCCAATGATAAAGATAACTGGCACAGTTCTGTGCTTGAGCATCTTCATCAGACATTCCTGAAAATTATCTTGGTTGTCTCAATGGGTTGAGATCTGCTGACCAAAGGATGGCTTGCAGGAAGGAAGGTTTAAGGCGCCATTTGTACCAATGCAGTCTTGTGTTAACCAGGAAAACTGACAGTCACTGAGCAGACTTAGAACAGAACATCTCAGACTGAAATCAGGGGTTCCTGATTTCAGCTAAAACCCAAGGAGTCATTTTGACTCTGTAAGAAAGAATCAAATCATGACTTGGCCACAGATTCAAAATTTGCACACGTCAAGAAACATGCAAATATGTCAATAAAGTATTTCACATGAAAACAACAGCCACTAGAATAAACTAAGAAAAAAATTAAATTTTTTCCATTCAGCCTTTGAAAGAGCATGAAAGAAATTCCCTTGCAGAAATTTGAAAGTATGCCCAGGCAAGATATATAGGGAAAGAAATCTAAATTTGAGGTAGGAATATGCATCTCATATAAAAAATGTTGTGAGAGGGCTTTTTTGTTTGTTTTTTTGGTTGGGTTTGGGGTTTTTTCAGAATAAAACATTCTTCAATGAATTTTTTAAGACTCAGTTTATGCAGGGAAATGCTAATGTTACTGTGTAGAGGCAGCTGCTGGGCCAACTCAAATCAGGTTTGGACTGCATCCTACAAAGTCTGTCTGGAGGAAGCATATGCATTTTTGGTGCCTGGATTTGAAAAGTAGTCTCTGAAATAACTTGGTTCAATATTTGGCAGACAGGGAACACAGAAGAAAAGCTGAATCTTCAATAAAATTGTCACTCCTATTCACAAGAGTAATATAGACCAAAGTGAGGTGCATTGAAACTGCACAAAGGAACAAACAGGAAGATGGAGCAAAAGACACACAAAACCACAAGAAAAGATAAGTGAGGGTCAATTTTGTGGCAGAATTGACAGACTGCCTAAATGAAAAAGGAAATCAGTTCCACACGGCAGCTAGGAGCCAATAACAAATGAATGATAAGAACTGGAGACAGTAAAAGAAGATCCTGGGCTAAGAACTTGAAGAAATGGCACGAGGAAATGGTCCTGGACAATATTGCTTACCTTAAAAATAAAGCTGAGTGGCTGTGGCCTGGATCAGCACTCTTTCTGTAATTAGTTTTGTGGTGAGAAGACAATTTTGTGAGGCTGCACAAGCCCATCTCCTCCAAGCCCTTGCTGGTGCACAGAGGTGAGCTGAGCAGTGCAGGGGGAGCTGGGCTGAGCTGTCCCTCCCCCAGCTGGCCACAGTGATGAGCTCTGGTGGTGACAACAGTCTGAGCACTTCAAAACTTCCAAACTCTCAAATAATATCCCTCTCAAATTTAACTACTCAGCCCTGGCTCACTGCAGCTGGAGCTGTTCTGACTGCACAGCAGGGCTGGATTTTTCCATTACATGTCTCATGGAAATCCATAATGCAGAATTTTCAAATTGGACTATTGAGATGCTAAATTAATGGGATGGTAATATTTTTCCTGTGAAATGCTGCAGAGGAAGGAACCTAGATTCCACTGGTTTATTTTTCGCTCATTTTTCTCTGTTAAAAATTTGTACAGAAGGAGTCAGGATCTCTGCAGGCATCTGAGTCTTAAGGTTACTCCTGGCACTGGTCAAGTCATCCTGCAATTCTCTCAGAAGGTGTTTTCTCCTGGGTTATCACAACTCCTGACACTGGCCAAATCCTCCTGGAATACTTTCAGGAATGTTTTCTTCCACGTTACCCCAGGACCACAGGAAATAGGAGTTGTTGGTGACCCTGTGGCTCATGGCACTTCCCAGGAGATGGTCTGAGCTGTGCTGGTCAGAGGTTGCAAAGCACAAAGAGATTAAAAAAGATGGTAGTCAGGGAGTAAAATTAAGAGATCCTTGGCCACAAGGAGTCACTCTGATCAACCAGCCTCATCATTTACATAATGAAACACTTACTGAGGCAGAAATATATCTATGAAAATCAAAGTCCTTCTTTGAGTTACTTTGGAAATTTGGCCTTGCACAAATTTCAAGTAAGGTAAATCTTTTAAGTGTCCCATGACAGAAGATTAGGTTGAACATGGTTTGAAAGTAAAATTCTTTAATTAACTTCTCCTCTATGTTCATGTAACATTTTAAAACAAGAATGAAATGTCAAACTTCAAAGATCCTTGAAAAGATCCTTCAAAGATCCTATCTCACACTAGGGTGTGAGATAGCCTGACTTTTTGCTTTTGTTTTCTTCCAAAGACAAAATCCTTGCAGAAAAAATCAACGTGACTTTAGTATTGATTCATTATTTTCTTAAGCTACATTTAGTTACATTCAGGTAACATTTTTTCAGATAAACTCAAACTTGCCTGAATCTGTTGATGGACAAAACTGACCACACATCTGGGGCTGGCATTTTTACTTAGCAAGAGAAAGAATCTACCATTGTTTCTCCCAGGGTTTGCTGTTATACCCTTTAATTATTGCCAGTCATATCAGTGAAGCTGTCTGTGTAGTAAGGTACTTGGAAATGTTCAGAAAAGTGATAGAATCCAGCCCCAGCTCATTACCATGGCTATAGTGAGATGGTAATGGTGGAATAAATTGCCTGGTATAATTATGTATATGCCAGATGCTCTTAATCATTCCACTTCAAGCCTCCTTTGCTAACTGCAATTTTGAGCCTTTTCTGAATCGAAAGGAATTGGTAAACATGAGTAATTAAAAAGAAATTAAATGGATTTTAGAAGTGAATTACTGCAGTTCCTGCAACACTAATATAATTAGCACCTCTACAATCAGTCTGAGCTAGATGTGCACAGAAAATGTTTCATTTGTGGTTTGCACTAAAATCATAGTCACTGTGTTAGTGTGGTTAAACATCTCAATAGAACCTTGCCAGGCTAGTAAGGAGAAACTTATTCTCTCAGCTGATTTATTAAAGCAGAAAGCCACATCTCAGCTGGTGTAAATCACAATATTTTCGCTGACTCTGAGATGCTGAACTGGCTGAGCCTGTGGCCCATTCTCCATTTGGATTAATACAAGCAAAGGTCTGTTGGTATCCCTACCCATAATAATTTTTGGCTCCCTAGCTGGAACTCCTCTTTCAAATGAGACAAAGTTCCTGTAGTGAAAGCAGAAGATACCCTACTATCAGTTAATTATTTTTTAATGTTAATATTTGAAGTACTTTTTCTCTATTTTCAGTACTCAGGGGACACGAAGGACAAAAACAGATTGCCACAAAGAAAACAAATTTCTGATCAAAAGTTTTCCTCAGGGGCTCAAAGACACCTGTGCTTTGTCAGAACTTTGAGATATATCACAAAAGTTCCATTTATCTGGGAGAATGAAGGTTTTGCCAGCAGAGGAAGGTGGGTAAGAATGACACATCTGTTGCAGGAATCACCCTGGAGATCTATAGTCTGATTTACCAGTCAGATGTGATTTTGTCTTTCTTGAAAGCCACCAAGAATGAACCTGAAATCACCTGCCTGTGCAGCTTACTGTAGCATTGTAGCACCCTCCTGGTGGAAGGTTTTTCCCTGAACCTCCAAAATGGCAATTAGTGGGGATTTTCCCGTGCTATATTGTCTGCTTCTACTTTACCTGCATTTGTAATTCCAGCTACAGGAATTTCCACCTTTTTTTTTGTACTCCATGAGTTTTTTTGTTGTCCCAGTCAAATTTCTCAAAGTGCCCCCAGACCAAAGTGAAGCATCAAGAGATAAAATTCCTTTTCTGTGTATTTTGTGCTAAATACAAGGCACCTCCTTGATTAGATCCCAATAAATTCTTTATTTGCACCTAAATATCTTATCCCAAGTGTATTTCCTACACTAGGATATTTCTTCCACCCCTAGACTGGGGTGGAAGGAACACTATTTGTGTTCTTAAATACAGATTTCTTGGTAGCTGGGGCACACAGCTAGCTTGCAGGAACAGAGATACCTGGGCACCAGAGTACCTTGGCTGCTGCCTTGCCTTTGGCTGTGGCACCAAACAGGTGGGGACATAGCCATGGTCATGAGCTGGGGCTGGATTCTATCACTTTTCTCTCCTTTCACCAGCCTGCAAGCTGAAGAGTGAAAAGTTGCTCCAGTATGTTAAGAAGTGTGGAGAAAACATGAAGGAAAGTTTTTCTGCTGAGATGCTTCTCTGCCTCCTTAGAAACACAGTGGACCAGATCTTCTGCTGTTCCTGAACTGGCCTTCACTCCATTGAAGATGTGGAGTTATTCCAGCTGACAGCAGGGCCTGAGCAACAGCACTTTAATGGTTTTTGCCTTATTTAACTATTAACATTTGTTATGGGATCATTCATTAGATGAGGCATAAAGTACAAGTATTTTTATTAGGTTTTCATCTCTCCTCTCCCATTAGGGAAAGGTTCCACTTTCAAATTAATGTTGGAAGGACTTTAAAGTCTTAGCTATCCCTAATCTTTATGGTTTCATTCGAATTCCTAATATATCATTGGGTTTATCCTGTGAGCTGGGAGCTATGTATTTGAGGGACTTAGCCCAAAGATACAGTATAAGCAGATAGTTTGGTTAAGCTGATTTTTTGCAGTTTAAGTGGGTCTAAAGCCCATCATGCCCAGGATTATATTTATACTTGTGGTTAAATTTGACAGAATTTGAGCATTCTTTGTGTATTGCAGTGTACAGCTGGGAAAGTAGAAGGCAGCAAGGTTAGTAGTTTATATGTAAAGTACAGCTTGAAGGAGCACGTAGACAATTTACATTTTCATTCTTTTATACATCACTCAGGGAGAAAGTAAATATTTTGGCAGCCTAGATCATGTGATAGCAAACAAGAGACTTCATTAATTCAGGTATTTCAGATTCAGCAACAGCAGAAAGGAGGGATTATCAGTGCCCAATTTGAGCCAGCTGGAAAAAATGAAATCTAGACCAAGGTCAGGTATATCACAAATGAAGGAATGGTATAAAATGCATTTAATTTCCTGAGAGCTGTGATAAAATTAAGATAAGAGCCTTGGGAAGAGAGTCTAATACTCCACTCAGCCCTATCAAGCCTTACAGGTTTGCTAGGTGTGTCATAGCTGATTTGAAAGGATGATTCCTAAAAAATAAAACCCAACCTACAGAATGTTCTATTTTTGCTCTTTTAAGAGTTCTTGTCTTTCTGAGCACCACCATTCACAGAATTGAATGGTATTTTTGTGTAATATTGATTAGTGAAAACACTGGTGCTCTTTGTGAGTAACTAGGGACAAGGCCAGCCCTTCACTCCTGCAGCCAGCCCCAGCTCTGTGAAAAGCTGTGAAAAATCCCCTCCTTGGTGTTGCAGACCCCAGCACTGCAGTGGGCTTGGCTGCCTTTAGCATTTGCCCTTCACAGGCTGGTGGTGGAAAAGGCTGCTCCTCCCAAGCAAAGCATAGCCCTGGAGGAGTCCTGCATCACTGAGGCTGGGAAGCATTTCCTTAAGCTTAATTTATTTTGCAGAGGCTAAAAAGGAGGGAGCAGCACTAGCTAGGGGAGAAAGACTGTGGGAACATCACTGCTTTACACTGTTACCTTCTCAGCAATTATTCTAAACCATGCTTTGTTCCAGAGGGTGAAAACTTGCCATCTTCCTCTACTTTTTTCCTTCTCTCTTCAGTCCATGCCTTTGTCCTAGGGTGACGTTATGATGCTTGTATCCCCATTTGTGTGGTCCTGTTTATGCTGGATATTATGTTCTGTGCCTTCAAGACTGGCTCTGAAGAGTGAAAATTTTGTTTGGTTTTGTTATCAGCCGCTCCCCCATGGCTGGCAGGACACACAGACAGGGCAGTACATGGTGCTGCTTTTGCTTTTTGCTTTGCTCTTGCTCTTGCCTCTGCTTTGCTCCTGCTTTTTGCTTCTGCTTATTAGTTAGTTTAGCTTAATAGTCCAAATTTTTCCCTGGACTGTTTCTCCAGGACCAACTTGAGCCTGCTCCGGGCTGGGCCCTGGCAAACCCCGAGAGTTTGCACCTTGTGGCCCAGCGGGGCCTACTCTGGGCAGCAGCTGCCCCAGCGCTGAGGGACTGAGAACAGAGCGAGCACCCCCAGAGAGACTTTCTGAATTTGTCATCTTTTTCAGAGTGGTGTCACCCAGTATTGTTCATTTTGTGTGCTGGGGGTGCTGTGCCTGTTAAATAAACAGGTTCTTTCCACTTCTTTCTGAGGAATCCCTTCTGACCCGGTCGTGGGGAGGAGCTGTGTGGGTTTGCTTTCTGGAGGGGCCCCTTTGGAGGTTTTCTCCCAAATAAACCAGGACAGCCTTCAATAATTTTATTTGCATGCACATGGGAAAATGGGAGCACACAGGTATACATTCATATGTATAGCACATATTTTTATGTAGAAGTGTGTATTGTTCATTTTGATTTGAACTGAAATCATGCTGCTGCTTGTCTCTCACAGACTAAGGTCCTGTTCTAAATGATAAATTTTCATACATATTCACTTCTGCTTGAAAATCACACCCAGCATTTTCTTATTAGACCATATCTAGGCGGTCTGGTCTTACTAGACCACATCTACAGGGAGAAGGAATTTACATTGTCCCCTAACCCAAACCTGTTTTTAATTCCTGACATGGCGAAGGTTTGATGTGTCTGTGAAAGATTCTCTCAGTGTTCTGCCCACTCCTTTGTTCACTCAGGTAACAAAAATCCCCTGACCTCATCCAGAGTGTAACAGCTGGCTCTGCAGCTCAACTAACAGCAGCCAGGAGCAGGAGCATTGAAAGCAACCAGCAGTGGAAGGGGAGGATGGCAAAATACCTGCAGGGCACTGAACATCTCCCTGCACTCAGCAATGGCCAGCTGTGAGTGCTAATTAGAGACACTGCATCACTGACCTGCTGCTAAAAGGGAAGGGAAGTGGGGCTGTTTACCTTTGCTGTGCTCAGTTCTGCTTCCAAAGGAGTGGCTGCTGCTCCTGGCTCTGCCAAGCGTGCTGCAGGTCTGATGCTGTACCCAGAGCACAGCTCCAGCAGAGCTGAGAGGGTACAGCAGGGCAGGGGAGCAGTGAGGGCTCAGCAGTGAACTGAAAATTCAGCTGGGCTCTGATAAAAAACCTGTATCACTCTGAAATTTGGTTGTGCAGAGTCTCTCTCCATATCACAGTTAGATTATATTTATGTTTAAACAGGAAAGAAATCAAAGGTGTTTCAGAGCACCAAGTTTAGCGTCAATCCATGTTAACCAGCATGGTGAGCACTGCACAGCCCAAATCCATGAGCCTGGTCCCCTCAGAGATCCAGGTGATGCACACAGCAGTTTGAGGTCGTAATTCCTTCTGATGTTTGCATGTTATTCCCAAGGGTTGGTGAGCATTCATTTACCTTGAAAACCTGTAAATGGTGGCTCTGGTGTGCTCATACAGCTGTAGGGTCTAATGCTTGTACAGCTGCCATGTATCAAGAAATTTTCCATAAAAATAGTAATAAAAAACCAAGATTATTACTTTCTGTAATGCTCAGCCTAAGCAGGCCTTGTGCTAGATTAAACCCCACCTCTCCTCTGGATACCTCTGTTCTACCTGCTTGTGCCTGGTGTACTGCTCTCCTGAAAATCAGCTCCTAGTTACAATTGTCTGCCACACTTCCCTGAAGCCAACCCTTTGCTTCATTTATTTGGGGTTTTATTGCTCAGCGTGAAAAGATGTGATTAGATAAAGGAAACATGAGCTGGTTGTTGTAGCCCTGTACCAGCAGCTTGTTTTGGCTTGACACCAGGGTTTAAATGGAACCCACATGTCTGAATACTCTCAGCACAGGGTGAGGTGATCACTCTCATCACTGAGGTGATTCTGCAGGAAGGGAAATGTGCTCCCAGGAGCTGTGCCCAGCTGGGCAGGCAGCTGGAGTGGACCTTCAATTAGCAGAGCCAGCAATGGTGTACTCTTGTATCTGCAATACCCCCAGACCAAGGCAGGAATGATGCATATTCTCAATGTTCTCCATGTTCTCAAAAGGCTAATTTATTACTTTATGATACTATATTATATTAAAGAATACTATACTATACTGTACTATACTATACTACACTATACTATACTAAAGAATACAGAAAGGATACTTACAGAATGTTAAAAAGCTAATAATGAAAACTCGTGACTCTTTCTAGAGTCCCAACACAGCTTGGCCCTGATTGGCCAAAGAGTCAAAACAACTCACACCAGAATGCAATGAAACAATCACCTGTGGGTAAACAATCTCCAAACACATTCTACATGAGCAAAACACAGGAGAAGCAAATGAGATAAGAATTGTTTTCCTTTTCTCTGAGGCTTCTTAGCTTCCCAGGAGAAAAATCCTGGGTGAAGAGATTTTTCCAGAAAATGTGAATTTCACAGTGTGCAACTGGGTGTGCAGAAGAAGCTCCTCTGGTGATGGAGAACCTCAGACTGGAAAGCTGGGCTGCAATACAGGCTGAAATTTCTTTCTCAGGATAAGGTTGGAGACTTCCAAGGAGGAATTACCTGAATTACCAAGAGGAATTACCAAGACACCTTAGTCATCTCTAAGGAGATGTTACACAAGTGTTGAGTCCTCAGTGGTTTTGTAGTAAACAACCCAACAAGCTCATCTTCCTTTGGTGGATCCCCAGTCACAATGGGGAGAAGAATTTGCTATTTGCTACAGTTGAGCACAGAACAGCCTGCACCTCTTAGTAATGCTAGAGTAATGCTGATTTATGCAGAAAGAATCAGCTGATGTTGTGTGCTGCCTGTTTGGAAAGCAGATTTTCTATGTGCCACATGGTAAATGAACCCTGGGATTGCCCAGGACCTTGTAGGTGAGTTTTACCCTGCCCTGTGAGAAGAGGAAGGGCTGCACCACCCACTCAGGCTGGCACAGAGTTCTGGCAACATGGCAAACAAACTCCACAGAGACATTATGCAAACCACTTCAAGATGGGTTAGAAATAGGGGCTGCAAATGCCAAACCAGGGGCTAATCTTGTGAAACGTGCAAAGGGAAGAGATGCTCACAAAGCAGCAGCACTGAGAAAGCTCTACTGAGCACCCTGTTTAAACCCCAATGAGCCCAGCAGCGTTTCAAAGTGATAATCTGAGTAATAAAAGTTCTTGTAGCCAAAATATTGAGCAAAAGCATGAGGGCAATAGCCAGGGTGTTGTAACAAGAGGCTGGGAGCACTGCTGAACTCTGGGGACCCTGGGACCCCAGATTTTGTTTGTAGTTATCTGCTGATCACAGTGGGATCAGAGCCTCCAAGAACAGATGAGATTTATCCATGCAAAAGCATGTACCTGCCTCGGTGAGGCCTAATTTAAAACAAGAGAGGAAGAGATGCTCATGCAGCATAGCTCATCTGACCTATCTAAATGTTTCATTTTGAGAAAAAGTTTTGCTTAGGGAAATTCTGGGACAGGATCATCTTCTTCTCTCTTCTTCTCTCTTTCTATAGGTGTTGCACAAATCTTTTGCCTATTACCCTGGGCCTGCAGGGGCTCAAATGGGCAGTACCTGTGTTAATGAGCCCTGCTGGGCTCCAGGTGAGCAGGGCAGGGCTGAAGAGCCCTGGGTGGAGCTGGACATGGCCTTAAACAGAAATGGGAGCACAGCAGAGCCTTTTGGGGTGAAACCCCATTTCAGCAGGTGACCAGGACAGCAGCACTGGCAGCATGTGGGGCTTGGGTAGTGTCCTCTCTGTGACTCCAGCCCAAAGGCTTGGCATCGATTTTTAAAGAATTTGAAAGCCCTGAAAGGTTCTCTGCACCTTGCTGCTAATGAGATTTCAATGTAAAATAAAAGGAACATTGTCTAACCCAGATTAAGCTTGCTCCTGAGTTATTTTTAGCTTTCCTAAACTCTTTCAACCCCTTTGGTAAAACTCATCAAAATTCATCTCTACTAAAAGGATGTAACTTCAAAGAAGGCATATGCATTAAATGTCAACATGCTTTACTCATTATAAATTACAGTATCATTAAATCTAACATGAGTTAAATGGGAAAGATTTAATTTCACTATCTTTAAAATGAAGGCATTTTAGCATGGGAATAATTTTTTTTTTAATGTTTTTAAAGTAAAAGGGGGCACAGAAGATTTATTTTACGTGTTATCATATTTGTATGTAAAACCAAAAGCAAAAATGCAACACCCCATTGTTCTGAGGAAGATGTAGCAATAGTAGCTGACTTCTGCTCATTTTACAACCCTTTTTTTTGGATACACTTCTAATTTAAACTGTGGAAACTGAAAACATTCCTTTAAAACTGGTTGTCATGGTTATAAAATCCCGAAAGAAATTATGTGCGTCTGCATCTGCTGAGGGAAACATTTATGGCATGATTTAGCAGAGGGGGGGCAAGCAGCCACCCACCACAACCCATTTTCAGACTCGCTTATTACATTACTCAAATTAATTTATCACCCTCCCCAAAAAGGCACGGAAAGGATTCTCACACATTTTTCACTGCATGCAGTTCATTAGCAAATATCGTATGGTGAGGGGTTAGTTCTGTCAAGTTCTGAGAGGTTGGGGGGTTTTTGTTTGTTTGTTTTCTTTAGTTGTCTTTGTTTCAAGCAAGCTTATCTAGAAATATAGAGTGTGCTAGACTGCCAGCATACAGTTGCTGTCACAATTGATGTCTTGGATCTCTTCCATTCTTTTTCCTTTCCCTGGTACAGCTAGAAAGTCATCTGGCCAGAATAAAAAGCCAAGCTGGATGCTGCAGGTCAGGCTGGCCGGAACAAATGTCTGCATTTCTGCATGGAGCTCAAAAGGATAAAGCAAAGGACAAAGGAAAAGAAAGCTAAAGAAGAAGAAAGAAAAAAAAAAAAAGAGAGAAAAGGAAAGAATAAAGGAAAAGAGAAGAGAAAAGGGAAATGGAAAGAGGCATCACCTTACTAAAGGAAAACTAAGTCTTCTGTGAAGCCACTGCACTTTCCTATGCTCCCAGGACAAAGTTGACCAACCTGTTGACACTAGAGGTTTATTAGAAATGAGTCTATGTTGAGTCAGGCCTCCTCTCTCACAGGGATGCAGAAGTCTGCACATGGCATAGAAGCTATGGTTTGGCACATTTCATTTTTCATTAAGAAAAGCTGACTGCATAGACAATTAAAAAATTACACTGTGAAAGGCTGAGGTAGCATTCTTTAATCTTTAGGGTGAGTGATCTGTTGACTGCAGGAAATCTGTGCTGTTCCTGGCCCTGTTAATGTAAATAGCAGATGAGGATGATGAGGGTGTTTTAGATAAACAATACAATTTGTGTTATCAGATTGTGAGCCTCAAATGGGATTCAGAGTCTCCTTATACCCATTGATCCAGGGCTTTTCCCATTTGAAAACTTCTGCTGGAGAAGGAAGTCCCAAGCATAAAGCAGAACCCTTGTGAGAAAGTTTGGAATATAACAACAGGCTGAGCTACTTCTGAAAGGCTGTGGATATTCTCAGACACTTTGACTTTCTGCCACCCATGGAATCAGGGTGTCATTCTTCACTGTTCTGTTTCTGTGGAAAATTATTTCAAGTGAATATTTTCTACACTCCTGATGGAAAACCTTAATTTATGACACCTGAATGGAAGAATATAAGAAACTGGAGAAGAAAGGAAATCATCAGGGACAGAATTATTCTTCTCCAATCCTCCTGCCTCCTTCCTTTACATCTCAACAAAATAAAACCTTGTCATTGGTGTTCAATCCTTTATGTGACTTCTGAATGTTCATGTGCTGCATGAGCACAGATTTGGATTTTCTCTTGTTAAATGAATTATGTGCTTTCCCATGTCTGCACTGCCTAGCTCCTCACTCTGATGCTTCCTAATGGCTGGAATAAACCTGAGAAAATGCAGGGAGCAGAGCTGCATCCATCCAGCTCCTGCAGCTCTTCCCACTGGTACCTCCTGCCCCACCTGCAGGCTACTGCCAACCTCTGGAGTGAATGTTACAACACACACACACACACACAACACACACACACACACACACACACACACACACACATATATATATATGAAAAACTGATAAATATGCCCAAATTCTCCTCCCATGTTGAATAGTGTCGGCTCTGCAGTCCCAGATCTCACACAGAGATGTGCTTTTCTTTGAATAGTGTCTATATCACTGATCTATAATCCTATAAGTAGATTGCAAGACTGATTAATCCCTCATTTCTCTCTGTCCATCTATTTCTCATCTCAGTTCTCTTCTTTCCCATTATTTATTTTACCTAGCAGGAAATAAATTGATTCAATCTATTTCCTCATCCTATCTTTCTTATTTCTCTGCTAACTATTAGTAGGCAGACTCAGCACCCTCTGCCCTTTGGGTGCCTTTGGAGCAGCAGTCTCACCTGCTCTCACTGGGATGGATCACACCCCTCTGCTCTCTCCAGGGGCTGATGACAGCCTGCTCCACTGCAATCAGATTAATTTGGAACTATGTTACTTTCCTGGAGAAAATGCCACAGGATTACCTGGGGAGGGATGGAAGGTTCATTAAATTGGTCAGTCCATCTTCCTGCCAATCAGCAGCAGTTCCTGGCAGGGCACACTCCAGGTCTGCCCCAGCAATGTTTCCTGAGTGCCTGCTGATGTGCTGCCAGCCTTGATGATGTTCAGAGCCAGCACCTTCCCAGGTCAGGAGCTCTCAGAGCCACTCCTCCTGCTGCCTGATCCCTTTTCCTCCTGATGTGCTCCCCTCTGTGAGCACCACAGACAGCTCAGCTAAGGAAGGTGATGAGCAGCCGTAATCCCTGCAGCAGCACTTGGGAAGGAATCCTCTCTGGGACAGCTTTCCTGCTCTTTGGGAATGTCACCTCAATGCCTCTGTCCCTGCTGCCCACACACAAACATCCCTCTCAGGCTTGCAGGACCAGCCTGCTCATGCTTGAAAGTAATGATTTATAAATTTCCTTTAGTGCAACCTTCCAAGTGAGCAAGAGGCCTTACCCAGACAGACCTGGCTAGATGGAAATTATTGACCAGGAGGGTGTCTCAAAGTGTCTGGAAAAATAGCTGACACCAGTGGCACACCTGTCTTTATCCATTTCTGAGTTGTGCATTACAAAAGTTCAGGTGGCTTTTAATGCCTGGCTCAATTTGTGCCCTGAACTGAGCAGCTGTTTTATTTCTATGCAGACAGAGAATTTTCCGTGCTGAAGAACTTACTTGGTCCATCTTCATTACTTCACTTAATCAGATGTGTAAGATGATAGTTTTAGCCTCATTCTCTGCCAAATAACAGAATCACAGAATGACAGAATCACAGAATGGTTTGGGCTGGAAGGGACTTTAAAGCTCATTCAGTTCCAGCTCCTGCCATGGGCAGGGACACCTCTCACCATGCCAGGCTGCTCCAAGCCCCATCCAGCCCAGTCAGTGCAACATCACTGTGAATTAGGAAAAAAACTTCTGCAAGAAAGGTGCCTGTAAAGAGTGCTCTGATGTGAGGAGGGAGCTGGACTGAACTAAAGCTCTGTCTCTGCCCTGTGCTGGCTTGTGCATGTTGTTTATATCTGGATCCTAAATCAGGGGCAGCATCAGCCATGGAGAATAAATCTTCATCCTGGTGTGTTGGATGATTCTCTCCTAAAGGGATTGAGATGTGCATATATTAACTTGTTTCCCTGGCTCCACAGGGCCTGTTTAGGCAGAGGTTATGAGCACAGGCAAAGCAGTCTGAAAAGCAAAATGGGTGCCCCAGAGCCTCAGCAATTTTTGTGGCTGATCCTGCATTTTGGAGAGCATCCTTTCCACTGCAGGTTTCAATGCAAGCCCTGTCTGTGGTTGTGGAAGGAGTCTGGGATCTGGTGAGGGCTCATCCCATGGATAATGACAGGAATTGCCAGCTTGCTCAGGCACAGCTGCAAGACCACCCAAACCAGTGCTGTCTGCCAAACCAGCTCCTGCAAATAAATCCATTCTTGCTTCATACCCCATCCTGACAGTTCCCTTTCCAGCAAGGCTCCCAGGGCTGGGATGCACAGCCTTGACCCTCTCCCAAACGCCCACTTGGAAGAAGCTGCTGTGCTGATGCTGCCAGCTCCCAGTCTGGCAAAAGCCAACCACAATTACAAAGGACAAGCAGCAGGAGCAGTCCCTGACACTGTTTTCGTCAGCAGTGGAAATTATGGCCTGTTCTACCAGGGTTTGAAGGCTTTAGCATGTTCTCCCTCCTGTGCTGAGCCCAGGGTCTCCTCGCCCCAGCTGAGGATGCTGAGAGGAGGCTCAGAGAGTAAAAAAAATTAAAAGCTCCCCAATTAATATTTTACACCATAAATTGAAGAAGTTTCCTGCACCTGTCCCTACAGATGGCAAAACCTATCTGTCGACAACTAGATTTGGGTGCTTTATCCTCAAATTGAATTAATGCCACTCTGTCTCTCACAGCTGTGATTACTCCACACCCAGACACCATTCCTGGCTGGGACAAAACTTGTAGGGTCTGGTCAAAGCCACTTGCAAGGGAATAGAAAAAGCTCCACCAATTTTCACATGCTTTGGTTTCTGCACTGAAGAAGCCCCAGAGCAATGGTGGTTTCAAGAACAGGTCAGCAATATTGTGTTTGTTTATGTCAAAAAAATCTCTTGTACCTTGGCACAGGCAGTTCCTTTGGGAATGCATTTGTAACCAAGCTAATGATGCAAGAAGCAAAGGGAGCCATGTCTTAGAAATTATTTAAATTTCCAAGTGAAACATTTCTGCCTCTATCCCACTGTCCTTCAAAATCTTCATTTTGTATCTGAAGTGTAATTTTTTTGAAGCAAGGTTACCCATTTGCAGCAAATAAAATTGAACCATTTATGAACAAAAGGTTGAAAGAAAATACTTCTTTTCTACTTAGATAAAGTATTCCCTCTTCGGCCTGATTTGCTTGAGAGAGGGAATTAGAGGCTACAGAAGTTTTATGGATGAGGTATCTGTGACCAGCTTAGCTTGATTTATTTCCTATTGTCTTCAGGCTAACAAGGAGGAGGGTCAAGAACTGTTCCTATTGTCCTGTAGAGAAGCTCCATTGTAACAAGAGATTTATGTATCTCCCTCATCCCCAAACCACCTAAAAATAAGATTATGTTTTGCTCATTAATCTCAACAAATTGTACTCTGCTTTGGTCAGGAAAACAAGAGCTATGGATTTCATGGTGCTCAAGAAAACTAAGGACACAAACACTCAAGGTCAATAAAATGCACTTTTTATTCTGTATCAATGAAAATATAGCCACATGTAAATAAAGACGTGTGGAAAAAAAAAATCAACATTGATCCTCCCTGAAGAAATACAGTTCATTGTGCTAAAACCCATTTTCCTTTGGGTTAGAAACAGTTGTCTGCCAATGCTTTAAAGTGACCCACGATTTTCCTTGTTGTTGAATTTTAGCAAACAGAAAAGTGCAACAAGAAGCTTCCTACAGATAAACCAATTTCCCCGAGCACGGGGTGACAGGAGAGTCACAACCAACAAAAGCATCCCCAGCTCCCTCCTGGGCAGCACACAGGTGGCCAAGGGAGCATCCACTCTGCACAAACTGATGTGTGATTTCCAGCAAAGGGATGGTCCTTCCTTGCTGCAATTCCTGATTGCTTTGCAGGTTTCAGATATGGTAGCAGAGATGCATTCCTTTCATAGCTGTTCGCTTTCAAACGCTTTATTTTATAATTTTTTTCTCCTCTAGGTTTTTATAAGCTTCCTGCTGTCAAAACACAGTTCTCAATTGCTTTTGTAGAAATAATCCTGAAAGGCAGAGGCATTTAAAATCCTCCCAAATCCTCAGTATATTAACAACAGCAAAAAAGATAGCTGGGCTGTTCAAAAATATTGTCGGGAACATGAATGTCATTTGCATTGGCTAGTGTACAAAGAGCAGCAAGTAGTAACAAAAGAAACATCACCCCAGCAATAACCCTTCCCCCCAATTTCTTCCTTGCAAAAAAGAGAGTTTTCTCAAAATACTTTTCCTCCCCACAGTCCCGTGTCTGTGAATCACATACATTCAAAAGCAGCAGTCACTCTGTAGATCAGGTTTTCCAACATGAGCTTTTAAAACCAGTTGTTTTGCCCGACTTCTCCACGAGGGTTGAACAAACACAATTATACCAGCTGGTGCTTTTACAGCTAATGGGACACCTTGAAACTTGAACACAGAAAGTAAGGACCTCAGGGTAAAATAAAATAAATAAAAATAAAAGAGGATTTAAAGCTCACCATGCTTTCAAAGTCCTGCTAATGTTCGTGGAAAGATTCCCACAAGCCAGGGGTCCAGGGATTAGTCCCTGTTAGGTGCTGGAGGGTGGAGAGAGACACCACAGCACAAATGTGCCACAAATGTGGGGTGGGGAGTGCTGAGCTGGTGATACAAGGGAAGGAAAAAAATGCACATTACAATTTCAGCAGAAAAAAAAAAATAAATAGAATAAATAGAAGGCAGGTTATGCCAAGGTGGGGTGCTCAGCACAGCCCCATGGGTACCTTGTGAGGGCAGGCTGGTTTTTAGGTTAAACATCTCTGTGCAGGCTTGTACAGCAGCTCCTGCTCAGTTTAGTTTTGTTTTCATTTTGGGTGAGGGGGGGGGGAAGCCTAAGGAAGAAAACCTAGAAAAACAGTACAATGTTTTGACTGTAATGAGGTCCCCTGCGATGACAATTCATTAAAAAATAATCTCCCCTTGCCACTAATTGTGATTATTCTGTGAGCATGCTCCTACCAGGATACTTCTGCAAAGCTGAGGGTGCACAGATCATGCCCACCCCTTGTCCCTCTTTCTTCCCAGTATAAATCCCCTGGATTTTTCTGCATTTAGGAGCCTAGGATGACTAGTTGCCTAAGTGTGTGGGAACTCATAAGCATATCAAAGGGATGGGGGAGGCAGGGGAGGAAGCCTAAAACCCATGTGTCCCTCCCAGAGGCAGGATTTCATCCTTCAAAGCCTGGTCTGGGGTGGGGATACACCTCAGGAACCCCCACAAGCTGTCCCTTCCCTTCCCTGCTCTGCTCTGCTCCAGGTGTGGACACAAACAGGACCCAAAAGTTGAGCACATCTGCCCACACCTGGATCAGCAATGCTCAGCTGGAGGGCTGCATGGCAGGATTCAGCCTCACAGCCTCACCTGGTGCTCAGCCCCTTGTCTTTGTCATCATCTCTCTCTGTGGTGGCAATAATAGCTTTATTTTTAGCTGTGCTTCTCCCCAGAGGGAGTTTGCACAGATTATGTACATATCTGGCTTGTGCAAGGATATTCCAGACAGCCATGAATTTTGAGCAGTTACTTTGGATGGAAATTACTGACAGTTCAGACACCCAGAATGTGTCTTTTGGATTCCACTATGTGTTAATTAAAAAGTGCCCTTTCCCTGATCGGGTCAGCTGATTTTTATGGCAATCCACCTTGCTGTCCCAATCTTCAAAGACATCCTCCACATTTCTGCATGCAGCATGCAGCATTTAGTAGGGCATGAAATCTTGGACCCATTTGCATTAGACAAGGGCCTGAAATTAAAATTCTAGTACCCACAGTTCTCAGTTTTGAGAAAGCTCAGCCCACGCTGGGACTCAGTGTCCTGGTCCCTCTGCACAAACTCTGTTAGAGAAATTAATGGAAAGACTTCCACTGACCTTAGAAGGAATGTTTACACAAGATGCTCAAAGCTTGAAAATATTTACCTCCAAAACAGAGAACACAATTTAGAAGATCTGCTGAGACCACTTTACTGAACCACTCAGTCACTGGCTGGTATTTAAGCAGGACATTAAAAAATCTGCTCTTGCTACAATTCTTATTAGCATATTATTTCTCCTGAACACAAACAGCAAAACAGATCATTACCTCATTAAATCTGCTGATGCAACATCACTTAATCAATCTCCCCATTTCTACAGTTTGCTAGCCTAATGATCTAGGCAAGAAAACATAGGAGGAAGGAAGGAGAGAGAAAAAGATATAAACAAACAAATAAGGAAGGAAAACACTGCATTTCACTGTGGAAAATATCCTGCTTCATATTATGTAGCTTTCAAAGCACAGAAATTAACTCAAGATACTCAGCTCCACCTGCACATAAAAGCCCAGGCAAGTCTCTGTGCAGCAGAACAGTCAATGGGTATGTAAGGTTTATGAAGCATATCATGTCCTAATTCATGTGAGGGGGGTTGGCAGGACTAATGGGATTTTGTTACATAAACTGTGCTGATAAGGCATTGGAGCTTTACACTGTTAGCAGGAGTATTTTTATGGCTGGCATGTTTTGCAGACAAGATATGGTGAACCTTTCCCTCTGCTTGCAGCCCCACAAGCTGCCCCACATCCCTTACAGGGCTGCAGAATCTCTTAAAGGGTAAATAATCAACAAGGAAGGGGGGAACAAAGCTGCCCTAGGAGAAATGCTGCAGCATTTCCAGCTTTAGGAGCATCTCTGAACCCCTGTGAAACCAGGGGCAGGGGGAGGCTGACGCTGAGGTCAGCTGTGAGATGTGCCCATGGAAGGGAAATAGTGCCAACTGTTACATTGGAGAAAACATGGTTTGTGTGCAAGTTTTCTGGGAAAGCTCATTAGCCAGTTGTGCCCTCCACAGAAAAGAGCCTCAGCTCCCCTTGTCTGAGTGCAGGGATTTTATTGGGACAGCTGAAAGGAACATTTACAGACCTGCTTCACACTTCAATGCTAATGATTTTTTCCACTGGTATCAATAAATTCTCCTGCTCACAAATTTAGCATTCTTTTGGCATGCATTGCCAGATAAATCCTTTATTGTCTTTCTGGTAGCTTGCCCAATTCCCACCAGGCAGATTTTTAAAACCCAAATCCTGCCTTATTGCTGGCTACTGCCTCTCTCACCCGATAAATTCAATTTACCACTTGATAGAATTAGGCAGTTGGTGGCCCTCAGCCCTTCCTTTAAACAGCAAAGAGATGTGTCTGGGAACCTACAGACCATCAACAGGCAGCAGGAAGGGTTGGGAGGTGCCATTGCATCCTTGCACCCATAATTCTTTTCTAAAAGTCCCATTGTGGGGGGATCCTGCAGAATAAAACCCTTTCTGGGATTGATTTCAGGAGAAAGATGTTCACACTCACTTACTGATGACCTCAAAGGGATGAGCTTTGAACGTGAGTGCAGTGGGGTTGCTGGTATTCAAAAAGCTGGGTATGAACAACTGGTTGAGGTGATATTTCAGCTCTGAAATTTTAAGGTACAACCTGACTGAGCTTGTTTGTAATGCCAGGACTCCTAATTATACCTAAAATAAAATGAAATATAAAAAAATGAAGCTGTTGCCAAATAGCATTTGATGATTAGAGTGAAGAAGGCAGTAATTAATCCTGCAGGGACAACAGAGGACTAATTAGAAGCAGAGCAGAAATTTTGTTTTCCTTTAGAAAAAAAAATGCTTTTTTCCATGAGAGCTCAGATAAGACACCCAATTTACAAACTGAACTGTGACCTCCAACTAATGGTCCTGGCAGCAGCCTTGGATTCAATTGAATTCCCAATGATTAGTCAGAAAGTGCTTTTTTTCCCCTTTTTCTAGGAAATAAAAGTGGTGACAGAGAAAAGAGGTGGAACATGTCAGGAAACTCTACTGAAAACAAGTCCAGAACAGGAAAGTGCCCACATGTCTTGGCACTGGACACGTGGAGAAGCTGAGCAGAGCCCTAGGTTTGCCTGAAGAAATACAGAGAAATTTTTACTATCACTACATGGCACTGGTTCAAATTGCTGCTGGGGCTGAAGTTCACCCAAAGTGTAACTGGAGTAGGAATGGTCACACACATGGCAGAAGCTGGTGTCTCACTCCTGTTCCCCTCTCAAAGTGGCTCATTAAAACCCACAAACACCCCAGTCCCTGCCATTCTGTGGAACACTGAGCTGCTCAAGAGTGTACAAAAGGGCCACAAATTAAAATAAAATAAAATAAAATAAATAAAATAAAATAAAATAAAATAAAATAAAATAAAATAAAATAAAATAAAATAAAATAAAAAAAAAAAATAAAATAAAATAAAATAAAATAAAATAAAATAAAATAAAATAAAATAAAATAAAATAAAATAAAATAAAATAAAATAAAATAAAGGTTTGTTTAATAAAATAATGCCCTGAGAGTGGCTCACCCTGTTATTCCTGTTTAATTTGGAGACTTGTTGCTAAGCCACAGGTTGGGAAGGATTTTGTGAGTAACAACCCTGTGAGCCATCATAAAGATTGAGGAGGTTAGAGTCTGGGAAAACATCTAATAACAGAGCCAGGTGTAAACCTTTGAATGTGCCTTGACAAGAAGGGAATAAGGCTGGGAATGGGGCTTGGGCAGAGCCCATGGATGTGCCCAGTCCCTTTGGACAAGCCCAGGCCTTTTCATCAATGGTGTGCACACATTGAGGAGCAGGCTGAATCCAGAGGGATGAAAATCCAGAGGGATGAAAATCACCTCCAGATCCAGCCACTAATGAGAAACCTGCACATTTCCTACAGCCTTGGATGTGCAGGTCTGCCAGAGCAGCACTGAAAACCAGCTCACATCTATGGATATTTTGATGGCATTTTCAGACACTGTAATCACCTTTCCCTGGACTGGGGAAGAGGCTGGAAAAGGGTGTGGGTGTTGTTGATGTATCCATATCAGCCCACTGCTTCCAGAAACTGCACAGTCACTGAGACATTATTCTCAGTGTTTGGCACCTTGCGTGGATTTTAGCTGATGCCTGACTAAATGCTTAATTTATTTCTATGCCATAGTTTTAGAATATGCCAGATTTCTCTGCTGTCTGTTTGATGAGTATTGGCTCTCACAGCTATTATCTGGAAAACTGGCAACACACTCCTCCACATGGTATTTAAATTGAAAATCAGAAAAAAATAGGACATAACTAAAACCCTTCAAATTTTACCTCCTGTTTGTGCTATTAAAATCTACAGAATCACCAAATGATAAAACAGAACTTGTGACTTTCTGGAAATCACTTGGTCCAACCCCCTCTGTTCATTGCAAGGCCAGCTGCAAATAGAGAGTCCATATACTGATGTTACATATTTTAGATCCTATATTGCCCTTTCCAACAGGATTTTGGGATACTGGAACAGCTTGACTCTCCTGAAGCCCACATTTTCCTCTAATAGCATATTTCTGAATATCCTTTAATGGGCTTTCCCTGTCCCACAGGGAAAAAAAGTCTGCCAGCCTCATCCTGTCCTGGAGCAGAGAGGGCTGAGCCCAACCTAGCACAAAATCCTTTTTATAGGGCTTTTAATTAAGGCTAATTGATGTGTTCATGGCAGGCAGCCAGACACAGAGTTGGTGCACACCAGCAGTCTCAGATTGTGGGCCAAACAAACTTGCATCTCCAAGAAGAAAACAACAAAGAAAAGAACATATCTGCTTTATAGAAAACAGATTAAAAGGTTTGTGAGAATACTGCCTCAGATCCCTGGTTCCACGTGCCATGCATCAGGGGGCTGATTGGCATAATATAAGAAATAAATACAATTTATTCAGCATGGCCTGGTCAAGCCCTTTTTAAATGCTTCTGCTATATGAGTGTACAAAATCAATATGTGCCTTCTTGTCCCACTGTGCACTACAAGGTCAATTTTCTGCCTGGCTAAATGCACCCTCAGTAAGGATGATTTCAGTTTGTTTGTCATTTGTTAGATAGCACAGCACTGATCTTTGCACAATATTCTTTATGTCAGTAAGAACATTCACTGCTTCTCTGCCAGAAGAAATGTGGACTTTTTGTCAGTTCTAGCTCCATTCAGCACTCTGCTTTAAGAACATATTTCATTTGAAAACGCACCATAGCATATTAAACCAAATAAAACATGTAGAGATTGTGTTATCTGCTTGCACCCAAAAAAATTAGGGGAGAGTTATAAAAAATATTCCCAGATGTGGAAATCTAGATGGATCAAACTTTTCCTCCTACAGCCTATTAAGAGAAATGTTAACAAAACCCATTCAAACCCTCCTCTGCAGGAAAATGGTATTTGAAAACCTTTTTTTAAAAAAATAAATCAGGTATCACTTTGACATCACCTCTCTTAGGGAAAAAAGTATTTATTTTAAAAGACAATCTGTCCAATTTTGACATCCAAAAAGATAGGCTTGAGTTTTCTAAATGCTCAAAATCCAAGTAAAAAAGGCGGAAATTTCTCACAATATATCCTTCTATGTCCTCACTCCCAAATTCCTATTAAAACTTTGGAATATTTTTTTTTTTGTTTTTCCTTCCAGTTCAGGACATCTTTTCCCCCTAAAACCCTCTAAGCTACTTCATGAGCACAACATCTGTTTTCTGACCCAGGCAATGATGTGGAATGGTCTCAGTTACTTCCAGGGCAACTGCTCTTGGCTTTGCAAAGAGTACAGCATTATTTCTGCAGCTTCCAGTCCTCTGAAACTGTCCTGGGATCAAAAATACATATTAAAGTCTGGTCTGATTATCAGATTCAGCCTTCACACCTGTGCAACAGGGTTACTCTCCATGTGGTGCTAAATGAAGACTCAATTTGAGTCTAGCAATGAGCCCAAACTCTGGTGCAGCATCAAGCCCCTACAGTTGTGCTACTTCTACAGAACACAGAGAAGAAAAATGGACAAAGCTTAGGTTTGTCACTTCCAAAATCAGCTCTGCTCTAACCCCCGTGCCCTGGCAAAGACAGGAAAAAAAATTTTACAAATACAAATTCAGAAGAACTGAATCCTCACTACAACAATATTTTTTTTCAGTAATTATCCTGAAGTGCTGTTCTATCTCTTATATGCAACATTACACCAAAAAAGCTATTAAAAGTACTCTAGTTCATTTGCTTTGGGAAGTGTTTACTTTTCTGTACACATTTTCTGTACACAATTTATTTCTATTCCAGAGTCCAGAAAGATAAAATCCACTGGTGTGCATGTAAAATGCTTTGGACACACAAAGCACAGGGTAGGTGCTAAGGATGCTGTTCCCAGCATCTGGCAGGAACATCTGTACAGGTTTTGAGCTCTTACAGGAAAGGAAAGGAAAGGAAAGCATGCAGCCAAGAGCTCCCTCCCCATGGTGTGTCACTGCTTGAGCACTGGCCTGGGTGGAAGTGACACCTTGGTGTCCTTATTGCATTATTCCTTAATGACTACAGGTGGTTGCTTTCAGTCCAGCCTGAACTACAGGACTGTGAATCATGCTTTTTAACAGAGAAGGAAAGCCCCAGTCACTCATCATATCATGCACAATGCCACCTCCACGAGGGGACAATGACAACCCCGTGGGAGACGAACTGCTGACGACTCCATGAAGCAACATGTAATGCTCCCAACACGGATTTTGGAGGCAAAGTCCTTCAGAATTGCACCAGCCATTGCCAACCCCACAAACTGGGCCTCCCCCAGCACACACAGGCTGGGACAGCCCATCCACAGGGCACCCATCACACACTCCACTGCTTTGTGCAAGGTACAAGCTGGTTCCACTGAACTGGCAATGGACAGTGCTGGGATATCAGGGTCAAAGCAGCACTAGAAACAGACCTAGAGACACTATTTTTTTCATGAACTTGGTATTTTACACTATTTAGCCACTCACTACACATTTGAACCACTCAAGCTGCACTTGAACTCTAATAGACATTCTGGGCCTGCCCAAATGATTTTCAAGGTCAGACTAATCCTGTTAACACATTCTCTCGTTGTAAAGTGGCACAAAGTTACACCTGACTTGCAAGATAAACCTAAACAGAGATCCCTTTGCATGCCATGCAGCTCTACCTAGAATTAATATCAGTCATAGAGAAAGAAAAGCAGTCTGTCACAAAGGCAGAGGAATTAAGGCTAAAGCTTTCTAACAAAGCCAACCCCCATTATCCTGCTGTCTCTTTTACAGCATCACTTCATGGCAGGTTCATGCATTCCAGGAATTTTAACAAAGCCTGGCCCCCAGACTGAGCCTGATGGCTCAGCTATTCACCAGGCAGCCCTGGGCAGTGGCTGTGTGTCTGTCTACACCACCAGACCAAGTCAGGCAAGAACATTCAACACTTGACATCTTGGCACTTGAACTGTACCAACAAGGTCTGTGCAGACTCCTGCAGCAACCCTGTAACTCCCTAACCCCACAACCCCCCATACTTTCAGAGTTCCAGGATGGGACTTGTCACAGGAATGGGAGGTCCTGTTGTTTTGCAGGTGCAGGTTGTTCTTGCAGTCCAAACCATGGCTGCAGAGTCATGGATTTGCACTTGTGTCAGAACAGCAGCTGCAAAATACAGCTGAAAATTCTGACAGAGGCAACTGCAGCTGCAGAGAACCAAAACAAGTGGGTGGCCTGACCACCAGGCTTTGAGAAGAGCTGTCCCCTACTGTGGCTTTTTGTTCTTTCTTCCCCCACCCCCTCCTTTTTTTTTTTTTCTCTAATTTCTCTAAGAAAGAGGCAAAAACAGGACAGAAAAAACTGTCATCTCCCCAAAAGCCTCCATGAGTTAACACAACAGAAGCAATGACTTCTCTGGCTTTCTTATGAACTTTTGGAGCTCTATGGGTTTGCATTTCACAGTCAAAGATATGTTCAACCTAAGATGTTGATTCCTAATTGCCACTACTGCAAATGATGGTTTGTTTGGGTTTAGGGGTTTTGTTAGTTTTTCAGGATGTGATTTTGTTTAGTCTAGTTTTCTAATGTTAAAAAATGGATCTAATACTGGTGTTTAGAATGCTCACTAATTATAGCCATGTATTTGATATACCTGAATCATAGTGATGCCTTGTGGTACATCCATGTTTTACTCCAGGCACTTTTGAAAACAGGATCTTGATACAAGAGGTCATTTAAGCCAGAGCCAGGGGGAATCCTTCTCTGAAGGGGCCACTGTGCTCTGCTGGGTTGGCCTCAAACTATACCAGGTAACAGCTCTGAAGCTGCAATGGCAATTTCTGCTATGCATCTTGTGTACCTGGATTCAAACCAGTGCAAATGGAGAGGCAAAAACCCTCACCACACTCAGGGGCAGAGTCCAAAAGTCCAGCTCCAAACAGGAGACCAAACAAGATCCAGTGCAAAGCCTGCCCTGCAAAGCCAGCAGCTCCAGCCCAGGAGTGGAGAGGGGGTCTGAGCACAGCCCAAGGCTGGCAGATGCTGATGGGAGGCAGCTAAGAGAAGGGACAGAGCCTCTGACACCAGCCTGAGGGACTCGGTGTGTGTGGGACCTGTGGGCACTGCAAGCCCGCTCCTGAAACGTGGCCCCTCCATGCACTGAAACCTGCAGGAGCCCCAGGCAGGAGCAGCACTCCAGGCAGGGCTCCATTCCCCAGCACACCCACCACCCTCCCAGCATCATCCAAGCACCTTGGACTACACAGAACTACACCCTGACCAGTTATTGTCTCTTTTTCTAAAGGCAGCTGCAGACTGATAAATATCCTCATGAAAAAGAGTGGAGGGGATTTACTGCAGCCTTTTAACTTCAGGCTTTCAAATCTGCTCCCGTTGTTCCCAAGAAGCTGAACTGTGAGTGTTCTCTCCCTTGCTCAGACCTCGTGCAAAGTCTTTCTGCCAGGGGCAATAGGGGGGACAGGGGGAGAGCAACCTCAACCCCACAAAAATGGGACATGCTAATGAAGATACTGACAGAACCGGACACCACCACTGAGTGCTGCAAAGAGAATTTACATAATGTTACTCTAACAGTTCAGTAAAAATGGCATCAGTAAAAGGAGGCTTTCAAGAAATAAGTTACCCCCAAACACTCAGGGAGTGCAACTGAGTTTCTGTTAGTTTCATTTTGTTACATAAATCACCATTGTTATTATTCTTATTATTATTATTTCTTACTTACGATGTTAAAAGAGCAGGAGGATACTTGAAATAAAAGGCTGTGCATGCACAATACCCACACAAATAAATTCCAGTGATCCACCCTAGCACCAGGCACGGTGCCCTTCCCTGCCCACTGAGCTGAGCCCTCCCTTTCGGAGGAGTAGGGGAATTCATCACCAAATATACAGTATATTGTCATGGAATGATACCAGGAAACAAACAATACTAACAGGAGTCTGAACGTGTCCTTCACGTCGTATTAATCTACTGTTTAACTCGGCAGAAAAGACAGTGAGGAAATAAAAGCTCAATTCACCCAGCCTGAGATCAAAACTGTCATGGCAATATTGGCAGGTTAGACCCTGATTCTTTAAATAGTACATTGCCTTTGTTAAACAAAAGTCATTCTTTTATTACATAATAGAGATTATAAATAAATGTAAAGTGTGCATGCAGTCAACTGCATATTATACAAGCAATATCTATGTTAATAATTGCTTTCTTTGGCAGGCCAGAATCCAGCTGGACATGCAATATTTACATATCAAAATCCTTGGTGTGTTCAAGTCATATTGGATGCAAGTGAAAATATATATGTATATATATTTACCGTATACACACACATTTATATATATATATGTATAAAGGTATATATACACCTCTGCATATATACTGTATACATATATACACATAGGTATATGCTAAAAGTGGATTTCATCTTTTTCAGATTCGGGTGATGCAGGCCTCGAAACACTAAAAATATCCTGACAGGATATCTGGGGAGGGGACTGGGGTGATAAATGAGACTTGGGGGAAGAGAGCTGGGATACGTTCTTTTCAGACAATATTTTTAAAATTTCTGCCACCTGCTTCTCAAGGGCAGCCATCCTGCTGCTTAGCAGCTGGATATCTTCTTTGAGTTCGTGCTTGACTTCCTGCAGCGTGGTTTGTAAGGCCTGCTCAGGAATGGGGTAGAAAGGACACCTAGCATCCGCCTGGATGGGGCTGTGCTCCAGGGGGCTGCGAGTCTCACCAGCTTTATCCAAGCGAAGGTCACTTTTTGTGATCCCACTGTCACAAGAGTCTGTTTTCCTCAGTGGGTTTTTATTTACACCGTTCTCCGAGTCATTGGACTTGGGGTCATCGGACAGCAACCCCATGGACTCGGCCTTTGTGACGTTGTTCCAGTCCTCCTTCTTCTCCTCGTGGGCACCCATGGTGTTCTTCAGCCGGAGCCAGCCCTTCCCGTTCCCGTTCTTCATCCTCATGGGGCTGTTCACCTTGAGGCATTTCTGCTCTCCGTTCCCGTTCGGCTTCAGCTCCATCACGTCGCGGTTGTTCTGCTTCACGGCCTCGCTGCTTTTCATGTAGGCCAGGGTGGTCTGGATGGGCGTGATCTGGGACACGGTGACCACGCTGGTGCCCGTGATGGAGGCCCCGTTCTGCACGCTCCTGCTCTCCACCTGCAGCTGGTTCCGCTCGGGGTCGGCGTGGCTGGAGCCCTGGTTGCGCATCTCCTTCTGCTGCTTGAATTTCTGGAAGAGTTTCCGCACGGGGTGGTCCACGGGGATGCTCAGGGTCACCTCGTTCTTCTGGCGCAGGCGCTCCTCTTCCTCCTTCTTGACATCGCTGATCTTCCTGAAGATGATCTGTGGGGGGATAAATCCACGACAGAGTCAGGACCCAAAGGACATGGCATGAAAATATTAATTTGAGATGGGTAGTAAGTCTTGAGAACAGCCATTTCTCTCTTTATTCTTAATTCTGATCTTCCTTTCCATCTTAATTTTTTGTAGTGATTTCAAATGGAGCTGATCAAGACACAGCAACCTCAAGGTTAACCACTATAGATAGGGTACTTATGTCACAGATATCTTTTCTGAAAAATCCTTTCCTTGGGATTTTTCCTCCTGAGAAGCTGAGAGGCCTCAGGAACAAAATGCAAACAATGATTATCTGCTGCTGTGGAATGCAACAGGTGCATCTGTGATTGGTCTCATGTGGGTGTTTCTAATTAATGGCCAATCACAGTCAGCTGGCTCGGACTCTGTCTGAGACAAGCTTTTGTTATCATTCCTTCTTTTTCTACTCTTAGCCAGCCTTCTGATGAAATTCTTTCTTCTATTCTTTCAGTATAGTTTTAATACAATATATATAATAAAATAATAAATCAAGCCTTCTGAAACATGGAGTCAGATCCTCATCTCTTCCCTCATCCTGGGACCCCTGTGAACACTGCCACATACTTACACATACACACACACTTTCTTAACAGGATACATTAAAGGTGGGTTTCACCTTTTTTCTTGATGCAGATGATACTTCTACTTGAAGAACTAAAAATATCCAAACACCAACAGAAGGAAAGAAACAGAACAAAGAGAAGAAAGCCCTTGACAAAGAACCCAAATACTGTGATGCCATTACTCACACTCATACCTGCTCTGTCACTATCTTTAGTACAGATCAAAAGGAAACAGTAATTCAGCAGGGATTACACAGCTGCAAGATAAATTCAATGTACACACCCTTCCAGAGGCTGCAGAATCCCAGCTTGCTCAATACTTTTTGATTTTTCTGTTAGGGTTAGGGTTTTTTAGGAGTGTTGGACATTCCCCATGGGCCACATGTGTGGCTTCACACACTTTACAAGTGTTTACTGCAGAATTGGTATGTCTAATATGTGTAGGTGAGCTGGAAGCATCATGGAGAAGCAGCATAACAGGGCTGTGTGTGGCTCTAAATCCCAGCAATATCCACCATCTCATCATGCCATTTAATGCTGAGTTATTTCACCCAGCAGCATCTCTCAGGCTGCTGCAGAAAAAGGAATTTGAGTCTCAAGCTGAGGGAGGATCTACAGAGCAAAATCTTTTTGTTGATTTTCTGCATGTTACTCATATGATTTTTTTATTTTTATTTTTAGGTTCATCCAGTTTTTTTGAATGTGGGACTGGGAATCTGGGAAACTGGTTCTCTGTTTGACAACACTGTGAAAAGCAGCCTGTGATTAAATACAAATATGGACTGTGAAGGGATAGTGTGGTAAGAAAAGGAAAACAAAGCCCTTGAAATACACAAACAAAACCCTGTGTCAGTCAGCTGTAGGCTTTTGAAATATCAACTTGAGTATCCATATTTGAGAATCTATTTACTTTCAAGTCTCACATCTTCAGAAGTCAGCAGAGAAGTGCCATGATGGGTACAGATCTTCACTGCATGAATCTGGGATGAGCTGGACTTCAAAGCTTCATTAGAGAGCTTTCAAATGCAGTAGATCTCTCCTTGCCTGCTGCTGATAGACACAGCTGCTTAGAATAATTTGGTTAACTTGCTTATTAGAAGCTCAGTTAAAAAAATATAAACAAAACCAAGGGACAACCATGGAAGTTACTTTAATGCGACTACTCTGACCTAGATGCAGTGACACATTCCCTCATTTGGAGGCTCCCCTTCATTAGCAGCTGCCCTCATCGAGCTTTTCTCTCTCTCTCTCTCACTCTCTCTGGCCACTCTCAAGAGCAAATAAGGGTAAGAGAAACTGCCCTTGATTCAAAATTGAGTGATCACATTTAACTGAAGCCACGCTCTCTAAAGGCACATTTGGAAGGTGGGTGGTGTGTGATGTTTAGTTTGTGCCTCTCTTGCCCCAGAGGGCAGCACAGCACCTCTGGCAGAAGATGCAGCAGCGAAAGCAGCCAGCTGCAAGGATGTGTCCCCAAGGATGTGTCCCCAAGGATGTGTCCCCAAGGAGTGTCTCAGGGGACATGGCTGGTTCCCCTCCAGGTGTCCCTGTTTGGCTGTGCTGCTCTGCCTTGTGCTGAGTCCCTGAAAACATCTGCAGTGGGGGAAATATCCCCTACCCAATGCTTTACAAGGTTGTGTAGGGACAGGAAAAGGGGGAATGAGAGTAGGTTTAGACTGGATGCTAGGAGGAAATTCTTTACTGTGAGGGTGGTGAGGCCCTGGCACAGATTGCCCAGAGCAGCTGTGGCTGCCCCATCCCTGGCAGTGTTCCAGGCCAGGATGGATGGGGCTTGAAGCAACCTGGGATAGTGGAAGATGTCCCTGCCCATGGCAGGATGATCTTTAAAGTCCCTTCCAATCCAAACCATTCTGTGTTTCCATGATTCCCCTGCTTTCTGGCCATGAATCTGTTTCACAGCTTGAGCCCCCTGCTCCCTGCAGGCAGCCTGTGCCTGGCTGGGCTGTCCAGAGGCAGTGGGGGATGCTGGAAGGGAAGGATGCTGGAAGGGAGGCAGCTCCAGCAGCTGGCACAGGCCCACGGTGCTTCCCTGGCCAGTGTGGCACTGGATGTGTCATTGGGAAAGGCAGGACACAATTCTGACAACGTCTGTCCTCCTGCATGTTTACAATAACCAGAATGACAGCAACAAAGACCATAGCAGCAGTTTTTGATTCCTCTCCCAAAGCTTGCACTTCACTGAAAATTACCCTCACCTCCCTTTCTCCCCCAGCCCAATCTTGGTTCTTTTATCCCTCTTCTAGACTCAGTTCAAACCTTCCCCAGACAGAGGTTATCTCTCTGCACAGAGTATAATTACCAGCGACTGCTGCTGCTGGGCTTGGCAGAAGAAAAGCCAAAACCTCTCTAATCTGACACCACCTGTACCTCACACTCCTGAAGTGTGTCCTTATAGAAGTCAGGAAATTACTGTGAAGCTTTTTGCCCCAGAACCACTTGGCCAGGTGTCATTTGGATGAGTTGAGCCCAGTGACAGAGGGGTCTGAGCCTGAGTGCTGCTGTGACTCAGAGCAGAGCAAACACTTTGGGAACAGCAGAAAGGGATGGTGGCCAAGGTGGAAAATGCCATCAAATGCAAGATGCAAATCTGGTCTGCTGTGTGAGGCCAAGGACCCACTGACCATTCACAGCCATGAGCTTTACCCCATGGCAAAGCTTTATGGCCATGCAGTGAAGACACACACCAAAGCCCTGCTGTCACCTCCTCAAAACATGTTCTCTCAGCTTCCTGCAGGACACAAGCTGACAGAGATCTTCAATGAGTTATTTCCCTTTTCTTCTTTTGGGACAGAAAATGCTCCAGCCTGGAATGGTTCTGAGCAGTTCCTCTGAAGGAGCAGATCTGCCACATGCTGATTAGTGCAGAAAATGCCCAGGGACTCAGAAATCCAGAGGTTAGCTGAGAGTCAAGGATTCAGGAGTGATCTACCTCAGTGGAGCCCTATTTCCAATGGAGCAAAGGTGGGCTGGTGCACAGCCCTGGGCCTACTCCCCTTGATTTTCTCATGTAACCTGTAGGTGTTCATAGCTGTTTTATTTTCTTTTTCACTCAGAAATGCATAACCAAGCAGACCCTCACATCCCAACTCACCCTGTGGGATAACAGCACTTTGAATGGAGACTGAGGTCTTGGTCCTTACTCTCCCACTGAACTACTCTGCCAAGGAAATCATTTCACCCCATGGAGAACTTCCCCCTCTTCCTTCCCCTCGGCCAAGGGAGATGTACCCCTAGCACAGCAAGGATCCAGTTTTGGTCAGGAGTACTTGAGAGCAGCAGAATATGTACAAGTAAAAGAAAAGAAAGCTCCTACACAGACAAAGAACTGAAGAAAAAAAAAAAAAAGATGTGAATTCTAGCACTAACAGGGCAATAGTTGTTTTTCATTACCAATTTTTTCCATATTAGGAGATTTTTCATGTGGCTGGATTTAATATGCTTCCACAGTGGTTTAAACTAAACCAGAATAGTTAAAATGTGTTTACATTTACAAATGTTTGCATGGAAACTGAATTCTATTGATGTCTAATAACTTTAACCAGCTTTTTTTCTTTATAAATAAGAATTGAAAAACATGTGATCTGACATTTCGCTGCAGATTGGAAGAGCATTATTTTGAAATCTTAAACTGGATGAGCTATTTAATTTGTCCCTGACCCTTCTCAGAGAATCTACACATAGGCCTGCCCAAATGCATGTCCCAGGAACAGTCACAATCTTCAAAGAAGAAGCTGAATTAAGTGTGTATAGAGTTTATTTCAAGGAGTAAAGAGCCACAGTCCTGTCTCACACCAAGTTTTAAATTCATTAATGTAACAGACATTAAATGCAGGACTCCATTTTCTTTACGGATCAGATTGTGAAAGACCCTTCCATGTGGCACAAATTTTGTCCCAGGGGTCCAGGTTCCTGGGTTTCTCTTAGTGTTTTTATTTTGGGTAGAAGGGGCAACAGAGATGACATTAATTACTGAGCTGGCAAAGATGAAGCAGAAGTTAACTGACATTCAGCCATGGGGACTGAAATACTCAAGTTATTTATGAGGCAGGCACAGAGGAGTAAACAGCAATTTGAGATTCTCCATCTGATCTCAACCTCAGCCTCCCTTGCACACCAAGAGGTAACTGATGTGAGTGTGAACTCTGTCCCTCCAAAGGGGGACCTTCCCCCAGGTCCTGGCAACGGATGTGTCACAGCTCCTGTGAGGTGCCAGCTTGTATAACCAGCCCCAAAGCCAAGTGCAGATGAGGGCACCAGCAACGAGGAGTCAGGCAGCCAGCTCAAAGCTGAGACACACACACTGAATTAAAGAGTAAAGCTGTGGCCTTTTCAGGTGCTTTGAAATGCATCTCTTGTCTGCTGTCTTTTTTTGTAGCAGTACTGTGGAAATCATCCCTGCATGACCTTGCTCCATCCAGGAGATCTGCACAAAGATCCCTTAATAAGTGACTCCAAGGCAGGTACGTGAAGGGATTACAGAGCTGGTAAAAGTCTTGAAGAATTACAGTGAGTTCATAAACAGCGGCAGCTGTTTGACCAGAGATCATCCTGTCCTGTGCCTGAACATCCCATGCTGTTGTTAGCGGTGCCCAAGGTGTGCCTGCTCCTCTCCACAAAAATGGCCAGAAAGGGACAGCCATGGATCCAAAGGGAGCACAGTTGTCATGGTGATGGATGCAGAGTGTGTGCACTGACTGGGAGGGAGAGAGGGGAGGAGGGAGGGAGAGCCACACAAAGCCACCAAAAAGCAAAGATTGTCACAGACCCTGTCCTGGGAGAATTGGTTTGACTCAGCTCACTGCACATTTCTGCAGCAGAAACACCACATTTCAGTCTCCACAGCCACATCCACTCAGTAACCACAGGTCACTCTCATTAAAGCACAGACCAGGCTGATGGCAGTGCTGATCATCTCTCAAAAGTTTGTTTTGGGGGTAATTATCTTGTCTGAATCAATGTCTTGTAGAAGCCCCATCTCCCTTGCATCTGATTGTTCACAACCCAATGTATTTGTCCAGATCCCTGCATTTTTGTTGCTATTTAATACAGCAACTTCTGAGAAGGCATCTGAGATCAGTGAGATAAGAATAATTGAATCACAGAATAATTAAAGTTAGAATCAAGACAATCAAATTAATGGTTGATGATCTTGATTCATTCCTCAGGTTAATAAATCTGAAGAAATAGAGGGCTCTTTTTAACCTGGACCCACCTGACAGCACAGGTTCAGAGCTGTACTTGAAAACACTGCAGACAGAGCAAGTGGGACGAGCAGACAAAGTGAGCTGGAGCTCCCCAAGTGATGGAGGCAGGATTTCAGGGAAATGCACCCTTCTTTGAACCACACTGCAGAGCTGGCAGCTGGATTGCAGTTGGCTGAGACCCACCCAGCAGCTCCTTCACCAGCTCTCAGATCCCACCAGAAGAATTTGGACTGGTCCACCTCTTCCAGGAATGTCTAATTCCCATTCAAAAAGGGAGTTAGAGTGTCCTCACAAGGTGTGTTGGCCTTGGCTTGCTTTTATATAAGCTTTTTTTTTTTTTTTGGATATAGGAGAGCTGCCTTCCCTTGCCACCTTGGCCTGAAATTACACAAGCTTAGCTGAAGCTGGCAAGTGGATTTTAAAAGTTTTAAGTGGTATAACCAATATCCAATACTGCAATAACACAGATCTCATTTTCTTTGGAAATAATGTTACAAGGCTGTACAACATAAAATTTCCATAAAGATGTCTGCAAAAAATACTATTAATTTTCACATCTTGGAGTGCACTGTACAAAGTAATTTACATTTTTGTCATGCTAATGTGGAAGGCAGATTTATGTCAGATCCAGGATTTAGACAGACACAGGATACTCCAGCGCAGACGTGTGTGCTATTTCCTGCTCCTGAAAATACATAATACATAAATACATAAATACATTTCCTGCCCCATAAAATACACCCAATTTCCAGAGCACAGACACTCGGAACAGGGCTCACCTACAAAGCCTCTGTCTGCATGTGAACTCACCCTCCAGGAGCCCTGCACAGCGGAGGGAGGAAGACAAAGGCACTTGGAAGGTGTGAGTCATTTCTTTCACCTGCAGCTGGATGTTAAAGCAGGTCAGACAAGCTGTACCCTGAGCTGCCTGCTTGTCTCTGGTGTCTGCACAGGCAGCTCTGTGCCTGTCGCCTCTGAGCAGACACCCTCCATGGATGGTGGGATGGAGGATTCAAATCCCCACCTCTGGTAGTGCAAATGTCAGGGTTTGGTGCAGAGGGTGTAAAAAAGCCTCCTGTAGTTATTCTCTGTGTATGTGTGTGTGTTTTGCACCCTTCATCTGATGCTGGTTTTATTTCCACCTCAGGGTGTTGGGGTATTGCCAATTCCTGGCTGGGATGAATTCCCCACAGCCTCAGGGCCCAGCCAGTCCTTACAGACAAACTTTATTCTTCCAAAAGCTGCAGAGGGAGGACAAGCCACAACTGCCCAGGAGACCCTGCCAGACTGGTGGCTCTCAGTGAGAGCTTGTGGAAAATCAGATGCAGCATCCCAGACCCCCTGAGCCCATCAGAGCAATGGCCTGGGAGGGGCTTGCTGGATTTGGCAGTGCCAGGGGTGGGAGTGATCCCAGCAGGATCTGTCCTACAGCACCTGGAGTGGGATGAGCTTTGCAGTGCACAAGGGTGGGTGTGCAAAACAGACACATCTCAGGTGGTCTCCAATTTCCTGGATGAACCACTGTGACAGTGTTCACAGGGTCTCAGGTTGAGGGAAGAGATGAGGATCTGACTCCATGTTTCAGAAGGCTTGATTTATTATTTTATGATATATATTATATTAAAACTATACTAAAAGAATAGAAGAAAGGATTTCATCAGAAGGCTAGCTAAGAATAGAATAGGAAAGAATGATAACAAAGGCTTGTGTCTCGGGCTCTGTGTCCAAGCCAGCCGGGCTGTGATTGGCCATTAATTACAAACATCTAACATGGGCCAATCACAGATGCACCTGTTGCATTCCACAGCAACAGATAATCAATGTTTACATTTTGTTCCTGAGGCCTCTCAGCTTCTCAGGAGGAAAAATCCTAAAGAAAGTATTTTCCATAAAAGATGTCTGCGACAAACCACCAGCAAGGAAAGGAAACTCACCCCTTCCCCCTTATTCTCACTACACTTCCCAAGAAAACCTTCCAGCAGGGGAATGGAGATGCCCTGCCCACAGCCCCTGGGAAACTGGAGACCACCTGAGATGTGTCTGTTCTGCACACCCACCCTTGTGCACTGCAAAGCTCATCCCACTCCAGGTGTTGTAGGACAGATCCTGCTGGGATCACTCCCACCCCTGGCACTGCCAAATCCAGCAAACCCCTCCCAGGCCATGGCTCTGATGGGCTCAGGGGGTCTGGGATGCTGCATCCCTCAGTCCTTGAGGACTGGTCCCCTCTAGGAGCCTTCAGCTGTCAAAACAAGGCATATCTGGGATCCTCTTTTCTGATATTCTGAAAACTAGGCCAGTCAAACCGAATTCCTAATGCATAACCCTCGGTGAAAAGGCTTGCTCCAAAATGAACGTGTTTTTAAAATCTAGGCAGGTCCCAGACAACTAGACTCACTATTAATACTTGATGTTAAAATGCTTTTAAATCTTATTTTTCAGATTTTCTTTTTCAGAAAGCTCCCAAGATATTACTAATACCTAATGCCAAAATGCTTTTAAATCTTATTTTTCAGATATTATGTTTTTAAAAAACCAAAAAACTTCCATTATATTAAAAAATCTCCCTTTTTTGTTTACATTAATTAAAAAGTTAATTTAAAAAGTCAAACTATGAAAGACGAGACAGAAATGGATTAATAGGAAATGACCCCACACAAGCCTTTAGGCTGCTTCCCCTAATTCACTCCTGCAAATCTCCATAAACTCTTAGCTCACTTCATTAATCTGCACTCCAAGGATGCAGAGTAGATGGTTTGAAATGATGGCTTTATTGTTCTTCTGCTCTGCACACTCCTCAGATAGCTTCACTTTGATGTGAAATTCAGCCTCAAAAACAAACTGCTCTAACAACTCTTTTAATTGCTCTCCAGTAAATTCCCCTTAATCCTCCTGTCCCAGGAACTGTTTTGTGTTAAACCACTGCTCCATCTGCGTGTGAGAAAGGAATCTCTGTCCTTGGCTGTGCAGTGAAAATGACTGACTGCTGAGCAATTAGTTAATCTCCAGGATAGGGATGTCTCACTAAACAGTCTTTCATGCTGGATTTTGGAGGAAAAGAAGATTTCTGCAGGTTAGTCTTCCAGCTGCTTGAAAGAAACAGTAAATAATAGCCTTTCTGCAAATTTCCATTGATCCTCACTTCACAGACACAGTAACATGCTACAGCAAAAGCTTCCTACCAAGCACATTTTAATTTTGCTTTGGAGAAACTGTATTCACATATATTCTTCCTCAGCAACTATTGAATTGACCTGCAAAAGATGTGAAGATTTCCAATCCAAGTAACAAAGTGATGTCGCTTCAAGCAAATGAGAATTATTTCCATGATGCTGAAAAAAACCCTTTAAAGGGTTATTTATTAGCATTTTATGTGCAAGGAAGAGGTTAATTCTTTTATGATGACTTAATAAAGATCTTTGTCCCCCCAAGTTGCTCATCTAAGGAAAAATCAGGACATGTAATGAGGGAGACACCCTTCAGAAAAGCACAACAACAGTCAATAACTGATTTTTAAAGTCCAGAAATTCCATCATCTCTTTACTGCTTGTCCTACTGTTTAGAAATTGATTACTGTGGAACCAATTTTAATCTGGTTCCATTTCATGTTCACAATCAATTCTCACAGCACCTGAGTACTCTTGCAGAGAGACATCTGTGCACGCTGGCAGCCAATTAGGCTGATCTGCATTTGTGAAAAAACATTAATATTAAGAAGGAAGTGGTTGAGAGCTTGACCCATCCTCTTCATACTGGGTATGGATCTAAAGTGATCCTGGTTTCATTTTAAACATGTCAGGATGGAAGAAGAAAGAGGAGAGAAGGGGGCAGAGATCCAAGTCTCATTTGTCACATCCCTGGAGCACCGTGGCCGAACTCACAGAGCAGCAGGCTGGGATTCACAGGGATGGATTATCCTGCTGGCCTGACCTTCAGCCAAGTGGGAAGTCCTGCACAAATCACTCTTCATGTCTCCATCTCCCCCAGTGTAACACAGGATAATAACACTGCCCTCATCTCCCCAATTAACTGGAAATCCCTCTGTCACTGCTAACTATTTACAACTGAGAGACTAAAACCCATGGCTGACAGCAGAGAGAGGTCACTGTGCTGGCCTCTTGCCAAAACTGAGGCAGTTCATTTAAAAAAAAAAATACAAAACAGGCACAGAAAGAATGCACATAGGTGTGCTCAGGGTTTCAGCTCAAGATGAAAAGCCCAGGGCATGCTGCCCTGAGATGTTCAAGGCAGTGCACAGTGGATGTACAGTGCTACATGAAGTCCTGGTCTGATCCCCTGAGACATCAATCCCAGACTGATTAAAGGCACTGACACCTACTGACACCTACTCTGCAAGGAAGGATCAGTCAGATCACTCAGCTGGCCTGATGGATTCTTTAACAGTGTGATTACACCTTCAGCCAAGTGTGGGCTGAGCTATGGAGTCAGATTTCCAGAAGAAATGCCAAAACCTTCTCCTCCCTTGGCAAAATTATACAATTTTCCACCAACTACAAGAGCATTGTCTTAGAGCAGCTCAGTTTCCTCTTCTGTTCTTTGAGTCACTCAGGCCTGAGCACCTCCTGCCCAGAGATGCCTCCACCTTTCCATATCCCAGGGGAAAACAACTCATGGATTTCCTGTGGCTGCAGGTTCAACTGTTGTCTGATGTCTGCTGGGCTCTGTGTGTCTGCTTGGAAAGGGATGCTGAAGAAGGGCACTGTGCTCCTTTGGAAGTGGGGAGCTTTGCCACTGTTTTTAAATGAGACTGGAATTGGAATTGATTGCTTATTTTTGCTGCTTTTTCACTCAGTATTTTCTGTTTCTTTGCTGTAACCAAACAGCAGATGCTTTAGCATGTTGCAGAGAAGACAGATTCAGAATGATTTCTGCAATACTATCCAAGTGAGCAAAATGCTCCTTCCACATACAAAATCATTTCAATCAATAAACCAGAAAGGCTACTTTGTTTATGTATTTATGGTTGGTTTCAACCAGGATCTGTTGCTGCTTGGCCTTGTAAGATCAGCCTGTTGCAGAGTGAAGTATTGATCTGTGTGGCCTCAGAAGGATTGTGACCATGGTCACAGCTCCTCTGGGGCTCCTGTCACAGCTGGGAGCAAAGAAGCCCAGCTTTAGCCTCCTAACTCCTTTTCAGGACCCTAAGTCCTACAATGAACTCAATAAAAAGACAAAACTGGATAGGAGAGCTGAAATAATGCATTGAATCAGAGTCTAATCTGTTTTCTGTATATAACACTGAGTTGGTTAAACATGGGGAAACAGCAGAGGACAATTTGAGTCTGAGTGCTGCAGTGTAACTGTTACTGAGCAGTGTCTTGTGGGGACCCCTGTTCCCTCTCACTGGTCAGGGTTATCCACTTTGGGATTTAAAGTCACACCTTCCATCACTCCCTGACAACCCTCCCATGTAAACAAGTCTAATCTGGACTGGGCATTTTGTGGGTGAGCGAACTACTTGCAGATGTGCCCTTGATGCAGAGTATCACATATTCATCCCTCCTTCCCCTTTCTCTTTTCTTCCTTGTGGATGCAATTATTAGAGAGCAAAGGGCAAGGGAGATATTTCTCCTATTTCTTTGTCTGGCATTAAGGCAGAGGGAAAAGCAGATTTCTCTTGACAGGATTTCTTTTTTTTTCCATTTTGCAGATGTTTCTTTCTCCTGCAAGAAGGGAAGCTGAGGTACTTACAGAGGGGGAAAGAGGAGCCCTGCAGATGGCTAAAAACCCAAGCCCATTACACCCAAGATCTTTCACTGCATGGGGAAGTGAATCCCAGCAAAGACAGCCTCCACCCACCCCAACCAGACCATCTCATGACTTTCAGAGAACCACACTGATGTAAGGAGATGGTGACATGTGGCATCACGTGGCACACTATGACCTTGTTGTCACCACCAACCCTGCCAGCACATCACCATCAGGTACTCCAGGGTTTAGGAGCCAGAGGGAGCTTCCCAGGAGGAGCTGGGAGCCTCCCAGCCCAGCTGAGGGGTGCTGTGCTCACTGCCAGACAGTTTCCTCTTCCACAGCACAGCTCCCAACTCCATCAGCCAGCCTGGGTCCTTGCAAACTTATATTGACTGGCTGCTGGATCAATATCTGCTATTGGCACTGGCCTAATGAAATGTCAGTCAGCAGCACTGCCAATTGATCCACACTCATCTGTGCTGCAGATCACTGTCTGTGCATTTTACCAGAGATGATTAAAAGAAGAAAACAGCCTTCAGTTCTCCAGGATCTCCTAAGGGGGCCACGCTCCTGGGCAGGGAGAGGGAAGCACAGTTCAAAGCCTGCAGATGACAGCAGGGTGGTTTGAGCTTGGGGCACACTGCAGAAACAGGGGAAAAGTGCCAAAAGACTTTACAAGTTGCTCTTCAGCCTGATTTAACGTGGAGCAGAAAATCAATCACCAATAATAATATGCAGCATTAATCCAGCCCTCCCCTCTCCCTGCATTGGAGGAATTTGGATTTACGCAGCTGCCACTGGCGCCAGAGGCCAGCACAGGGCACAGAGAGGTCGTGCATCCCTGGCCCAGGGTCACTGAGCTGCTCAGTGCATAAGCTGGGGGGATGGAGCCGAGGTTTCCAACCTAAAGCCCCTAAAGCAGGAAAATCCATACTGCAAAAGATTAAGCATACAAGTACATTTTTTAGAAGTAAAAGAAGATTATTAATATAACAACAACCTCTCTTTTCACTACTGTCCTGCCTGGTATGTAGAGTTCTGGATTTGAAATAATTGAAAAGGCTCACCTTTAATTGCAGTTAATTGCTGAAATTAAATCCAGACCAGGACAAATTACTGCTGCTCAGGTTTGTGTTGGCAGAGGGGTGAGGAGGGAGGCAGAACTATTTCTGTTTATTTAGTGACAAAGGTTGTGCTTTTGTTCCAATGAAAAATATTAAAATCCTCATGTTTGGCTTCTGGCCAGCCCTGTTTGTGCAGTGTTCCTCCACATCCCCAGCACAAAGCCACTCAGAACATGGGCACAGAGGATTTGCAGAATTTGTATTTTCGTCTCTGCATTTTTGCCTCTTATTGCTTTTTGCCTGAAGACTAAATGGTCTCACTAAATGCCTAAGAGAGTCTCTCCATTTACAAAGTAATACATCAGCAAAAGAATTGCAAATTGTTCCCCAAATATACTACTCTCTGCTCTCTGCTTTAAGTGGAAATTTAAATTAATTGGAATCCTTATGGCTTTCTTTTTTAACTTAAATATTACTGTACCAGACTATAAAGTGCCTGAAATTTAATCTGAAGTCTTCAGAACTGAAAAAGCATTTTGCAACTGAAAGATTGTTGATTTTTTTCCATCTATATCCAATGGCCCAATAAAAAATAACACCCGTAGCTATCAGCCTTGCTTCTGACATTGAGAACATTCCACTTGGCTTTCAGAAACCTTGGTTTTATATGGAATATGCCACCAGCTACTCTGTTGACTTCATCACTTTCAAGGTTTTGTTAATTTATTTAAAAGCTTTTACAGCAGGAGCTTCAATTAGAACAATGCACTTCCATTGCCATGCAAGGTAGAACACCCACCATCAGTTTTGTTTGGAAGTGCTAAGTCAGAAATTAAGAAATAACTTTAAAAAACCCAAATGGAAGGGAAAAGGGGCAGCCTCTGTACCTAGAAGAGCCAAGACTCCAGCTTCTATTACAAAACAGGGAGGTAAAAAATGCTGCTCAGTTACTGTCAGATATCCCTCACCTCAACCAGGGCTAGTAACAGAGACCAGCTTAGGGGAGAGAGTCACTGACTCCACATCCAAGCTAGCTGAAAATCATCCCAGTATTCCTGACTGGAGCAGATTTACACTGCTGGATGGGCAGTCATTTGCTTCTTTCCCATTTGCTTCTAGATTCCAGTCAAGGACCTGACCTTTTGGGGCTAAAAGTGAGCGCCTGCCTATGTCACACCAGGTGGAAGGGCACCAGGACTCCTTTTGTCCCACAGCACCATCCCCCTGCAGAAAGGCAGGACCCAGGAGGATGAAGCCAGGCTCTTCTCAGTGTGGCCAAGCAGGAGAAAATGGGCAGAAACTGATGCACAGGAGTTCCACCTGAACATGAGGGAAAACTTCTTTCCTGTGCAGTGACTGAGCACTGGAACAGGTTGCCCAGAGAGGGTGTGGGGTCTTCCTCACTGGAGATATTCCAGAACCATCTGGACACAATCTTGTGCCCTGTGCTCTGGGATGGCCCTGCTGGAGCAGGGAGATGGGACCAGATGATCCACTGAGGTCCCTTCCTGGGATTCTGTGATTCTCTGATCAGGCTGCACTCAGAACTGCTCTCATCCCTCTCTGTTAGCAATCTCAAAGCTTGCACCATGGTTCTGCTCTCAGCCAGCCAATCATGCCAAAACTACCTCAGTTAATCTTTACAGCCTGTTGACAAATCAGAGAAGACTGAAGCTGTCTAAACCAAACTCAGCAAGTGCTCACTCCCTTCCTACAGATCTTCTGGATGAAACCTAAGTTCAAATGACCACTGATCATATCCCAGTGCCCACCTTACCCATGGGATGCCCTGCAAAGGAAGCCACAGGGATGCTGCCAGGGAGAATGAGCTGGGGCAATTCAGCAACATCTCCGCTTCTCAACTCAGAGACACAGCACAAAATCCACTGGCAGGGTGACCTGACAATTCTTTTAATTTGAAATCAAGACTTGGAAAGGATTAACACCTCTGAAAGACAGGGTCAGCCCACTGTGCAATAGATCTGAAATAACTCAGTTGAACCATTGGGAAATCCAAATTTGATAGGAAAAGAAGGCCAAAAGGTTATTTAAACTTTTAATATCTACTTCGTTTAACTACAGAAAGCTTGGTGGAATAACCTTAAAAAGCATCTCAGGGATTCTTCAAGTGAAACATCTCACCCAGCACGAGCAAAGCTTTTCCCAGTTGGGAGCTCTTGGTTGGCAGTGTGTGATTAAGGAGTGCTGGCTGTTGGAACATGCTGAAATTGCCTTTAATATGATGCCAGTCACTGCTTCAGTGGGGAGGAACCACTTGGGGAGAAAAAAAAAAGGCCCAAGACACAAGCATGCAAACATTAAGGAGTATGCTGTCAAGAAGAAATATACCATGAAGAGGATGGGCTACTTTCACCTGAAACTTTCCCTTTAGCCTTAAGTGTCTGGCATAGCTCTGCCACTGAGGGTGCTTTAGCTCAGGAGACCGAAGGAATTACAGCTTTTTAGAGACATTTGTAATTGTCAGCAGAGCAGGGGCCTTCTATTTATAGCCAGATCAAATTAAATTAATTTTTAGAGAGCAAAGACACCATTTCAAAGATTCTGCTAATGTTTCCTCATACTTAACTGCCAGAGAAGAGCTCTTCCTTTCTGATGCAGAGTCAAGGGAAATCTCCCACAGCTGGGAAAGCCAGGAGGAAAGCTACCCACCAGCTAGTGACCTCTCTACCACAGCACAGAAACACAGCACCAGCCATGTGAAAATTCAGAGTGCTGCTCCCTGTGTGAAAATTCAGAGTGCTGCTCCCTGCAGCCACTTGTGCAGAGATGGAGCTGCTGATGACAGCCATGGCACAGCACTCCTGGACAGCACCACGGGGCTGCCTCTGTGACACACACCCCCTGAGGATGAAATGCTCTCTCTGTCCCCAAAGGGAGCACTGCATGCTTTCCCAGCTCAGGAGATATCACTTGAGGCACTTGGCAAGTGGGAACTCTGCAGAGCTTTGCATTTATTTCTGAAGGGCACCCACAGGAGGAAGAGGCAGCACAGGAGAGTTACTGGTGGGGCTATGGGGATGACATGAGCAGATGGTGTGGTGAAGAGCCATTTCCTTCCCACTTGCACACTGACTGCATTAAATCAATCCCTGGGCTTTCATGGCAATGAGCTGACGCTGTGCTGTGAAGGGTTTCAACAACCTGACCATCTCCTGCTTGTGGGTATCATTCTATTGGGTCTTCACACTTTATTTATTCTCAGGGAAGCTCCTTCCATTTTCCTCCTGTGGTTCTTGGTGATCTTCCCTGCTATCTGTATGGCAGCCACTGCCTCTGTGCCAGCTGTGGATCTCTGTAGAGCTCACCAGCAGTGTTTTTGTTCCCATCCATGCACTCAGGCAGTGACACAGGATGCTCCATAGGGGCTGAGCCTGCTGGTTCTGCAGCCTTTACTTATCTCATTGCTCCAGACCTAAACAAATTAGTTTGTAATCCTCACTATTGTATGCTCTGGAAAACCTGGCTTTAAAACTGATCAGAAATTACTTCATGTAAAACTGGAGTCAATCTCCTCTTCCTGTCTGGGGCTAGAAGAAACCCTGTACCTGCACAAATAAGAGGTCTTTGCAATCAATAATATTGATGATTCTGTATTTGCCTATTTTTGGCCACGCTTCACCCTGTTTACACACAGTTTGTATTGCTTTCTACCACTCCCTGTGCACACACAATTAATGAAATACCAGCTGGTGCAAGATAAACACTGCTGCAGGGATGTAAAAAGATACTACACAAAAGTACAGATCTCTACCTCTGTTATTTTCCATCTTAGATGCTGTGTTTGCCTCCCAGAGCCTCCTTCTGAGCTCAGAAACTTTGGCTAAGTTTCTCTCCCAGGTTTTCTCCTTTTTCTCCTTGTTTTTTTTTTTTTCTGAGGTCCAAAAAATCCAGCTAACTCCAAGCTTTCCACACAAGACAGCAGCTCTTCAGTCACCTTCTCCCAGGAAAGCCTTGTCCAGGAGCCTGACTCTCCTCAGTGGGGTTTGTCACTCACCTTAGATGCTGGGGTGTTGGGAAGGATGAAAGTTTGATAAGAAAGTCTCACAGATATGTATGTTTAGCACAAAAGATTTTTACCTGTAGAGTCTGATGAAGGAATAGAGATGGAAGCAAGTTTTGATATAGAGGAAAAGAATTGCTGAGCCAGTCTCACTGGATAACCAAGAAGGCAAAGGGTGTGTTAGTTAGAAGGGGTTTTAGAGAAAAGGATAAACCCACCTCAAACAAAAAAATGTTTTTACCAAGCAGAAAGAGAGCACAGGCAAACAAGTCAGCAAATGTTGCAAGTAGAAAAAAAGTCTCAATTTTCTATTGCAAGAAGACTGAAAAACAACTTCCAGCTTAAACTGTAATGTACTAACTTTCAGTGATTGGAGAACAGTGACATCAATATGGTAATTACAGTAGTTATGATAGGCTATAGATACAAGTTAAGGTATACATTGGTTCTACTGTATGAAGATTCTCAGCAAAGTATATAATGCATTGTAACCAAAATAAAAGTATATAATGAATTGTGACCTAAACTAAGAGTCTCCAGGGCTGCCTGCAGCTGGAGCTGACAGCTGTAGGCACAGGCTCTGTCACCCATGATCCTGCACTGCTGTAACCTCTTGGATACAATAAACTGCATTTTGGAGAGCTGCCTGGAGTCCTGCATCTCTCATTCAGGCTCCTGCACTGGGGGACAAATGTACAGCTGTGTTGGATGTCAGCACCATGAAGGTGCTCAGAGGCTGCAGCACCTCACCTGTGACGAAAGGCAGAGAGAGCTGGGCTTGCTCAGCTTGGTCAAGGCTCCAGGCAGACAGATCTGAGAGCCCATTCCAGCATCCAAAGGGGCTACAAGAGAGCTGGAGAAGGAATTTTGATGAGGGAATGCAGTAACAGGGCAAGGGGAAATGGTTTTATACTGCCAGAGGGCAGGTTTAGATTCAATTTAAGAAAGAAATCTTCCCTCTGAGGAGGATTTGCACATGTTGCCCAGAGAAGCTGTGGATGTTCCATCCCTGGAAGTGTTCAAGGCCTCACTGGATGGGGCTCAGAGCAACCTGATGTAGTGAAATGCGTCCCTGCTCATGGGAGGGGGTGTGGAAATGATCTTTAAAGCCAAAACTGACCCAAACTATTCAGTGATTCAGTAATTCTTTGTTCCACATGGGGCAGGGCTGATCCACGGGGCCACAGCATCTTGTCCCCAAGAAGGCCAGCAAGGCTAAAGAAGGATGTTGGGGTTTTGCAAGCCCAGTCTCTGTCCTAGCAGATTCCTGACCACCCCCATTAGCAGCTGCCTGACATACTGGACTGAATTTGAGCCCAACTGGTCTGGCAGGAAGATCTTCATGGGACACATACTACAGAATTTCTAACAAATGCTCAAAGTTACAGCTGATGGTTCATCAGGCTCAGCCAGGCATCTGTTTGGGACATTAATGCATGGCTGCACTGAGCTTGAAAATTATTATTCATGTACTTTTGTAGAACATCTTGAGGTTGTTGGCTGAGTCCTTCATGAAATGGGAACACGGACAATTTTCCACACATGAAAAACATGCATGATTCAGTTCATCCACTTACATTTCTAGTGTGGCCTTCCTTGGCAGGATGGCCAATGCAGCCTGGGAGAAGGATGGTCATTCATAGCTGAGCTGCTCTGACCAACAACTGCCCCATTTAAAAATGGATTTACCTCAGACAAATGATGGAGATGGAAATTCACTACAGTGGCAGCGAGTCAAGGAAGGCAGAATTGGTGAAAATAGTGAGGTTAGACAAGAAATTAATTATGGAGAAGACATGATGCTCTGTTAGGGTCAGGGACATGGACAAGGAAAAGTGGATGTCTGTGCACTGAGAGGGAAGCAGTGAGCATAAATGGAAAAGGAAATTTAATCATAATAAAAAGGCTTCATTTCATCTGATCAGTTAGAAATATCCTGATTAGAAATGGCTGCTCTTTGCTGCTGTCATCAGCTGTTTGCTTAGGTCTCCATTTTCACATTTTTAAAGGAGTGTGAAGTGTTTAAGGCTCTCAGAAGAAGCCAGAGCCTGTTCCTGAGGTAACAGGAGTGCTGTTCATAATAAAAAAGAGGACAATGGACTGCTTCCAAAGGGATATGTACTCAAAGAGCACAGAGAGGTAAAGTCCCCCTGCTCTGCAGGTACATGACTGATGGAAATTTAATACAGGAAACAGATATAGAACCTTTTTGGCAGCTGAGACAGCTTTGTAGAGTACTAATAAAAATCCGATATTCACCCAGAAGTCAGAGGGGAGGTCCCAAAGTTCAAAATATCAAAAGATCACTGACAGTTTAATTAAGAAGTTGAGAGAATCAGAGGCTTTTATAACTGCTCACACTGTGCTCCCTTTTTTAACAGTAACCTACAACTAAAACCTATATTATGGTTTTGCTATCTTCAGGAAGGGAAACAAATTAAGAGCTAGGGCTGTAAGCTCTGAGAAATAAAAATACGGGGGGAAAAACCAAATGAATAATATATATTCCTTTCTAATAGCACAGAATATTTTTAGCTTTCAGTAAGTTGCTCAGAAGTGCAATAATAGGGGACTCAGCTCATTTCAGGTGCTTCCCAGAATGTCCCTGTCCCTCCTGACAGCTTTGCCCACCTCTGGAATATATTTAAGCATCTTCTGAATTGGTTCCTCCAGAGTTTCTTTGCATGGGACCTAAACTGAGCCAGCTTGCTAATCACAGCCACTGGCAGACAATTAAAAAAGGCACAATCAGCCATCATCAAGTTGGAAGTGACAGGCTGCGTTTTATTTTTAACCAAAACTAGTGGGATTTATGCAAACTCTCCCACAAAGTTCCTCTTGCACTTTGTTTACAATTTAATACTTTCCTACATGCACTGTAGGAAGCACTGACAGCAAGGTAAATCTGGGATTTGCAGGACTGCAATGATTATTGTGTGCTGAACCAGCACATTTGGGTATTATTGCATCTGTAAAGTGTGAGCTGAAAAATAATAGATTAATGGATTTATACTTGCACAGAAAAGAAAGGCCTTACACAGGGAGTTTTATTTAGCATTTAAGAAGCTATTTGTTTATTTATTTATTTATTTATCTGAGGAGCTTTTTTGTTCAAGCCAAGGCAAAAACCTAATAAATAAAATTAGTGCTGCCTCCATTGCAAAACTGCTGTGAAATTGTTACTGATCATTTCTAGATGGGTCAAAATGGATCCATTGTGGCACTTGCTGCCATGATCTAGCTGAACAGTTAGAACATCGGCTGGACTAGATGATCTTATAGGTCTCTTCCAGTCTTGAAAATTCTGTGATTCTGTGATTCTGTGATTTTGGGTGGAGCCAGACAATTTCCACTTGGATAAATGCTCAGGCTCTGCCTGTGCCTTGTGAAGCCCATGGGGATCCACTGATATGATCCCCATGAGCAGGCAGAGATTCTCTTTCCCCAGCCATGGCTTTGGGTGCATTTCTACCTGCATTCCCAGTCTGGCAGAAATAAGGTTTAGGGAATGAGAAGTCTGGGGTAGAAGCTCATTTTATACCTTCAAGTCATATTGTGCTGTTGCTAAAATGCCTGGTGCTCAGCTCCAGGGAGCAATGACAGAATTAATAATCTCAGTTTTTTAACATCCCCCCGTTCTCTTGAAGTTACCAGGTTGAAAAAAAATCATAGATCCACACAGGAATTAGACTCAGCAGCCCCTGTAAGAAGAAATCCATTGCTCTGGAATAATTGTTAGGAGGGGTGTGAGGTAACCTCTGTCCTCACTTTCTGTGTGAATCCTACCTGCTGGTAAAAACTTCCTTAACTGGAAATCAAAAATGAAATGGCAATGTTCCTTCCCATTGCACCATGCACATTCCCTCCCCTTCCTTTGCAGTGGGAAGAGATTAAAAGCATCCATTTTAATTGATATGGGGAGGTAAACACAAAATGTTTATTTTTTAATATTTACAAGATTAAAAATAGCAAACCTTTGATTTATTTTTTTTATTAGCAGTCATGTCCTGTGCAAGCAATGCTGCCTTGAACTGGTAACAGCAGACAGCCTGCAGAATGCTTTCTGTGTCAGCCAAGGAGAATTTCTTAATTATGAGAGCTTTCTAAACAAGAAAATAGTTTTAATTCACAGAAAGCACAATAGCAAATAATCATCAATCTGGATCTTCACTCTAACACAGCCAGTCACATTTTGGTCTCCCTGTGGACCTGACATTCCTGTTTAATGATCTTCCCACACACAAACAAATCACCCAGACTGCACTGCCTGCCTGAGGAGGGGATGCTCACACCTTTCACTGGGGTCCATCAGCTGAGTGCCTTCAGCATCAGCTGCTGAGTCTCTGGGTGCAGAAATCATCACACCAGCACACAGGATTCTTTTTTATCAGCCAGACAATGCTGTTCCAAGATCCTTGAATGAGAAGTATGCAAAATTGCCTTGTATTCCTCAATAAAGACCAGCAGAAAAACAACATAAAATGACCTTCTGATTTAGATTTAGACAGGGAAGTTCCACATACAGGAAAATAACAAGTCTACCTCTGTAATGCCAACGGATTATCAAAATTTGGCTCAGTCCTGCTTTTAACAGAGCTGGTGATTTGTCTCTTGCTCCTACAGCAGCACGACCAAGATGTCTGAGGAAGGTATTTAACTCAGAGATTATATCCAGAATATAATATTGGCCTGCTGGTACCCTGGGGGATTTATGTGGCTCTGAAACACTACTAGAGATGAGAGTGCACTGGCTGATCTCTGCATCTGCCTGCAGTCAAAATGTGCTAATCCAGACTGTGCTGTGAATCCATAGCACCCCAAACCTCCCAAAGATACCACAGGATATTCAGGGCCCTGGGTTTGAGGTGAGTATGGAGAGGAGAGGAGAGGAGAGGAGAGGAGAGGAGAGGAGAGGAGAGGAGAGGAGAGGAGAGGAGAGGAGAGGACAGGACAGGACAGGACAGGACAGGACAGGACAGGACAGGAGAATCTACAACCATCATGTAATTCAATTGCCTGACCATTTCAGGGCTGATCAACGCTTACAGCTTGATCTTAAGGGCAATGTCCAAATGCCTCATAAACACTGATGGGCTGAGGGTATCGACCCTCTCTCTAGGAAGCCCATTGCAGTGTCTGACCATCCTCTCAGTAAATAAATGCTTCCTAATTTCCAGTAAACCTTTCCTGGAGCAGCTCTGAACCATCCCCACACATCCTGCCACTGGACCCCAGGGAGAAGAGATCAGCAGGTCTCTCTCTGCCCTGCCCCTCCTCAAGCAGCTGCAGGGGGAAATGAGGCCACCCTCAGCCTCCTTTTCTCCACACCAGAGAGCCCAAAGTGCTCAGCTGCTCCCCACACTCCTTCCAGGCCTTTCCCCAGCTTTGCTGCCCTGGTTCATTCAAGTTTCAATGAGTGCAGCCACAGCCAAGCAAGAGCAAACCTCTGTGCTCCCTCTGCTCCTCCAGGGAGAGGATTCACTGCACCTCATTTCCCACAGTCAGAATGACCTGAAGAGCACCCAGCAGAGATGACCTGAAGAAGTGATGAGTGTACAGCAGATGAAGCAGTGGCAGAAAGGAGAGGGAAAGGAGTGAGGCTCAGGGAAAAGAGTCCAGCTCTGTCACAGCCACAGAAGTGAGACAGCAAACCCACAGCAGCTCCTGCAGCACTCACTCTGCCCCAGCTGTCCCACCCCAGCTGGCAGGGACTGAACTTGAAGCTGCTGCAGTTCTCCCTTTCAATTTTTATGCTGCTCTTCTACCTAGCAAAGTCACACACAGTCCTCCAAGGACTCACTGCCTTGCTTTCAATGCCTTAAATTCAAATCCCCATGTCCCTGAAGAGGGGCAAAGACACAAGGAATTGCTCAGGGGAGCAGGAGATGGGAAGGAAGAGCAGCAGAAAAAACTCTGGCCTCAGATCTGTAATTCTCACTTGGAAGGATCCTTGGGGCTCTCAGTGGCAGGAGGAGGATGGCCTTTGCTGGGCTGTCTGTAACCACACAACTACAAACACACAAGGAATTGCTGCACTACCTGTACTGATAAATTCCTCACATGGATTTGGATTGCTCAGAAATTTCCAGCCCAAGACCACCAATCAACAATTTGGACAAGGTGAGTTTATTTGAAGGCTTGGAGTGGGCTCTTCCCACCCAAGCCCATTTGACATACATCTGTAGACACCATCAGAGGTGGTGTTAGATATAAATCAGTGGAACAGTCCTTTAGAAAATATTGCAATTGAGTATTAACATATCTGGAGAGAGTGGTGAATGAAATAAAGCTAAACAATAAAAATCTTCAGAAATGTTCCAAAGTGAAAGTCTTTCCAAGAACAATGGCAGCTGCAAAGTCACCTAAGATGTGAACAAAACAAAACCAAATTGACTTTTGAGGGTGTAACTTAACTTGCTTGGTAATCACACTAAACAGTGACTAAAGATAAACTATATCAATAGTGACTTAATTTTTTGGGATACCATGTTCATATAAAAGAAAAACAACCCGACTTAAAACCAGAGAGGGAGAGAAAAGGCCTGAGACAAGGACAATGCTGTGACCCCTTTCCAAGTAAGCAAGTCACTCCTCAGGACTGGTGGGGACTGTGTGTGAGCATCAGCTGGTGAAGTGCTAACAGCTCTGAACTCAGCTCCTGCAATTGTGAGCAGCTCAATTCAGAGCTCAAAATGTGTGGAAGTCCTCAGAGTCACCAGAACACAAGTGACCTGCAGGGGCAAGGGCTGATAGCTGAACAATGCTCTCTGCGTCTGCCATTCTGCATCAGGACTGTCACTAATACAGCACACCATTGCACCATTGGGAGGGTGTGGAAAATGAAAATAGGGATGGTGATTGAACCTTGGGACGACCTTCACTTTTAGGACATGTGAATGCAGAATTCAACTTAAAATAAAGCTTTTCTAAAAACCACATGACACAGAACTGATGAGTGATTCAGTCAAGAAACCATATGTGATGCATTAAAACCTCAAGCAAGAAAAGGAAGGCAATTTAGAAAGAAATTATTCTAATCTGAAGGAAAAAAGGAAAATAGGATGTGTGTGTTAACACAGTCTGATGGTCTTGCCTGCTAAAAAGCCCCAGAGATTCCGTGTGCTGGAGGTATTAGATAACATCAGCTCCTCACAGTGTTGTCCCTGGCTTTAAGAGCATCACAGGGAGAAAAAACCCGGGCTCCCCAAATGGGATTTCACTGCCTTAAAGGCACTCATCTCTCCTCATATCTCCTGGCTGGCTCTCAGCACACCTTCCAGGAGCAAACGCACCAGGGGTCAGGAACAATTGTCCTCTTTCCCTGACTCATTCCTTTAACACAGCTCATTCTGCCACAGCAGAAAGCAGCAGGATGTGACTGTGTGCCTTAAAAGCTGAAATCTTTGCTGTATGGAAGCACAGGAGAATTTTAGCAGTGATTTCAGCAGGGACAAGGTTTCATCTGGATTTTCCCCCGCGCTTGCACAGGCTGTGCTGGGCTGGCAGATCAGCAGAGGTGGTACATTAGCAAATGGAAGCAATGACTAGAAAAGGAAAAGAAAAAACCCAGAATGTGGCTGGAGCAGGGGCCATATGGAGGTAGGTAGGGCAGCACTTTTCCAGGACAAACATCCTTGTTCTGGTTCCTGGAAATAGCACAGCACAAGCACAGGAATGAGGTTGAGACGTGGGCATGGACAGCAGCAGGGGATCAAGACCACCCAAGGCCCTCAAAGCTTTCCAAATCCAATGCCAGGAAGCTCTGGAAGAACTGACTGTGCATGATAACTAAGTTGCATAGAAAATGAGAAACTTTTCTCCAGGATGGGAAAACCTATTTACAAACAGGCATCCCCAAAAATCCTGGGCATGTGTGCACCCCACAGCCCAGGCCACCCCAGATGGGACAACTGGAGCCAGGACTGGTGATCCCTCTTCCTCAGCCTTCTTTTGCTTGTTTTCTTGCTTTCATTTATCTCTCTCTTTCTCTGCTCCCTTTCACCCCACTCCTTTATCCAAAACCTGCTGTGTGCTTACACAAGGAGAGCAGGGACTAACTCATAAAAATTCCCATGCCAAGTGTGTAATTTACTAATGAAACTTTGCAAACATTTGCAGACCCCCTGACTTCTGTTGTTCTTTCAACCCAAAATTTCCACCCTGGTTGCTCACTTCCCTGGATGTTTGGATGCCACAGAGCCTCCTAAAAACCAGTCATGACTCCCCTCCTCAGGCCAAACTGCATGGCTCAAGCTTTCAGAGAGGGCCCCCTCCAGCTGTGTGAAATCTTGAGAGGCACTTAATGAATTAGATATTATTAATATTCTCTTCCAGCATCAGAAGGCAGTAATTAACTCTTTGAAGACTTATCCCAAACCCTGCTTTATTACTCAATCCTCAGAGGCAGCTATGTAATCTCATTGTGATTTTAAAGAATATCTTTTCAGAATAATTATTTTCCTTGATTGAAAACAGGAAAAAAAAAAAGGTTCAAAGTGCTGGGACTGCCTTGGAGTGTGCATTAGTGATGTCAGACATGCTGTAAAGATATCAGAGCACTAAACATGATATGCTGCAATACTTTTGCTGAGCAGATGCCTTAAGGAGGTCATTCAACATGCCAGGCTCTAAATGCTATTTGGGAGTGAGAAAACATTATTTTCCCACTTCAACAAGACTTTAGCTTCCCTGTCATGTGGAAATAACCTTTTGTGCTCAGTGCTATTATTAATTTATTAGCCTTTTGAACGTCTAAATGTTTTGCAGTCTGTGGACTGCATCAAAGTGCTGGCTGAGGGACAGGGCAGCACAAACACATGCTGTGTGCACCCAAATCCATGGATATGTGTTTCAAAGAGCAGACCTGGTGCAAGAACACTTCTGCCTATGTATTTTTGACTATGAGAACAGCCATATTCTCAGGCACGAACCCCCAAGGAGTTTATTTAAGTTATAATTAAATGTCAAACCTTATGAGTGATGACTATGTAGAAAAAAGTGCTAAGTATATATTTCTATAGAAATCAATTAAAGGAGACAATGATTTTCTTTCCATTTAGGCTCCATGACTCCAGCACAAGCTGCTGCAGCACAGTGCAGCTGTCAGCCCTGCCTCAGTGCCTGAACAATTGCTTTCTGTTCACCTGATGGACCTGTCCTGGATGGCACCGATTTTTCTCAGGGGTGAACTCACTGCCAAATGCTTCTGTGATTCCCAACAGGGAATCACGTATCCTTCCAGCACATAGGAGGTTTGAAACAATCCCCTGAATATCTTTATGTAACAGCACTTGGGTGGTGTTCCTGGTGTTGAATGTAGCATGATCTATTTTGTGCCCAGGAACAAAACACAGAATTTCTGCAAGCAGGCTCTGGCTGGGCACATCTGACTGCAATGCCAGGCTGCTTCCCAAACAGTTATTGACTGCAACTGCAGGAGACAGGTGGAGTTCAGCTGATGGACGTGAGGTATTTAAAAGTTACTTAGTTAGACTCTGTGAAATCAAAAGGGGATGGTTTTCCAATCCCAAACTGGGAACCCAAACTGGATCCTCCCAGAAGAACCATCCTTCATGGACTATGGAAGTGATTGGTGACTACCCTTGACATCATCACCCAATTTTTAATGAAATGAACTCTACTCTCCATGTTCCACATTGACAATAACCCTTCTCTGACTCTTCATCCACTCTCACATGCTGCCCACACATTCCCCCAAATAGCATTTCCTCTCCTTCTGCAAAATCCAACATTTTTTTAGGAATGCTGTTCCTTACTGGGAGTCCCCATGTCAAAGTCCATGTACCTGACACTGAGCTAAACAGCAGCTATACTGGCAACTGGAATTCCATTAGTTTCTCCTGGATGATTCCCCATGCCAGGGCCCTGTAGGAAAACCAATTTTTCTTTAAAAAATGAGGAAGAAATTCTGAGGAGAAAGAGAGAAAATTAAAAGAAATTCTGTTACAACTCCGCCAGGAGGCTACTCCCCATACACAGCCCTGGACTGCAGAGCTGAACTCCAGTACAGTGCCCTGTCAGGAATAGACATGTACATGTTTTTCTCAGGAAGCCAGCTGGAGTGACAGGTTCACAGTTTTAAGAAGGAAAGAATACATTTTGGTACAATACAGTGGCATTATCTTGTCCCATGAAATCACCATCAGCAGTGCCTGAGCAGAGCTGTCATTGCAGGGCAGTAGCTGGTGAGATGGCAAGAGGGGGGATGCTGAAGTCAAGGCTTGGAGCACTTCTCATCAACAGAGAAGTGATAAGATAGAAATCATGAACCAGCTTCCAAGCCCCAAAGCCCTCCTGAAGTGGAGCTAACAACCTCGAGTCAGAGGTAAGCTGACAAGCTGGAACCAAACCTGATTATAACTCAGCTCCTTCAGGCTCCAGCACAAACAGAAGGGCACTGTAATCCCATTGCATCTGCTTCTTGCCATGGGTATTTTGTGCCACACTTGGGGTATTAATGAGCACAAGTGATGCACAGAAATTGAAACCTCCTCAGAAAGCAACTCCAGTGGTTAGAGAGAAACTAGACCTAAGAAAGTAAAATTGTAGTTGTGTTGAAGTCCTCTTACTGCCGAGGCTGAAATGGTCATGTGAAATACTGAGGTAGCCTTGGTACATTTTCAGGTGTACCTTTCCTGCCCAAGGTACAGCTGCAGAAAAACATGTTTCAGCAGCTAGAGGATCACAGCTAATGCTCAGCAATCTATAAATCATTGTTATGAGATTTCTCTATGCAAATGAAATTTATATAACCCTCATCAATCGTAAAAAAAAAATCATAAAGATGAAATTTTGCAGCCGCAATGTGAATTAAAGGATCCCTTAACCTGTTTTCAAGATATGTCTTTATAGCTAATTAATTTTCAGATGGAGTGTTCTTTGAAAAGACTAATGGATAGTGAGCATTGCTGATTGATTATAAAATGAGCAGGAGGGTTTAAGAAGTGAGCTGTGAATGTAAAATCACTACCCAGCTTTATTAACTTTGCCATATTAAAATTCTAGACTATGCAACTGCGAGAAGCAGGTATTAATACAGCACCTTTGATGAGTGTATTTTATTTATTTAACATCAACAGATTTCTCTTAGTTGGTCTATAACATGGAGATCTATCAGATTGTCCTCTGAACTGTATCTTAGAGACTTCAACTTTGAGAAATCCAGAATCTGGATTCTATAAAATATAACTTTATACATTTATGCGATGGGGTGGAAAAAAAGCCAACAAAATGAAAGCCAGCAACTATGAAGAAAAGGAAAAGAAATGCAATCCATATGTCATCCTGCTAGGACTGCTCTCCAGAGCTGCAAATCTACAGGTAACTTTTATTGAGCCATCATTAACAACAGTGACAAGAGCATTTATCGAAAGGCCACTCAATCTGCCATGACCTGAAAACAACAGGAGGAAATGGGGGGCTGTTAAACACTGCAAGCACCTGGTGAGAGGAAGGGGAAAATAAGGAGCTTACCCTCTTCCTCAGATTGCAGGTGAGAGTGAGGTTCCTGGAGAAGGAATTGGCAAAAGCAGTGTAAAAGTCCAGCACTTTCAGCAAGGCTTCTCGCTTGATTATATGCAAATCGCAGTAGGTCAGAGCCCGAACGTTGGCACAGGCATGGGCCAGGCTGGTTTCCTTCCAGAAGATATCACCAAAAACATCACCTTTACCTGAAAAACAGCAGGGCAGATTTGTTAAAAGGCAATGCTTAGGCAGAGTTTCTCAGCACACAGATGATTTTTTCACAATCTGTCTTATGCTCCCAATTATCCCAACGCAAGCTCCCAGCCATGAAAACTAACAAGGGTAAAAGTTTTAAAATTAGCTGAGGTACTTGAGCATCCTTAGCAGGAGCCCCAGGTTTTTAAGGTATTAATAGATTGCTCTGTGAAGTGTCACAAAGCATAAGAGCCAGATTGTAAAGGTCTCCTTGTAACTGAGGATTCAAGTAATGGATTTTTCAAAGGCTACCAAATATAATGAGCACTTAACTAATGTTCAGGTGATTGAATACTTCAGATGTCTGTTCCCAAGTGATTTAGGAGTCCTGATCTTACAAAAACCTTCTGACATCTAGGTTCTTTCATCCTCATGGCTCTACAGTGAGGGGCAGAAGCCAGCTTCCAGGGCCCACGGACCACATTTTAAAGGACATTTTAACATTTTTAATTCAGTGTCATTGGTAACACTCCTTCTGGAAAACCAACCAAAAGTCTCACTGAGACTTTTAACTTTAAAATAATCACCTCTAAATCTTAAACACATCCAAAAGTATAGTTCTAAACCCAAATTCATCCATTTAAGTAGAGGCTTAGGCTTAAGTCTCTTATTTCAGTGTTTGCTGAGTAAGAGAGGGTTTGACACCTGAGACACTTACATGTATATTCCCCCTTAACCAAAGGGGAAAATTACACCTAAGGCCACCTCTGCAGTGTAGCAGGACAGCTGATTGAGGACTTGTGACTAGCTGTAGTCCAGTGCTATGGACAGAAGAGCTTCAGGGACTGGGAATTCTCTGACTTAGCCCAGTTTTCTTTCCTCTACAAGAATTCACATCCCTCAAACCTGTGCCAGACACCCAAGCAGGAGAAGAGTATGAGGACACCAGCTTCAAAATCACACTTCTGACCCAAGCAGAAGCCCAGCATGGGTGCAGGTTGGAGATATGCTTTCAGGTTTGGACCTTCTGGTTGTTCTGAGAAGAGGCAACAGAAAACACACTGAAGGATTCCAAAGCTGGCTCTTGCTGCCTGGGCTTGGCCAGGACCCTGGTGTGTGGTTTGTGGCTGACACCTCAAATCCTGAAGCAGAAACCATGGTACAAAGGGTATTTTTTTTGTTTCAGACCCCCAGAGATATCCCAGCTCTGTATTTCAGCAGTTATTTAAAGGGAACTCAGATCAGTCAGCCAGTGGCTATTGATTTCAGGCACCTTGAGCAGCCCCTTGGTGAAGGTTAGAGATGTTACAGTTTTGGCATAAAAAAGGTAATGGATTTTAGTATTTCCTCTTTTAAGAACTTTTAACATTTTGTTCCACTCTGTTGTGGAAACACAGACCAGAGGGATAATCTATCCAACCTTATTACTTTTCGGGCTCAGAGGTTCTATTTCTCTATTTCCATTTCTGGTTTTGGTATTGTATCAAGTAAAACATATCTAACATTTCTCAGGCAGAGTGAAATAACATGTGCAAGTCTTTATCTTCCCTTCTCTGTTTTTATTTTCCAAAAAATGTCTCTATAACAGAATCATCCCTTAGAAAGGTTATAACTGCTTCTCATTGAGCTGCTTTTGATTCTACATATTTTTATGTAATTAAATTTAACTACAATATATAACACAGCTGGTATAATTTATAAAACAAGGTGCTTTAAAATGTTTTCCTTAATACAGAGCATTTTATAGTAACATTATAATTTATCCAATGTACTGCTTTGAAATTACCTTTTGCAGTTAATTGTCCTTGTCTCTACTTAGAGTTCAAAACCCAGTTTACAGACATGCTCAGCAGAGTTACATAATTTATAGAAAACAGCCATCTCTGAAATGCAGAAAATTGCTTAATGGATTTGCTCTCTGAGGTGGACACAGGACAGAGCTGAGTCCTACTTTCAGTGCAGAGTGCAGTTAAAAGACAGTGGTTTTACCACTGAAATGTGAGCAAACCACTTGTTCTCTTTTCAAATTTAGGATAATATGTAGTTAATTTAACCAAGAGGTTGAAAGAAGTGGATGCTCACCCCAAAACTCAGGACAACAGTGTTGTTACAGAATCTGTATATAGACCATGGATAAATGAAATAATATTCATAATCTTGAGAAGATCTTGGTGTCCTTCAGTGTGGCAGGGATGTAGGACTGCACTGGTTGGGACTGAAAGGTTGGGACACAATGAACTGAATTTATTCACTCTTCCATGAGCCATCACTCACTGGATTTGAAGGGTGAAACTCTAAACTCCTCTTACATCGTGGTTAATACTACTCAGATAGTACTGAATCTTGGAAACCTTTAAGGAATCTTGAATTTGACATTTCCCACAAACAGTTCTGAGCTTGTCTGCTGGTTATAAATGTGCTAAGGAATGTCCAGAATGAAAACAAAACCTCCCAGATTCTCCAAAACAACGCCTCTTCTTTCATAAATACAGAGATTAATGCACTATACTTTATCCCTATTGACTGGAGTTCAATGTGCAGAGAGGTAATTTCTCACTCAGGACAAGATCAGAAGTTAGGAAAGGATTCTTTACTCAGTGTGTGGTGAGGCATTGAACAGGACGCTCAGAGAAGCTCTGGGTGCCCCATCCCTGAAATGCTCAGGGCCAGGCTGGAAGGGGCTTTGAGCAACTTGGTCTAGTGGAAGGTGTCTCAACCCATTCCACGATTCTGAGGGTAATTTTACACATTGCAACTAAATAAAAACAAAAATTTTATGGTTGCAAAACAGCAAACTTAACTGGTTAGGTCTGACACAGCCACCCAGAGACACAGACAAGAATTTTTCACTTGCAGGGGATGTTCAGTGCTCCAGGGGAAGTGCTGCTGGGGCTGAGCTGGGAATGCAGAGGTGGATATTTATGCAGCCTGCAGAATTTCCAAAGATTCTCTAGAGATTTATTGAGGCCTTAGTACATTCCCTCCCGAATCTGACCTGTCCTGAGTCGTGAGCACCTCCTGAATGGAGGCAAACCCCTCCCAAACCCCCTTCCCTCTGGGAAACCCTCCTGCTCCTTCTCACAGTGCCCAAAGCATCACTGGAAGAAGGAATGCTCTAAATTAGAGTGCAAGGGAAATACTTGCATACATTTTACACATCATAGAATCATAAAATCCTTTGGGTTGGAAAAGACCTCCAAGATATCAAGTCCAACCCTTAGCCCAGCAATGCCAAATCCACACTAAAACATGCCCCTAAATGCCACATCTACAGAATCATGGAATCATTGGGCTGGAAAAGACCACTAAAATCATAAAAATTCAGATTTTTGCAACAAGAGGACATGTGAAGGGTGTTGGTGGCAGGCATAATTTTTGCTGAAATACCAACATTGTTATCATTCTAAATACTATGTATGTGTGTCTGTACATAAAATATACATATATATTCATGCATATTCACATAAATATATTCAGGGACAATCAGATGGTATGCAGCTGTCAAGATATTTCTATGCACTGCTCTATCTTCTATATTCGGATGACCTTGCCAAATAGATTTGGGGGGGACAGATGTTCTCTGCAGCCTTACACCATGGACTGACCTGCCAATTTGCCAGACAGGAATTCATGCCTGGACCTTTCAGGTAGAAAAAATTTTAAAGGCTTTATGGAACCCTCCAGAGCTTGCAGATGGAATGAAACACTCAGAAACACTCTGTTTAAACAACATCTCAGAATCCACATGTGTATTTATGCAGAGACAAAATTTATCCTCTTTCAGATGGGGACAGAAACTGAGCTAATAAATATCCTAGCAGAAATAAGAGCTTGATGGATCCTTTGGAAGAAAGTTTAGGCAGGCAGTTAAAGAATAAATCCTTGGTGGGAAATAGCACTGGGTAAAAACACATAAAGGAGACCAAGTCTTCTTAAGGAGGCAGTTTTTTGTGCAGTCTTAGCTAATAAACCAGCTACCCTTTAACCATTTGAAAATATCTCCAAAGCCTCATCAGTCACGCTAGCACGAGCCAGACATGATGAATGATGTTGGCTCTCCATCAAGATGCACTCAAATCTTACACTGCTCATGAAAAGCAAAGGCTGATGTTGCTTGAAGATCAGTAAAACTGTACCACAGAGAGAAAATGCTCATCCAATCAACTCAAGGGCCAAATACCATGAAGTGATGGCAGCATGCACACAAGTGGAGGTCATAATTACATCTATTGGTGTCTGTATTCATAAAAATTCATATTTCTGTGTATCTGCAGTGAAACTTCCTGCTGCAGGACCAAACTGATGTAGAAACCAAATGAGCAGGGAGTGAATCAGCTCCTGTCACCCACAGCAGCTCTGAGATGGGTCAGTGAGCAGTTCTGCATCTCCTCACCATGGCACACTGAGACTGGTAGCACAGGTTTACAAAATGATGCAGTATATTCATGGGATAAAATCCATCTGTGGCTACTAAACACAAAAGATCTCCCTCTGGGCGAAATACAATCCAGTGGAGGGTTGGAAACATTCTGGGGAAGCATCACAGTTTCCTTACTTCACCTTCCTACTTTCTCCTGCACTTCTGCTATTGAACACTTTTGGAGACAGGCTGCTGGGCTGGCTGAATTTTTGGGTGTCCTGGTTGGAGACAAATTTGGGAGGAAACAAATCTGGGAAAAATAGGGGATACCAGACCGTAAAGTCACTCCAAGACATTAGGCTTAGCTGAAATGATGGTTTCTGCCTAAAGAGGGTGTCTGGAGAAGGTGATGCAGTGGTGCAAATCCATCAGGTGCACTTCCCATCTGAGACATCACAGCCAGCACAGCCCAAGATGTGCAGAGGTGATACCAAACTGTGAGAGAGGTCTTCTTGCCCCTGGGAATGTTCTAGCCTCAACTTCTTCTGGGGCATCCAGAAGGGCCAGAACTTCCTTGAAAATCAGACCAGAGCTGATCACTGAGCTGCACATAAACCCACCTCTATGACACTGCACATGAGAGGGCAGAATGACAGAAGAAAACAGCATTTCCAGCCTCTGAGGCATTGTCAAACAGCCACTAAAGCAGCAATGACTGTGCCAAAACCCTGCTCCGTGCTGGCAAAGGTACTTTGCATTATTTAACGCAGTGCAACCTTCCCCATCTGCACCTGGAAACACAAAGGAATTACCTTTCTTCCAGCATTCAGAACAGCTGCAAGCAGGGCCCAAAGTCCAGAAAGATTTTGTGCAAGTATCATCACTGCCTCACATCCTTCTAGAAGCCCCAGCTCCTGGAGACAGGTTATTTCCATTTTGATTTTATACAGAAATAAGTTTCTATCTTTCCTGACTGAGGAAATAAACCTGAAAGCATGACCATTTCTACCACCTTGAAAACTCGTAGGGCAAATCAGATTGCCTCAAACTGTTAGTCTGATTTAAAAGAATTGTACCACACGATTTTTAAATAGTTTTCCTATTCTTGTGCTGGCAAGACTTTCAAGTTTTGGCAGTGAAGCATGCAGGTCTAATTCAAAAACATATCAATTCAGAGAAAGGAATCTTTCAGACTCTGGAGGCTGTGGATCAAATCTGTATCACACTAGCTGGCACTAAATTAAGACTGATGTTTCTTATCATAATTAACCATCATGCAGAGACACAAAAATATATTAAATTTACAAAACAATATGAAAAATTCAGGTTTGTCAGCAAGAACTAATGACACTTTTGAACAAGCATCAGTAGGACTAAATCTTACAACAGTAATGCAGATGTCAACCCAGACCTGGAAGATCTGACTGCTTCCAAGGCACTTAAGGAGAACTGCACAGCGCAAACCAGCAAATCACACTTGTTTTCAGACCAGTAACCCTTCATATTTTGCAAAATACTTTCAGATTCAGCACTTAAAACCCAGCCTAAATCACATTAATTATTTCAGTTCTGCTAGCTGAAAAAACCCCAACCCTTTTCTTTATGATTCATTTTCCTCTTAGTTAATTTAGAGCTTTAACTCATTGGAACACAGGGGATTTTCCTATAGATGAAATAGGACACAGCCTGTTCTGTAAATTGCTACCAGGTGCATGCTACTAACCTGGGGACATGTTCACAATTAGTCTGCCTTGGTCGACTTCACATGGAAAACCACACAAAAGTTCTGTATAAATTAACAAGAGCTGATTTGACACAGGGGCCAATTCTGCCACCCTCATTCCACTTGAGAAGAAACCCAAGCTGCAACTAAACAAATTAAAATCAGGCAATTAGCCACTAATACTGTGAGATGGAACTGGACTAGCAGGTTTTCATGTCACAAAGTGCACCACATGCACACTCGTTCCTGTCCTGCACAAAGTACATGCCCAGCTGCTCTGGCATGGAAATTCAAAGTGCTGCTGCATGGATACCAAATATCATCTTGCTAATGCCATGGATAAGAGCTATGGAGCTCCTGGGACTCCTTCTCACCCAAATGGGAGCTTCTACTTGCTCTTCCTCTAAAGAACTTTTCTCTGTGTGATTTGGTGGGAGATCTTTTATCAATCTTTTGATCTCCAAACACAAGTTGCATTAAGAGCAGAAAAAGACTCATCCTGATTTTCACCTGCCATACCAAACTCAAGAAACTTGCTTTACTCCTCTCATACTGCATCATATCCCCTTCCCAGATTAAAAAAAAAAAAATGGAAATAATTAATGAAGCAGACCTTTAATAAGGTCTGTTTTTTCTAGCAGCAATTAACAATGGGTTACTCTGGAATTATATGCAGAACATGCTGCGAATTAACATAAAGGCAAATAACTGAATACTATGGGATCAGGACCCTAAGTTGTGGCTGAAACGTGAACTATTACATTTATATTCATTTTGATTTGACTATCATACTGAGTTCACTCAGCAGCAACCCCCACCAGGATTTCACTGCTCAATATATTTTTATCGCTATGCAGCTTGAGCAATATTTTTGATCAATTCCTACAATCAACATCTGAACGCAGCAGACCATTATTTTTCTGCTGAAAAAACAACTTCTTTAAACCTTGTTAATCAATATGCCCAGTTTAAGTTACTGCACAACTTAACCAGCCAGCTGTGCAAATAGCAGGAGCTGGGAAGCAACTTTCAGAGCCACTTGGATGGCACTGCCACCGATGTGTAACTCCTCATCAGGAGCAAATTCAGGTTAATGGCAGCAGGGTGAATGATGAGGTGCCCTCTGGTAGCTGATGCCTCTTCTCATTAGCCTGGGGACTCCAAACCCCTGGTCCTCCCTGAGATGCTTTGCTGGTAACACCTCCCTGTGCAGAGCAGTGCCAGTTAAATTGTTTACTCCTGCTTGAGACGGTGGAAAATTACTGACGTGCCTTCTCAGGGTCACCTCGCTTGCTGGGAAAGTTTGGATAATTAGAGACAAGACTGTTTGCCCTTCTCCACTCTGCTGGCAGCTGCAGATGAGTTATGTTAAAATGTCTGTGTCTCCTTTTCCCCAGTGTAGCAGCACCCCAGCTCTGCACATGGAGAGCTCCCTGCTCCAGCCAGGACCTGCAAAAGGTGGGACACTGCCCTCAGAAAGGAGAAGTAACTAATGAGGAGAACATAATGGGGCACCTGGATAGCTCCTTTAATGAGTCCTAAAAACCGCAGGTCTGCAATTGGAGTCATTCTCTCACTGTTAGTGTTTCTATAATGCTGATTACTGCAGTGGCTGTGCCTTTAATTATCCACAAATGAGAACAAAACCAAAACTGGGGGGAGAACCAAATATCACAGTGCTGCAAGTTGTCCTGTTAATCACCAGGCTCCACCTGATTTCAAGCACAGGGAACACCAAAGCTGGCACTGCTGAGGCAGGAAGAAAGCTGCTGAAAGGAAGGATGGTTGTTCCATGAAGGTGGAAAAAAAGGAAAGCACCTGGAGAGGATGCCAAGTCTCCTGAGGACACTGTTTCTGCAGGCAGGGAGGCTGGATGTGACAACTCACCCTGGCTGGAGGCAAGGGAACACGATAAGGGAAGATGGACAAAAGGAAAAAGCAGCAAAACCCATGGAGTGATTCATGCCAGCACCTGAGGGAGGATGAAGCCCTGCACTTTGAATGGAAGCACGAATGTCAGAGATGGGATATGATGGTTCTTAACCTGTTATAATGTCCCTACCTGACTCACTTCTCTTAGATATTCCACATTTAAAAATACTTCAGCCCATCCATCTGTGGGTAAGCATGGTTGAAAAATAAACAAAACACCCCTTCTCCCTCTCCTTAAGTAAGGCAAATCACACACTACTGTATTAAACCACATTGCACTATTATATCATCTGTGAGGAGCAGAGGCTGCAGACAGAATGTCCTGTTCATTCCTGCTCTCATAGAGGAAATTAGTAAGGACAAGTTTCCAAAGGATACTTATTGCATTTCCTCTACTCTAGGTCACTGTTGTGAGGTGGAGAAGATGGACAGACTGGCAGCACAATCCTGCAAGTTGACTTTCCCTGGGAAAACCAGAGTGGCAGCAGATGCTTGGAGCATTCAAAGCAGGTACTGAGGTTTTCCCATTAGTCAGTTTTTTTAAACCTGGTCTCCCCCTTAGGCAAATTCATGTTCCTTGTGCTTGAACTTCTCAAGGCAGAAAAGATCAATAAAAATTATGTTTTTCACTGTCTGATCTCAGTTGCTGTTTCAGGTGCCACAGCTGCCACTAGAAATGGCTTTGCAGCTACATCTGGGAGAGATTTTCTTCCATAAGTGAATTTTTAGTACAAAATATCCCATAATTATTCAGTTCACTATTCTGCCAAATAATCTGTCAGAGCATGAAAAAACTCTTCAGTGTGTTCTAAGACTAGAGGAAGCAGTTTATCTTGCTTTAAGTTACATTTACACGTTCTGCCAATCCCTGTAGTACATGATGAACACAGCTCTGAGTCATGGAAGAATTGAAAGCGCTTTTGGTAATTAATGGTAATTAATTTAACCAGATATGGTTAAAATTCTCTCTGGTCAAATGGGAATTAACATAGGTACTAGACTTAATACATCTAAAATGTAGAAACAAAAAGTTCTTACTGTCTTGTCATTCCAAACACACAGTATTCATTAATAACTGCAATCAAGTTTTGCATGTAATCCAAGAGTGATAGCTCTTGGTTCAGTAAATTACATATTTATTGTTTTCATTGTAAAAACCATTTATTTGTTTAAATACTGCTACTTCTTCTTAAGCCTTTTGTTTTTTAAATAACTGTAAGCAAATATAAGATATCATCACTGAGATTAATTATAAAAATGAAATGGTCCAGTGAGCTGGAATACAAGGAATAATTTCCTATGGAAATTGTTGATTTAGGAGCTTTTATCATAATGACTTCATGTCAGAATATGGAAACAGATTCATTCTTACACTAAATCTCTCTTTTTTAAAAACTTAGTGTACAGTAGAGTACAGAAAGGTGCAGCAGGATTTCCATAGAGCATGGATGTGAGTTTTCCTGAGCTCCTACTCCCGCTGGGAGAATCCAAGTGATGCCCTGGGGGAGCTGTTCCCATTCAGCCCCATCCACACTCTGCCCAGTCCCACCCCATCCCAGGCACACACACATTTTTAGGGAAATTCAGGAGCCCACTGGAGCTACCCTTAGAGGGAAGAAGCAGCACAGAGCTTCAGTGGGGTCTGACAGCTGCCCTAGGACCAGGAACCTGCTGGATTTGCCCTCAGGGAGTGACAGCTCCACCTTATGAGAAGGCAAATATTCAACAGGATATGAGTTCTACAATAAATGGGCCTATTTGAAACAGGCAAGACAGGCTCTGGGTAGTTTTTTCTGCAGATGCAGAGCCACCAGTTTTCCTCCACATAGTTCTGCCTCTGAGGAGGATTGCTGCCTCCACAATGGCACTGACCACTCAGTCCCACCAGGTGGGAAACCTTTCCCAGTCCCATACAAGCTAATGAGGGTCTGCACTGGGCTATTTTCCAAAACCAGACAGCACAGTGGAGTGACAGGCTGATTTATCTAAATTCCCCCATTACTCAGAGTTCTCATGACTGTGGTTTGATACACAGTGTAACCCCATCCCTTTGCAAAGTCAGATCAGACTTATTTTCTGTAAAGCCAGCTCACTACAAGCAAAAATTATGCCTCTTTGCAGAGACTGTTTGCAGGTGTTATTCTGGGCTAGAACACAAAAAATGAAAATCCCAGTGTGAAGGTTAATGTGGAAATACTCCTGAGGAAGTAAGATAAAACAATGAGCATTTCCTCAGTGTCAAACATGTCAAGCACACAGATGCCATTCTCCTCTGCTCAGAGACACTGTAGCTGTGCCCAGTGAGCCATCCTGGGCAGAAAGAGCACTCCCAATGGCATAAAACATGAAGGATTTGCTTCTAGAGAAGGATCTCTGGAGGCACAGCATCTCCATCTTATGACAACTGCTACCTTCCTGTAGTCCCAGCTGATTTTAGGCAAGACTCGTTAATATTCAAACCTCAGCAGAAGGAAAACACGCACAGACCACAGCAGAGATCACAGTACCTAAAATAGCCACCACCTCGTCGTCCTGGATGACTTCCAAGGACCCTGAGACCACAAAGCAGAGGGCATCAACGCTTTCCCCAGCGTGGTAGATGAGGTCCCCCGGGGCACAATGGATGGTCTGGAACTCCACGGCCAGGGCTCGCAGGCAGCCGTCGCTGGCCAGCCGGAAGGCAGGGTGCTCGTTGAAAACCTTCCTGTTGAGGTGCACGCAGATGTCTGCTCTCATGTCCTTGGGGCAGATCGACAGGACCTGGGCGAAAGAAAAGATGGAAAAATAATCAGCAGGACATGCGACATCAAGACCACTGCTGTTTGATATAAACCGGGTGGGTGGGTGTGAAGATGTGCCTGGGGGGATCTTGAAATCCATCCATGCATCCATGCATCCATCCATGCATCCATGCATCCATCCACCCATCCATCCACCCATCCATCCACCCATGCATCCATCCATCCACCCATCCACCCATCCACCCACCCATCCATCCATCCATCCATCCATCCATCCATCCATCCATCCATCCATCCATCCATCCATCAATGTATCCATTCATCCATCCATCCATCCATCCATCCATCCATCCATCCCTCCATCCCTCCATGAATCTATCCGTCCATCCATCCATCCATCCATCCATCCATCCATCCATCCATCCATCCATCCATCCATCCATCCCTCCATGGATCCATCCATGGATCCATCCATGGATCCATCCATCCGTCCATCCAATCATTTCATACAGCTTGAGGTGGGAGTTTTATCCTGATTTGGGATAGTCTTTTCCCACCCATCTACTTTTTTCACTTTATCTAAAAGGGTGATGTGGAAGACAGGACTGTTCTGTTATACTCTCACACTCATTTCCAGAATCTCACACTCATTTCCAGAGGTGGAAATGCTCTGTCCTGTCTGTGGGTGTCCCTCCACACCTGATGCCCAGACTATCTGCCAGCTGCTATGTTCAATGCCTGCAGGAGCACAGAACACAGGACTCACAGAGCTGAAGGAGCTCAAGGACATGCAAAGACAGACCATCTACAAAGAAAACCACCACATTTTGTTTACACTCAGAAAAACCAACTTCCAGTACTCTTGATGTAGTGACCACTTACCAACACATGTCCAAACACACCCAGGGCTCAGCTCAGTGATATATACAAGGAATTACCTGCTCAGGAGGGCCTACTAGACTACAAAATCCAAAAAGATTGGAGGAAAAAGGAAGTATATTGAAACCTCATGAAATGTAAAGTAAAGGTGAGGGAAGAACTGTCCAATATGAAGACATCTTCATTGTAGATCAATTAAGACCTTCAACTAGTTTCTTCCCTTAAATACCTTTCCCTATTGAAACAGTAACACAAATACACCTGAAGAAAGAAAGTGAAAACCTGTGGGTTTTGTTGGGTTTGTAAACTGTGTGTTTAATATCTGCACAGCCTCCTAAACACACTAACATTCTCATAGCCCCAATATGCACAGTAGCTAATTGCACTAAGAAACATATAAATCCTCTTAATGTTTTTCTAGAATAAATGATAGAAAAGAGCATGACACTAAGAGCACCCTGGAAGTCTCATATCAAGAAGACTGCAGATCAATAGTACTGATTAATTTCCCATCATATGGAATTAATCTGGCAGCTTGCTCTGCAGACAATGCAGGAGACAGGGACATTGGGTTAATGAGTTGACTATCATGTAATAATAGCAGAGGGAGACTCTGGTAACCTTGACTAAGCTTTGAGGTAAATGGTCATGTTAATGAACTCAAGCCACGATTTTAATTTCTGTTTAATGCAGGAGAGGTATAAAACAAATTACTGCAAAGCATTACTAAAGCTCTTAGAGCACAGAATGTGAAAAGAATAAATAAATTCTATTTTAATAATAATAATTAGTCCTTTTCTTATTCAGACAGATCAAAGTGCCTTTGGGATCAAAGACATAATGAATGCAGAAAGGTGAAACAGAAGTTATTCTCCCATTCTCTGTACTATGCCATTGTGTGGTGAGAAGGGGCTACTGTAATCATCTCCACTAACCTCTTCCACTCCAAATATTCCCATCAATCCCAGAATATCTGGTAAAATTATAGCCTGGAAGTTTGCAAATGATACAGGTTATTTGTTCCAATGGACAGCTACTCTCTCTTTCAAAACGTGTTGTTTCTGAACTATTTTTTTTTTTTCATTTTCAGCCAACAGTCAGAGAATCCATGATCTTGTTGAGATAAAAGACCTGCAATACTCAGAAATCTCTTCCACATGCAGGTGTTCATAGAATACGACCAGGTCAACTCTCAATTTTGAAAAAACATGAGAGATGGAAGATGCTTTTTCTGTCTAACACTATGAAGCACTGACTCTCTTTGGGAACTTCCCCCTGCATGAGGTTTTCTCACTTACAACCAACTTTCCAGAGCTACCAGATCATTAGTTTTTATTTTAGTTAACACAGAGTAAGTCAATTTGAGTTAATGGTATTTTTCTGTAACAGAATGCTGTACAGAACACATTAAAATCCCCTGCATAAGTATGTTTTATCACAAAAAATAGTAATAAACACATTTGACAAGGCATATTCTCTATAAGCCATCATTTGCATTAGTAATAGTATCTTGTCTGAGTCACTGTAGACCATGTTCTGTATCACATTTCCATAATTTAGCAGGGGCAAATGTCAATTTTACAAAAGTCTATTTACCTGAGTCATTCCATTTACCAGTAGAAATATGGACACACCTTAGTTTCTCAGTAAAAAAAAAAAAAAATTACCTTTGAGAGTGATTGTTTCACCTCAGCCTTACTTGAGGATCAAACAGAAAGTTTGTCTTTATTACAATAAAACAGAAACATGTCATATTTCTTCATCTCAATAGTAACTTAATAAAAAAATCTGCTTTCTTTTCTACCATGATTGATGATTTTGAACATTTTTATCTACTCTTGGGCCTGAATCATGGTTATAAGTTTTTAGGTCCCTTTAATACTATCAGAAATTTAAGTGCTTTTGACTTAACAAGGCCACCAGCTAGGAATTCTCAAACATTGCTCTTAAGAAAAATGTCTGTGTTCATACATGACTGATTACCAAACTTTAGCTTTTGAGCTTCCAAACTGCAGAAAAAATTGGTTAAGCTGATGCAGAGGTTGTTCCTGTAATATTCTGAGATATTCCAAGACCCTTTGCTTGTTTGGACTGTAAAATAATTGTGTCCCTCAAGAATAAAAAACACTTGGGTACAAAGCAGCATATCATTTCCTCACAAATACAGACTTAAATACAGAGTATTAAAAGTGAACACTCAAAGAAATATTCTTTTTATAGACACAAGCAGCATATCTATCATTACACACTGTAATATGAAGAGAGAGAGAAAAAAAATCCATTGCACAGAGAAAAGCCAGTCTTAGAAAGCATAATTCAGGAATTTTCTGATGTCATGATAAAGTGATTCTCCTAATGACAAATCACTGTACAGAGATATATGAAGATATCAGTTATCAACACCAGCAGTGAATGAGTAATGATCTAAGAGTTAGCCAGGAACAAATATGCTTAATTTGATTTTTCCTGCCTGCTACATAGGCATTGAGAGCAGAGAATGAAACAGATGACAAGAAAAACAAATATTTAATACTAGAAGATTTGGCAAGGCATTTTTGACTGCCATAGATAAATGTAGATACATGTAGGGGAAAAAAGAGAGCAAAGATAGACAATTGCAACACTCAGCTATGTGTTTAATGCATGCTCTTCAAATGAGCACTTGAAATTCAGATGAATATTCATGAAAATGACCCCTCACTGATAATACAAGACTTTGGACATTCTTGTAGGGAATTGCTGTCACTGAGATCTCAGCATTTTTAAGGCAGCATGCAGCCAAAGAAATACAAACGAGTAGCACCATGGCTGTCCCTGAGTACATATTGGGTATAAATGCACACATGTGGGTGCAAATAAAAAAAAATAGGTTAAGGGAGGGGATATTCTGCAATGCTTAGTCAGTCTTTTCACTGTGAGGGAAATACCTCCAACACGTCCTGGCAACAGAACCAAAGCTCAGCTGGGACATTGGTTCTGCCCTGTGTGTTCTTCCAACAGCGCAGCAAAAACCATCAGGACAGATTTCTTAAGAGGAGATTTTCTTGCAGATTCTGCGGCCTTTGGCAATGAAACATGCAGTTTGTAAGGCAGGCAGGGGATTCAGGTGCTAACTGAGGGTTTTGGAGCACTTGGAGGGGACAGGTGCTTGTGCTCCTACAGAATTTGCTTTGTAATAAATCTGTAGCCACAGACTTTGCAGCCAGCTCTCCCCTATGTGTCCAGGCAGCATGAAAGAACAGAACCTGCTACATATCAGTGCCAAATCAGAGGAAAATGCTGAATTCTACCCAGAGGAGAATCTTTGCTGGCTGTACCAACTCTGATTTCACCAGGAAAGAAGCAAGGCTCCCTGAACAGCACACCGGTATCCACAAATACCTGACCCACTCCAAAGCTGAGGGAGGAGAAAGTAGAATAAATAAACAGAAAAATATTTAAATAAACAGAATAATATTTATCACTTTCCCTCTTTGCACAGGAAACTGAATCTCCTCCAAGTCAGTGTAAGACAATTGCTGAACTCTGCCATCTCCACCTGGCACCCAGCTGATGCAGACCGCAGCAAGATGAGTCCCAAATCAAAGACTCAACAGCACCATCATCTCTAGATCATCTCATATGGAAAATGCTGACAGTGAGAGAATGGCTTGTGGTTGCTGCTAGAGATGGGGAAAGGCAGGAACCAGCTCTGGAAGACTCACAGGGAATTAGCACAAAAGGTCTCACAGTCTTTTCAGCTTGAGATCTGTAGGGGTGGGGAATTAAACTCCCCAGGAGGTTCCATCTGATTTTTTAACTCTCTCATCCACTGTCTCGGCATGTGCAGGCAGCTCAAGATAAGCTTCCTGAACAGTTCAAAGAGCTCTACAGGGAGCAGAGATTATAAAAAATTCAAACAAAAGAAAATTAATCAAAACAAAAACTTCACAGATTAAGAGCGCGTCCAAACAATAACTTTTAGGATGGGTTTACAGGTTAAAGTATTTGTTAAAAAAATCTTTCCCAGCTGGAAAACACTACAGGATGACTTAGCAGGTGTTACAGAATCTGCTAAGACTTGTCAACAAAAAGGGCAGAGGCCAATGAATAATGAACATTAGGTATCAACCCTCTTTCAGCACACAGGATTCCCACATTTTGGGGGTTGTATGTTGGGAATATATTGACTGAAAACCAAGCCAAGAGCTTTGACATTCTATGGTGCAATAACTAGGACTGTTTACTGAATGAATAACTGTAACAAATATCAGAGATACTAAAAATGCCAGCTTTGAAAATAAAGAAAATAAACTCCTCCAACCTCAAACCCATTTGAGGCCACAGATAGGTCTTTTTATTTTGTGGAGAAAGGCCACTATGGGTTTTCAGACATATTCAGCAGTCAGAATCAAGGTCATCTCTTCACAAAAAACCCACAATACTCACTAGGCAGCTGACCAAGTCACTCAGATTTTTTAGAAAGATTTGGCTCATATGAGTATGGAATTCTATTTCAGGCCAGGCCAAAACATTCAGCACTGGATGGAGGCCAAAGAGACAAAGGTAAGAAAACATCTGATTGGCAAATCACATCCTTTTTCTGTAATAATCAGGTAATTTTGTAAGGATCTCAAAGATGACGTATGGAGCTGAGCAGTAATTAACCCTGCATGCATTAGGGTAGTCTTTAGCACATCACTGAGTATCTTGGCCCTAAGAACAGAATGTCAGCAGCAATGCTGTGCTCTGTTTTAATTGCACTAAGATCCAAGGTCACTTGGATTTAAATGCTCTAAAGTTGAAATCTGAAAATCACATCTAAGTTGAGTTTGGCTTGTTTTCTTATTAATAATATATGAGCTGAAGCAGTGATTCAAATTGATAGATTTAGTGGTATCATAGCAAAATTAACTTGTTTTTTTAACCAAGTAACTGGTTAGACACATTTAAAAAATCCCTAGAAATTTGCTGTAGAGTCCATTAAATTCTGTTTTGTCAACACACATAGAATCTGGCTGAGGGTTTGAAAATCAGGGCAAGAAGAAAGGCAACAAAATGTCCTTTAAGGAATCAAGTGGTTCAGCAGCACAGGGGCTACTGGTCTGTCTAATGCACTGAAAAGTGGTGCACTAATAACATCCATGGATGACCCCAAGTAGTAGATCCCAGGTTGCCTAAAGATTGCATATTTAAAGGTTTTATAGTTTTCAGTTTTCAGTTTTATTGTCATAGCTACAGCAAGCAAAATTATTGCACAGCCTTCTAAGGGGGCAAGGGACTGCACACTACTGGGAAATCTATCCTCAAAAACCAGTTTTTAGATAAAACAAGAAAAAGAAATATCAGAAAGCATGTGTCATACATCAAAGAATTTCTCAAGTCACAACAGTTTCTGGCACTTAAGGTCACCCTTGGAAGAATGGAATTGCTCAGTACATTATTTCATTTTGTGCTTCTTCTGGAGGTGGCTTCATTTTGTGTAAAGACACTCAGGGAAATGAAGGATGAAACCAGATGTGGATAGAGCTTCCCTGAGATGTGGTCTGGAACTGAGAGCCCCTTTGTCTGCTCCATCCCTTTGGTGGCAGTGCCCAGGAAATTGCCTGACCCATCCACTCAGGGACTTACTCCCTCAGGAATTAAGCTCATGAGCAACTCCATAGCCCTGGCATCTCCTCAAGCACGACAAGTTCACCATTTATTCCGTATTAATCCCAAGATATTACATGCAAGAGGCAGAGATAACTGTGAATACTCTCTCCTAGTCCTGCAGAGTGCATACAGGAGACAAACAATCCATAAAGGGGAAACAGAAAGCTCTACCAGTGCACAGGCCCTGTTCACAGACCCATGGGAAGGGCAGTGAGATTTTGAGCATCGTTCCTGCCTCCCGCTCTCCAGAGATCTGTGGATTCCAACTCTACCTGTTCCTAGCTCAGCTCTGGGAGGTGAGCCACAACTCCTTGTTCACCTCATCCCGATCTGCAAGGAACGACCAACAACCTCTGCAGCCTCTACAGCAAAACAAAAATGTTTGTCCAAACGATTTTTACCCGCCCTTCCCAGCAGGGAACTGTGTGCAGCTGTCCCAGCTAATGTTGTGGAAGTTCTCTTTGGCCACAAAGCTTGGCAGGTTTCTACTCCTGGTCATCCACAAGGAAATCCAGCCAGCACTTATGGGCACCTCAGTGTGATGGACATGGCAGGAATGGCAGCCTGATTCCTCAATTTGTCCCAGGGTTTCACTAATTATTTCTACATCTCTTGAAGCTTTTATTAACAACAAACATGAATAAGCTGCACTGTCCTCATGTAGATTCATGTTTAATGAAGTTACAACCTGTGTCTATTTAACATAAACCCATCTCCATTATGTAAGCTTAGCAGTGAATAATTCTAATACTGTGTTATGTTCCTGTGACTTCCATTTCAGCCAGTGCAATGTGGAATTGGCTTTCATTATCCCAATTGCCATTGATGTTCAGGTTGAAACTAAATAGGATTACTTTTTTCTCATTCAACCTATGGCTTTTCTGAAGGAAACTACTGTTAAAACATGACAGACATTTATTTAATTGCCTTCTGAGCAAATTGTAAGCCATACAACAGCACAAAGGTCAAGATGAGAAAATCTTTGGGCTTTACAGACATTTCAGAGTGTTATCATTAGATAAGACCTTGAGACATCTGCATGTTAGTTAATGGTTGTTCTGCTTTCCTGGATAATGACCTATTTCTTACAGAAGAGCTAGTGTCTATAAATTTCTCACTTGCTGCCTGGATATTTTCATAAAAACTAAGATATCTGAATTCAGTGTATTTCATATACCAAATTATTTCTGCAAAGATTTTTTTTAATCTACTTTAAAATGGTCACATACACATAAAGCACTGCCTCTTTTACCTCTCACAAAACAACCCCAGGTTCCGATGGATGAGAGATATTGCTTAATATATAAAAGCTTTTCAGTTTTGTCAGGTTTTTAACCCTGCTCATTATTAGATGAATAACCCCAAAATCTGCATCACTAAACACTAAAAAAAAATTTAAAAAAAAATCCCATCTTGTTTGAGCCACAGTTACACCAGGATATAAGTGTCCATGTATTACATATCTCATCCCAGCTGTCAGAGGAGGGCTCTCATGTTTAAGTGATTTAAGATTATGGATCAGAGGCCAATTGCTTCCCCTTAGGTAATAATAATAAATATGCTAATGCTTTTAGTGTCATTGTTAATTCCTTGTTTGTGAGCACTCAGAGACAGGCTGAAGCATTGTGGTCTGAAGGCAAGATTTGAAGATGAGTTATTCCCAAGGAGATCAGGGAAGCCAAAATTCTGAGCTTAAAGCACCTCCACTTCCGTGTGGGAGACCAAATCCTCTTCCACATACAAGGAAAACACACTGAGGTTTTAAATTCTTTTCAGGACAGCCTGCTACACAGACAGCAAGGACTAGATCTTAACTTAACCTCCTTCACTCTAATTTCCATTTTGCCTTCAGTTCTCATGTAAGGACTCTTCACTTTTGGCCAAAATCTTCTTTGGGACTGCACACTGAATGTGCTATTCAGGGATAAATAATTGAGACAGCAAATCAACAGATGTGAAGTGGTAGTAATTTCAATCACGTTTTTAACTTATATTTTGATTTCAAGCATAATAATTTAAAATCTTTAATTATCAAAGAAACACATGTTACCTCTTGTTCCATCAATGCTGGGATTGTCCAACACCACAGAAATCTATTGTAATACTCCTAAAAAACTCATTCTTTCTTCTTTTCTTTAAATTTGGGATTCAAAACACAGTCATTTTAACATGCTGGGTGACTGAATTAAATGTATTACAAATTTGGGGCAAATGATGTCCCAAAACACACTCCAGTGTGACCATGGAGATATATGTGGAACAATTTAGGATGTAATATGTTAGGTTGAAAAACATCCTTGGATGATAGATATTGTCTGATCTCTCTGATGAAAAATTAAAAGCTGAAATTCCAGTAATTATGCTGTGTCATGAGCACATGTGTGTTTTGCAAGATAATAAGAAGCTTAATGAAAAGTTCATAAAAATTAAGGAAAATGGGAAATCATGTGATGCAAATATATCCTTACAACAGACTGCTCAGAATGTCATTGCTGGAGCTTTGAAAATGAAACTGCAGAAGCCTCTAAGGTCAGGTCCAGGCTGCCAGAAGAAGGAGTGCAGAGAAGCAATCCTAGACCTGGAAGAAAATCCCCTCTTTCAAGCTGGAACATTGTCTGGACTCAGGAGCTCAGCTGCAGGTCATTAGCCACAAAAATTTTTGTGTAGCCACAAAAATAAATCTGATGTGACACTGGGTACCTCGGGGTCCCTCTGCTCCCACCCTCTGGCTGCTCTAGGTTTGGTGCAGATGGATGTAAGTTAAGTGCAGAGGGTCTTACAGCAAGGCTTGAAGGGTTAATGAAAGGCCTGAGGCAAGAGAAACCTCCCACCCTAGATGACCAATCTCTAGGACTGTACCTCTGTTTCTACGATTTTTCAGCTTTAATTTGCAATGGTTTGGGTGATGTACATCATGACACCGTCCTGAGTGGAGATAAATGTAAGGCTGGCTGCAACACAGCTTCCCAAGCTTTTGCTAAAGGCAAAGTTTTTGCAGAAAGCAGAAAGCAAACTGCCTTGTCCTTGCCCTCATCCAGCCCCTGAGCTGCTCTGTGCAGGCACTACAGGCCACTGGAGCTGCTGCTTTTGCAGACTTTTGCAGGCTGTAAGGGACACAAAATACCAAAATATCCAACCCAGTGCTCAAGTTCTTACGTTTCTCTTGTCTCTGTTCTTCTGTACCATGGGCTTTTCTGGGAAGCTCCATTAGTTCAACTACTGATGTCCAGATGCAGAGGTTCCTGAAATCCTTCCACTGTTTTAAACTGGGTTTGCATCCAGGCCTAGGTTTAGGCAAGTCTTCACCAAGGGAAAATTGTTAAAAACCTAAGTCACAGACTTTACAGGTAAATTAATTATCTAGCTAAGCAGCCACTCCATCTTACAGACCAGAGAACAATGCTTGCCATGAGTCAGAGATTAGGGTTCTAACTGTGTTTTTATCATCTATAAAACCGGACATGCGGAAACTATGGTAGGAAATTTCAGTAATTAAAGCATAGGTTCTCCTAATTAACTGCAAAGCATCATTAAAATCTAATGAAACTGTAGTGGAGTAACACAGGACTCTGGCTTAATAGCAAGGAGATAAATGCAAATGGCAGTTGAATTTTCATGTAGTTGGAAGTTTATACAGTAGGACTGAATGCATTTACAGGAGTTTAGAATAGAAAAGCTCACTTTTAACACTTGTAAATCAGGATTAGGAAGTTAGGGTATTAGTGTATAAGAAGTTAACATATTAAAGAATGTGGCATACTGAAGCACAAGAATCAGAGAAATAAAGATTTTTGTTACTTAAAGTAGTTGTATTTGTAGTGGTAAACTGAATTTCATAGCAGATGATAAATCAGAGAACTGGTGTTGCAAAAACATGATGTAAGACTAAATTTTTCTGTGCAGAGATTTCATCCTGGAATACCTGAACAATCTGCACCACCCTCCCATATTGCACCAGAGATTCAACTGAAGAAAGAACTTTAAAGCTCTGCAAGCACATTTCAAGAGTCATCTGTCATCTGTCATGACTCTTCCTTAACTCCTTTGGACCCTTGGCCTTTAAGTTCTCAGGAGGGAAATCATGGATACTGGAGCTTGACTGCCTGATTTAAGCTGACGTGTACCAGCTCTACAGGAGCCACAGGAGCATGGCTGATCCTCACTGAACAAAAATCTGAACCTAAAGCTGTTTTATCTTGCCTTATGTTCAAGGCATTGCAGCTGGAGCCCTTCTCTCATCTGACTTCAGCTCTCAGAAATATCCAAGGCTGGACAGGCTCACTGCACATGCAGTGCAGAAAGAGAATTCTTGAGGACAAGCCATGAGGTCAGCCCTGGCACATGATGAATCACTCTCCAAAGATGATCTTCTTAAACCAGCTTTTGAAGAAACCTAAATGATCAGTTCTTCTGAGGGCTAAAGTCCTGCAGGACTTCCACCCTGGCATGGATGCCAAGGGTATCACATTCTCTGTGCCTCCCTACCAAAGGGACAAAGTGCCATTCCAGAGATTTGAGCTCAGGGAGATCAATCTCTACTGCCATTAAATCTTATACTAATTATGCTGATGGATATGTCTATGGCCTGGGCATCAGCAAAAGGTCCAAGCCAATCAAACTCATTTAATTGCAATGCACAGATGCCAATACTTCTCAGGATAATACAGATGTAGTTTAGACACCAAACTATGTTCTTGGGCTAATTTGAAGACCAATTTTTCATTGATTTCAATAGTTAAGTACATTAAAATTATTTAGCATTTAGATAAAGCAAGACTGGAAGGAAAGCAGAAAACATTTACCACAATGAAAAATAAAGGCATACATTCAAAGCAGCAAAACAGTCCACTCTAAAAACAACAATTTTTTTTTCCAAACACAGACATAATAAAGGTGTAGCATGCAGATAAGAATTTGTTAGTAAATTATAAGCTGCTATACAGAAGAAAGCACACAATGGACACAAACTCTTGCTATCTAAAGTGTTACCTCAGGTACTCATACCTTTTCTGTGTCAATTCCTTTAGACATGGACCAGGTTGAGACAATGTAATCCATGACTCTTTCACTAAGGCCTTTTGGGACTTGATATAATTTTAGGAAATCCCTCACATTGTTCAGCATCTCGTGGTACCGGTTGGTGTTGGCATACATTTGCTGGAAAATGGTGGTGACGTTTCCAAAAATAGTTGCATAAAGAAGAGCTGGAAAAAAAAAATTGAAAATATATATGTATGCTCTATTAAATGCTAATCATAATTCAAAGATAATGTCAGAGAAGTTTATGGTTTACACTATAACATTAGACATTACAGACTTTTCAGAAAAGAGAAATATTCTGGTATCTCATAATACCAATGTGCTGCACTACTTCTGTTTTTGACATTATCAAATACACAGAAATGTGCCTGTCATTTTTAATAATCTTTGCTCAGACATACTTTATAGCAGAATTCAGTTATGAATTTCCATATTGCTTAAAAAAAAAAACCAAAACAACTGCAGCCTACAGATGGTAAGAAATAAACCACTGTGAAAGGAAAAAATGCCTTCTATCACTCAGTGCTTAATGTCTTCCCTCTACACAACCCATTTCTACCTCATTCCAGAAATCTCACTTTGTTTCAAACCAATTTATTATTGTACATCACCCCTATGTGAGAGGTGGCATTTTTAAAGCAACATGGTGTTCTCCTAAAACCTATCTAATAGAAGAACTGTACTCCCATTTCACACTGTGATATTTATGTGTCCAGCTAGAAATCAGATGTCAAAGTTCATCACAAATACAGGATTCAAACCCAACAAAGTCACACAATGTGTAGCACAAATGAACACAAGATTTCTGTTTAAAAAAACAGAGCAGAATAGCAGTCTGTGTGATGCTGCAAGGGCAGGTTTTTTCCTTGCTTTTCTGATTGCTGTGTCAAATCTGCAAGCTACAGAAAAATTTTCTATACCTCTGTATCCATTCAGACATACATCAACACTTAAGAGTACAAGCACATGGATTATAAGAAAGTTTAGATGGATGAATGCCACATGACTTTTTAAATTTCTTTAGCTTTCTCTGCTCTTTTGGACTTCTGCAGCAGGACAAACCTGATGAAATATCACTTCTCTTAAGTGCAACATCCCTCATCCTTTTGAGCAGTTGCTGATTTATCATGGACTCATCTCATCAGGTATGTGAGGGCACAATATCCCTGATGTTAGATGTTACTGCAAATCATTATAAATGTATAGAGAAGCCCCAATTGCCCCCAAAATGCTGTCTTTCTGCAGAATTCCTACAACCTCTAACTACACCTAGACTGCACCTGCAAATCCAATGCCTACAACCCAGCTGGCCATGCAGACCTACCCAGAGCACACAGGCTGATTGAAAATGTGCCCTGCAAGACTGGCACAAAGAGATGCAACTCTGTCACCTGCCAGGCTGGAAACAGCTAAGGATGCTATGGTGGAAACAGATTGTCTGAAGCAACTGGCACCTATTACCTCCTCTTGGCAGAGAGGATTTGTAGAAAAATATAAAGCCAGAGAACAAATTCTAGTTCTGTGTCTCATAATATAGTGTCCTGGAAAAGTTGTACTTAAAAAAAAAAAGTTTCTTCAAGAAATTATGGGTAGAATAAATCATTGAATCAAGCACACAAAATCCCTGTAAACAGCACGCAGCAATACCTCAGGAAGCCAGAATCCACCAGGCTGTGGAGTCTGCACAGACAAACTCAGCATTGTTTCTCTGTTGGAAACCAAAGCCTTCCTTTCCTCATCCAAATACCCCACTTCTCTCACAGGTCACTGCATAGGGGATCCCTGGCAAAGAGTTGAAGGGAACCTGCTTAGATGTTCACAGCTTTGGAGCTGTTCCTCAAAGGCTCTCCTCACTCCTGGTGCTCCCCCCATGCCCACAGGTTTTGGGGGGAGAGAAGATTTTTCATAATTTACCTCTCTCTGTAAATACTCTCCTCATCCCTGCTCTCTACATGATAACTAAAAAAGGAAGTCATTTATAAAAAGCTGATTTTATAATTTTGCAGGCCTTGGTATGCAACAGAACTCTGGAGATGCTGACAAGCATCTAATGCTGCTGGCACCTTCAATGGGTTAAGGCTCTCCATCAATAGCCCATATTGACCATAATAAGCAAGTGAAGATTTGTCAGAGAATCTCTATTTAATGAGAAAATATTGAAGTGACAAGTGTGAGTCTTAGCCCTCACCTATAAAAAAAAACAAAGGCAGATAAGCACTACCAAGGGCATTTCACTTTTGCTGTATTTTAATTATTTTTGGCAGGTGGAATTGGCAGTAAAAAACATGTGCAAAAGGTTCTGAAAGGAAAGAAAATATAATGCTGTGCCTCTCTTTACAGTAAAAGTATTTAAACAACCTCTAAAGAAATCTCTGAAGTTATTCATACACTTAAAACTCAATAGTTTTAATTTAGTCTCTCCATTTACAATAAACAGGAAAGACGAGGTTGAAGGTGAAATTATCCAATTTCATTAAAAGACTGCTTAGGTCAAACTGCATTTATTCGCCTTCTCTATAATGACTTGAATTTCTCCAAACATTTCCTGTTATGTTCCTACAGTCATGCAACACTCATTAACTCAATTGTTCTATGTGTGTAGATCTGGAACAGTCTTCACTAAATTTTATAGCGATAAATTTGGTGTAATGATGCAGAAATATTTTTTCTCAGTCCTAAAGGTGAGGTAAGTGTTTCAACTATAATTGTAGTTTCTATTTTTACTCTTAAGTGTGGAAAATCTCCCCAAAATTACATACGAGAACCCAAGTACTATATATTTTTACGTATAAAATGTTATTACATTTGTACTTTTATAAAACATTTCTGAATGATTTAGCAATGGTGTTACATAAATGTTTTACCCTATTTAAAAATAAGGAACTTTCTGGAAGAAAAAATGACTCGGACTTACCTAAATAATCCCAAAGCATTTCAGATCTCCTATTATCCTGACTGTATGCTTAATACATCCAGATAGGAACATCTGCCTTAAGGAACTGAAGGTTTAATTGAGAGATCTGATTTTCCTTACGTCCTGGAATATTATTAATCCAAGCATATACAATGTTCCTCTAAACTGTAATTGTAAAGATTAGTGAGGAGGCACCAGCCTCTTCTGCCAAACATCAGTCAACAGGACAAGTGGAAATGGCCTCAAGTTGTGCCAAGGGAGAGTTAGATTGGAAATTAGGAAAACTTTCTTTACAGTGTCCTGCAGTGGAACAGACTGCCCAGGGCAGTGGTGGAGTCACCATCCCTGAAGGGATTTAAGTGACAGCAGATGCGGCACTTGGGGACATGGTTTGGTGGTGGGCTGGGCAGTGCTGTGTTAATGGTTGGACTCAATATGACCATAGAGGTCTATAGAGGTCTTTTCCAACTTAAACAATTCTGTGAGGCAGTGATCATGGAAAAATATAGATTTTCATTTCTGCATGTTGAGGCTACCGGAAACTTCTTCAACTAATTTTTGAAATTAGCTATTCCTGCAAGATTTTAAGGTAAGTATTATTAAATTTCTATCATTCAGGAGAGATTAAATAAGAACTCCAACATATATTTTTTGCACTGGGTTTGCATAGCCTAATTTTGGTACTGAGAGGGTGGCTTCTGTGTACACAGGGGTGGCATCTGTGAGAAGCTGCTGGAAGATTCCTCCATGTCCAGCAGAGCAAATGACAGGACAGATGTGCCACTGGCCAAGGCTGGGCCAATTAGAAATGATGGTAACACCTCTGTGGTATCATATTTAAGAATAACAAAGAAAAAAAAAGGTATTGTGCAGATGTAACTGCAGCCAGAGAAGAGAAGGGTGAGAATGTGTGACAGGAACAAGGTGAGTGTCTGGCATCCAGACAGGCTCAAACCACTACAATTTACTAAATATAGAGAGAAACCCAGTACCCAAATATCTTATTTATGTTTTTAGAAGCTGAGCAGTTTTCTGTTACTTCTTTCCACCTCACCTTAATACGTCTGCTCAGACTGCAAAATGTTTGCAGGCTCTGTTTGGTGAAACACCAGGCAGTGGCCATCTCCTACATCTCAAACAGCCTCGCTGAGATGCTGCAGCAGCAGCAAAAAGCTGCCACTTTCTTAACAGAAATAGCTTTCCTCAGATCCACCAACACATTTCAACCAAGTTACTACTTGGGAGAAAATAATCCTGCTAAGCCCCCTCCCCCATCACTGTTTTTTAGCACTTCTTTGATGCCAGCCACAGCCTCCCACCTCTCCCCCTCAGGGACACTCCTGTCTGCCAGCTGTGCCTGTGAAAGCACCAACACAGCCCCGTGGTTTTACAGCTCTTCAAAAGGCCAACCCTGATTCTAAATCCTTGGCCCCACTAAATATTTTGCTGTTAAAATACTCTCCCCCATCCCAGGAATGTTTTACATCAGTGTTCAATCACTGTTTTTCCCCATTTACAGGGAGATGCCAACACCAGAGCACACTAACTTTTACATTTTTCTTCTAAAACCATCCAAAGCATTAAAAAAAAAACTTTCCTCCAATTACCCCTGCAGCCCATGACACATCATCCAATGTATTTATCCTCCCATAAGTGTGCATTGTCACACCCACCTTGCAGAGGAGAACCTAATGGGCAAAGCTCTAGATTCAGGCATGAAATTCAGCTCTGAACTCCTCACCAAAACCATCTGAAATCAGGGGGGAGTTGCACACAGCTGTGTCTGGTCAAAAGCCCACCATGACTGCAGGTTCCAGTCTGATCCCACCAGCAGCCTGGCCCAGATGTGTGTCCTGCATTGGGTGGCATTCCTACATCCCACTCTGCAGCCACACAACATGCACAGCTCCTCCTGGATCCAGCTGACATCCAACCCTGCTTTCCTGGCCCAGCAGCTCCACAGAATTCACAGAATCACTGGGTTGGAAGAGACCAATAAAGATCATTGAGTCCAACCCATGCCCCAACACCTCAGCTTAACCATGGCACCCAGTGACACATCCAGGCTTTATTTTAAACCTTCCTGATACTACAGTAGTGCAAATCCTAAATTAAGATGATAGTGATAGAAAAGATAAGCCTGTAAAATCCCTGTTAACATTGATATTTGCTTGACAAGAACTTAATGAATATGTAAATTAGATGACTATCAGTAGCAAAGTGTAGGAGCTCCCACTGTTCTTCCCCTTGCAGGGGCACTGCACAGGAGGGAGGGACAGCTGCTTTGGAGGCAGTTGGGCATTTGGCATTCCTTATGTATAAAGTTTTATTAAAATGAAGGCTTTCAACTGCACTTGTATGGTCAGTCACTAATGTTTAAATGGTGAACCTGAGAGCTTTCTGTTTGGTTTTTTTTCCATGAGCACACTCAGCTAATGGAACATACTTAGTTTAAAGCTCCAATGCCACACTACCATGCAGATGTGATGACCTGACCACCTGCACTTTTGCACAGAGCTGCAAGCCAAGAGTGGATGAGATGGCATTGCAAAACACAGTCTTAAATTAAAGCCACCATTGTCCACAGCTATCAGTGAGACTGGCTTCCAGTCCCGTGGCAGTGATGGACAAGAGCTGGAGTTGGCTAAGGTCATTCAGCAGCACTGACAATGAAATTCCTCATTTCAACCCCTGAGGATGAGGGGCCAAGGGCTCCCAGGTCTGATGCTAAGCAGCTTCAAATCAGTTTGCACACACATTCCCTGCCCAACATCGCCTTCCACAGCAACCTCAGGTTATCAAATTACTTTATTCTTTCACCTGAGAAACAGTGCCAGCCATCAGAAAGACAGCCCTGCACAAGCTCAGGAGGTTCCTGTTGGTATCTGGATTGAATTTCCTGCATTTCTTTCCATCTGAAAGCCTTGCAGGTCTGGGACTGCCAGGGTCTGCTTCTTCCTCATCACATTAGTCAAGGGTGTTAAGCAACATATGGGAAGGCACAGCCTGAAAAATGGTGGCAATTACACCACAACAGGCAGCAGGGCAACCAGCAGTACCCTGTGTTAACTGAATGGTAAAAACATCACTTTGCTGGAAAAATCCTTATTTTGCAGTGAAAAGGCCTTAATTCTAGAATCTTTCCCTCTAAGAGCTCAGAAGTAAAAGGCTGATTAGGGCTTCTTTTACATATTTGATATGCAATAGAATTTAGGTTTAATGGATCACAGCTTCTAAGGATGACAGTTGGGGCAGGAATATTTAACTCACCATTTAGCAGAACAGTGTGACACAAACACAGATAAGAAATAACTAGTGAAATGAGTGAAACCATGTCTTATAATAATGTTTCATCATTCCTGTTTCTTCAAAAAGCCATCACCTCCTTTCCAAATGGCATGTCTAGCATTTTACACACTGCACAAAAACCTGTGCAAAGGTAAATGGCAATTAAAACACAATCACTTCCCTAAAGTAATTACAGTGGGTGCAGGAGGAAAGTAGAGAAGCAGAAGTTAACCAAAGTTTATGAGAATTACATTCACCAAAAATTCCAGCAACTTCTGTGCCTCTAGCACAATTTGCTCCATCCTTATTTATCATCTTCTCCATTTTAAATATTATCTCCAACATTGCCTCATTTCCATGCAAATCTCTCCAGTATTTCAGGAAAAGCTGAATTGTATCTGTCAGACAAGCATCCACCTATCACATGAATCTTTCTCTTTCCATTCTCCATCAAAAAAATAATTCCAGAGTGCTGTCCTTACTCTTGTTACTGTCCAGAACTAAGACCCAGGGATCAAAACCATCCTGAGCCTGGCTCTCTGTGCCTCAGTGTGTCAAACCTGTCACCAATAACAAGCACAGGACACAAAGGGTCTCCAACACTACTGAACTGTAGCACAGGAACCAAAGGGATCATCTCAAAGAAAAAAGTTTCCTGAGCAAAGTTGGCAGCTGTCAGTATCCCTGTGTGAAATGACTTCACAGCTCCTTGCTGGATTTGAGCGGCGAGGCTTTCTTCTCTTGTTGATTTTTTTTCCCTTTAATACTTTTAAAGGATTTTTTATTTTTTTTTTAGTGGGACACCAAGTTCTTGTCACATTAAGATGAACTCAGGATAGCAATGTTGCTGGAGGCAGGATGCCAAAACATCATTTGCACACTGAGAACACCACCTAAATTGCCTGTCTTGTTAAAATATAATGGAAAGTTTGTAAACATACCTTCAAAGTACTGCACTGTATGAAAAGATGCCTCTAGCTCTGTGCTCCTGAGCTCTTTTTTTATGTGTATGCCAGTGCATAAGTTTGTGCTGTATAAATCTGTGTGCTGGTGTGGTTTAGATACTCATAAATATACATATATATATATGTACATACACACATACACAGTGTGAAGGTGAATGTAAAACATCAGTGGGCTCAGAATTTTGGCAGGTGCAAATTTTCCTTTGAGTCTTCTAATTTGCTCATTCTTTCTAGTTCTTTAAAATCCAATTTTGCTTGTTCATTTACTTAAATGTTCAGTTTTATCTTAATACAAATAACAAGAATGGATTTGGGACAATTAAAGGAATTATTCCAGCTATAAAATACAGGCCATGTAGAGCCCTGAGAGATGAGGTAAACACCCCTGTTACCACAAGAGTGAGTATTTATACAATATCTGTATGAAAATATTAATGAGACAGAGAACAGCTAAAGCAATATTGCTTCCATTCAGTAGAACTCAGCCTGAACTCTGTGTGAAGATGGATTTATGTGAGTAGTTATTGATTATTTTTAGGAACAAAATTAAGTACTTAACCCTTAATATTAAAAGCCTCAAATTTGGAGATGATGTTTCCATCCTATTATTTTCAGAGTAATTCTGCTTCATAAAATGACCACAAAACTGCTTCACTGAACTCAAGAATAATATTTCTTACTTATCTAAGTCATCTACAGAAGCACTTTAATTCTCTACCCAGCAAATTCAGCACTTCTAGACAGAGCTTAGAAAACTTTTGTATCCAAAAGTTTCCATCTGATGCTGACAGATTAGCTCTGATTAAATTTCTCATCCCTGACATGTTTACAATAAAACCAATGGAAAAAAAAAAGTCTTACAAAAAGTTGAAATAATTCACCTCCAGGTTTTATAAAACTAAAACCATCCACAGCAAAACATTTTTTCCTACAGCCTTTTAATTTTAAATATTAGAAACCTGAACAATGGAAGAAAATCACATTTTGATGCATAAAAAAGAGTCTTAAGAGCCTAAAAAAAAGTTAAACATTCATTATCTTCACACACACCCTCAGTTTACATTGCAATCGAATATTTTTCACAAAACCAAGCCAGGAGTTCCTAGCACACTGCTAGCAATAAGGGCCAATCCAAACTCCTTTTTGCCCAATTTATTAGCACCAGATTTCCATTTTATCAGCACATTTGTGCACATGACTGGTGTGAAGCCTGCTCCCCACTCCCACGCTTGGGCAGAGCTCAGGGCTGGGCCTCAGCACCTCTCCTCTTTTGCTGGAATAATGCTGGTTTTGTCTAAAAAATTTCACACCAACGTTTTCAGACTTTCAAGGTGAATTAGCTTTACTCTACTTTGATTATTCACTCTGGGAACCTGTCCTCCATGGCAGTATTGATTTACTGTGACAGATGCTGAGCTGTCACCAAGCCTGACAGCTTCTTCAGAGCTTCCTCTGTGGCTGCCTTATAGAACAGCCAATCGCCAAATGAAACCCAACTGTGAAAACAAGCACGTTTCCCACTTTTATACTCCATGAAATCACGTGTCCTGCTCTGTACTGCATCCCTCTGGGAGGAGGAAAGAAGCTGGCCTCTCAATGTGGCACTCAGCACTACCAATTTACCCTTTGTGTACTCAAAGCACATCCACCCCCCCTGCCTGACACGTTGGTGGGACCGCATGTCACAGACATCTTTTATGAACAATCCTTTCCTTAGGATTTTTCCTCCTGAGAAGCTGAGAGGCCTCAGGAACAAAATGTAAACATTGATTATCTGCTGCTGTGGAATGCAACAGGTGCATCTGTGATTGGTCTCATGTGGGTGTTTCTAATTAATGGCCAGTCACAGCCCGGCTGGCTTGGACAGAGAGTCCGAGCCACAAGCCTTTGTTATCATTCCTTCTTTTTCTATTCTTAGCAAGCCTTCTGATGAAATCCTTTCTTCTATTCTTTTAGTATAGTTTTAATATACTATATATCACAAAATAATAAATCAGCCTTCTGAAACATGGAGTCAGATCCTCATCTCTTCCCTCATCCTAAGACCCCTGTGAACACCATCACAACCACATTTGTCACAGGTCTGTGTCTTGGCAGTCACTCAGAGCTGCCACAAAACCACTTCTTACCAGGGGAGAAGGCTCTTTAGGGAAGGTGAATGTGCTTAAGAAAAAGGTTTCATTCCCTAAATGATGTTGATTTGAATTTCAGTATATTTGGGGAGTTTTTACAGCACTTCAGAGAACACCTATGGTCTGACAGAGACTCTCTTTGCTCACCTTTGCCAAGTGACAAAAAGCACCCTTGTGAAGGGCAAAATGGCAGACAACACCACAAAAATGTTTTTGCATTGTTCATCAGAGGATCACGAAGCCAGATAGTAAAAGCTATTATTTATTTATATATTTATTTATAAATTTATATGTAGAACTGGACATCAGCACTCCAAAGGCTATAAAAAGATCTGTTTTCATTGAAACAAGCTGTTCAAGTACTGTACTATTCACATTACCTCCACATTACCTCTCCACCAGTCCCACAGCTCTGTACCATTCCCTTCTCCATAACAGCAAAAATAAAAAATATCCCTAGAAACATTGCTAGCACACTGCACAAAGTCCTGTGCAAAGGTAAATGTTTGCACAGGATTAGCTAGCCATCAACACTAAAACATTGCTAGCCATCAATGTTGTCCTGGCAGAAGGGGTTTGAGAATATTCAAAAGAAAAACAAAATATTGCATATACTGTCAAAATAAGACCAAAAAAAAGCCTGGTTTTTCATTTTGGCCTCAGTGTATTGCTGAACTCTCCATGACTATGTGAGACTGGAAAAGTATCTTTATTTCCTGGCAGCAGCTCCTGGAGCTCCTCTCCTCCCTGTGCAACTCCTTCTGATCAGCACTTGTTTCTACCTGATTACCTCTCTGTTTTCTTGCTCACTATTCCAGGAAGGAGATGCTGGAATTAGATTTGCTGCATTTCCATTCCTACATTAACACTAATTTCACTGAAGTCAATGAAATTACACTGGTGTCTGGAGAGTGTCTGAGGAGAATAATTGAGTGTATTTTATCACTTTCCTTCGACTTTTTTTGATGACTGTTTCATGGCATTTTTAAATGTCCCATTTCACTAAAATGTACTTGCTCTGGAATGTTGCAGTGAAGTTGCTCTGTAGGACCAAGGAGTTCTTGCTGTAAAGTTCCAGACAGTGCCTGCAAGATTCCAGGGATGGGAACACAGAGATGTGTACAGTGATAAATGTGACAAGCAGCACCACACTAACTGCTCACCCAGCCAAAACCCATCCCCTGACTGCAGCCCCCTCCAGATATTTATGAGAAGAGCTCAAGAAAGAGGTGCAGAGTGCACTCCTGCCCTGGGCCACTCCTTTCAGGTTTCCACAAACCCAGAGAGCCCAGGGACTGCACTCACACTGCCCATCTCCACCCAGAATATCTAATACCGCTCCACAAATCCATTTCTGGGTTTGTTCCTCATCACAACATATATTTTTTTTGTGCTATTCTGCAAGCCTGGCTGCCCCAGCCTTTACACTAACCACCCTCAGCCACCCTTTGTAGAAAGTGATTAATTGTGCCTCTCCATCTCCTTCACTCCACTCTTGATTTTTTAAACCATTGCCCACTCTGTGTTTGCAGCCCTCATGCCATGCCTCATTCTTGTCACCTTTCAGACACCCTTTTTAATCTTACAGCATCTTGCTGCAGAGCAGTGCAGTGTGGTGCAACAACATTAATTTCAATTGCCTGCCCAGGAATCCTATTTGCCTTTTGTTGACTGGTACTGAATATTGCACCGATATTTTCAAGGGAGTCTCAGCAGCAAGAGTCAGGAGTCATCCCTCAGTGGGAGCTGCTAATTTAGAAAACATTACTGTGTAGGTATAGCTACCTACTCATTTGTGTGCACTGACACTGAATTTCGTCAGTCCTTTCCACAGTCCTGTGGTGGGATTGCTGGACCAAACCAAAAACCCTGATTTCAGGATTCAGCAGATCTGCAGCACAAGGGAGTTTTCTCTTTGCTTCTCCTAAGCTGCATTTAGATACAACTGTGAGTTAAAAATAGAAGTCTGTGCAAAATTTAATAGTTTTAAAATTTTTTAACGTTTATGCCAGTATCACAGCTTAGGTCACAATAATTGAGAAGATTTTATCATCTTTCTACTACAAGCAGGACTGACTATTTCCCAGAGCAGGACAAAGCTGTTCTTGGATGTTACCCAAGAGTGACTAAGCCAACCCTGAAAGTCCAGTGAAAATAAACGAGAGATTTGACAGAATAAAAATATCAAGACTTGACCCAACAGTTATAACAGTTATGGAATGGGATATCTCTCAAGCATTAACTCTTTTAGCAGCAGGAGAAAGCATGAATTTCTAAAAGACACATTCAGCCCTCCAGTCTGGCAGCCTGAATGTGCCATTAACACTGAGCATCTTGCTCTCTTTATTCACACACCAGTCAGATCAGCCACAAATGCAAGAGGTTAATTTCAGTGGCCTTGATGCCTTTGACATATTTGTTCTCATGTTAAGAGCTGAAGCAATGACTGCAGGATCTCTCCCCAGTTATTTTGCCACCCTCAGTTGTTTCTCAGCTGTTGCAAGGCACTCATAGCTGGTCATGTGTGCCAATAATGTCCTTTTCTAGAGACAATGACATCTGAAATTGCACAAAAAACAGGCATTGCACATGGAATGGGGAGTTTGGCAATATATTCATGTTTTCTCCATGCTACTAAACACCTGGAAGTATCACTCACATTGAGCTGTCCTACCACCAACTACTTCTGTAAGAAACTGCTGCGAGCCCTGCAGGATGGACTCTCCAAACCCCAGGAAAATGATATTCAACAACCCCTCTATTAGCACATCTCTTCAGGCCTTCCAGCCTGCTTCTCCCCCAGCCTCTGCAGTATAGTACATTAATTTTGTACTGAACTATTAATTGCAGTTGACTTTGCAAAGCTCTTTTCTTTACATTTTTTATTCAGTTTCACAAACCCAATCCCAAAGGAGTTCATCTTATTCCCCACAGTTGTTTGATCAAATTGCAAATACTTCCTTTAATCTTTTCAGGCATTCAGATTTATTAACTACGGAGCAGAGCCTCTTCATCTCCTCTGTTGATGGTCTAGGAGAAACAATCTTTCACATATTTCTCATTTTATGCAAGTGCTTGTTCCTGTGAGCACATATTAGTAAGCATAACATTAAAACACATCTACCTAACCTAAATAAAAACACTTTGAACCAAATTTGCAAGCTAACCTGCTTTAGTTCTTAATGATAATAATCTGAAGTCATTTTTCCCAGAGGTTGTGGTCCATAATTCACTGAGGTCAATAAAAAGTAGCTGCTGATGTTAGTGAGTTTTAGGGTTGGCAATAAACACGTAGGAGTGTATTTTCCTTTGAGAAGCTGTATGAGAAATTTCCCAAAGGCAGCAGAAAAGGCCTTTGGGACACAATTTTAATTTTCTTCATGCCTATTCACAGTTAGAATTAGGAATAATAACAATCATCATCATCATTTCACAGTCACTTCACATTTCTCATTAATACATACATTTTACAAAGAAAGGTAAATTATTCAATTTTGTTCCATACTTAAACATTTATGATTAAGTTCCACACTTAATCATTTATGTCAATTGTCCCTGTTCTATTTTTCATTAGGAAATTCAGAATGAAATATTTTATAAAATTGAGACATGCAGTCTTGGTTTTAAAAATTACTATTTCCCACTTCATTATTTTGCTGCTTTTATTTTATGAAAGAGGATAAGAATTAGCAAAAAAAAATAAATAACACCTTAACCTGAGTCTTGCTCTGAATTTGTAACTGCAGAAGACCTTCTAAAGTCAAAGTAGAATTCAAATGTCTTATTTTTTTTAATATGTTCTACTTTTCCAACATCCAAGTAAAGTTTTTTTTAAATAAAGTAAGATTTTCTCCCACTTCTCAAGCAGAAAAAACAAGGGAAGGATTTTTTTTTCATTTCACTGTAGTGTGAGAAGAAAAATCTGAATAGCAGAGTAAGAGAATGATAAAGAGAGGACTTTTCAGTTCTCTGGAAAACAGGGACATATTAGTTTGGATGTTAAAAAAAACCCTAGTGTATATCAATTCTTTTCCTCAAAATGCATAATTAAGAATAAGAACAAATTTTCAACAAAACTAAGGACTTTCCCAAACACTTCTTATTTTATCTGAGTAAGTTTCCACCACAAGTTTTTTTTCCTCTATCTCATTAACTCCCTTCATTTCTTTCCCTTCTCCATATCTGCCTTCAGCCTCTGCAGAATTCTTCCAGAAGTGATATAGCTTATTTTTTATTTTGTTTAGTAGCTCAGCTGCCTCCCACCTGACATGATTCTAAGCTGTTTTTCTTCATTTTACTCAATGTTGTTCGTAATTATTTAACCTAATTGATAGGATGCCTCCTCTGGGTAGAGCTGGTTGCCATGACACTGTAAGAAATTACTCCATATTTCTCCATTCCTGGATCTTCCTAAAGAATTTATGCAGAACATCTTCACCAGCTCCCTACCTTCGCACACATCCATAAAAAATAATTAATGAGCTAATCCTTGCAGGTAGATTTCACTGGAATAATAGGGCTAAAATTGGGGTTGGTTTTTTATAAAGCCTTCTTCTGCTGATAGTGACCAAGACTGCACAGGTTTATGCAATCACAGATTTGTTTAAGTTGGAGAAGACCTTTGGGATCATTGAGTCCAACTCTTCACCCAACATTGCCAAGGCCACCATTAAACTCCAAGTGCCACTTCCACACCCTTTTCAAATCCTTCCAGGGATGGAGACTTCACCACTGTCAGGACCCTGGACATCCCTCTGGCTGTGCTGAGCAGCCCAGACCCTGCCAGGGGGCTCAGAGACCCTGGCACAGAGCCCAAGATGCCCCTGTGGGATTGATTATGACCCATGGAGCAAATTACCAACCTTAGATGAAGATCTGCAAGCCATGACAAATTAAGCAGAATGACAGTGAATTTATCAACGGTGGAAAAGTAGATTTTGGGGTTTTTTGGAATGGGGGTTCAGGAGGGCAAGATGGAGGGATCTGGGCATGTCCAGCCTTTCTCCTTCTTCTTCTTCTTGGCCTCCATCTTCTGGGTGATGCTGGCACTTTTAGATTGGTTTAGAGTAGAAGCTCACTGTCTAACATAGGTGATAGGTATTGGAAAGTAATTGTAAACATTGTACATGTAGTTTTTAGTATAAAGACATAACACTGCCCCAGGAGCAGGCAGAGTGCCCTAAACTGTCCTGCTGGATGGACCTCGGCTGAACAGGAGAAAGAATTTTATAGACAAGATACAATAAACAACCCTGAGACCAAGAACTGAAGAGCCCTGACTCCTTCTTCAAGTGCCAGGCTGGGAAAAGAGACTTTTAACATTTCTTAGGGTCACTCTGACAAGCTAGAGACCCCAACACACCACTGCCCTGGGCAGCTTGTGCCAGTGCTTGACAAACCCTTCCATGAAGAAATTATTCCTAGTGTTCAATTTAAACCTCTCCTGGAGCAACTTGACACCATTTCCTTTTCTCCCATTATTTTTACCCAGGAGCAGAGCCCGACCCCCACCCGGCTGCATCCTCCTGTCAGGGAGCTGTACAGAGTGATGAGGTCTTCCCTTGAACCTCCTTTTCTCCAGGCTAAACATTCCCAGCTCCCTCAGCTGCTCTTCATCTTCTTCATCCTCCCTCATGCTCCAGACCCTTCCCCAGCTCTGTTCCCTTCTCTGCACACACTCCAGCCCCTCCACATCCATCTTGTCATGAGGGCCCCAAAATTGGACACAGGGTTTGAGGTGCAGCCTCAGCAGTGCCCAGCACAGGGGGACAATCACTGCCTGCTCCTGCTGGCCACACTGCTGCTGGTGCAAGCCAGGGTGTGGAGGGACATAGGCCATGCTTGATGTGAGAAGCCAAGGGCACCCACAGGAAGGCAACAAACAGCGAGGTTTGTTCAGCATCCATCAGCATGAGGCAGCCCACGGGGATATGGTTTAGGGGACAAGCTGGGTCACAGATGAGTGTTTTTGCAAAGCCCCCTCACCATTCACATCAATTAAAAACATGGAAAGAAAAAAATGCAGTTTACACTCCACAGATGCCTAAGATGGAGCCTCACCCTAAGGGGTCAGGCAAGCTTCCTGAACTTCCAGCAATGTGATTTAAGACAATGCATTTCAGAGCAGACATGAATGGCTGAGATGCTTTTCAGGGCTCTGCAGCTCTCGAGGAGCTGTATAGCTACAGAAAAAGGGCCACCTTGAGAGGAGTTCCTGCAAAGAGCAGGGGCACAGCCAGGAGCTCCAGATTAATTTGACATCCTAAATAGAAGGGTGGTCCTTGGTACAAGTTCCTCTCAATTCTGACAACCCCAACCCCTCCCACCTGGCCCCTATATCACTCCAAACTTTAATCCCAATTTTCTCAGAACCTCCCCTACCTCCTGACCCAGACCTTTCCAACCAGGAAAACATAATTTGAAAATTAATTTAAAAAAAATGAAATGAAGCCAAAGCATGCTAAGTACACACCAAGCAGCATTCACAGCTCAATCCCTTTTGGCCTGGCTTTGGACAGTGATCACACTGCTGATATTACAGCCCTCTGGGCAATTATGAACAATTTAGAGGACCACAGTTTGTATCTGAGGCAGTCAGAAATGCACAGCATGGACACAGTGTATTTGTCCTTGTGAATGTCTCTAGCAAAACAGAATATTAACTATATTCATTATTTTTACTTACACACACCACTGGAGTTGTGGTTCTGCTCTTCAAAACTTTGCACTCAGTACTGCAGAAATTATACAGATTGGGAATAGCCAAGCTTTGCACAGAAAGAAAAAATCCATTTATTTTCATTTATACGTTATTAAGAAACTTGCTGAGCAAAACCTGCTTTATTGTTGTTGATGAGGATTCATTCACAAGGCTAGGATAAAAAGCTAATGAAAACTTAAGGAAAAAGTCAAATAACAAAACTGTATCTGAAGTCCTTGATGTTTTCTCCCTTTCACACTTCAGAGGCATAAGGCTATTATGAAATTCCATTTTTTAAATTGTTATTTGGGACAGATTGACACCAGATTCAATAACTGATTTATTCAGCTAATGTATTTATTTTCATTTGTGAAACATTTCTGAGCTCTGCAACCAAAGTAACAGCAAACTAAAATTCTCAAAAGTTGCAATTTACTGATTATAATTACTAAGAGTTTGCCAATCTCCTGTCTCATTTACACAAAATGAATTTACAGTCCATTTCCAGGTTCCTCCCCTACAAGTAGTCAGCCAACAGCAAGTATTTCAAAGAGCATAGAAGGACTGTGTGGAAAAATTATCCTTTTGACCCTGCTCAGAGCCCACAGATAATTTAAGCAAACCTGTGCCTACCCCATAAAACTCCTGCCACAAGCAGACACAGAGTCATTAATTGCTCCATAATTTGACAAATAAAATAAATTAATGTCACCAAGACATTAGTGAAACACACATGGCAAAGCATGTCCCCTCATGGTCTCCTATTAACAGGTACCATATATATTTTTATATTTGCCTTTGAAATCTCCCTCAACAATATGTAGAGATTGATAAGGCTCAGATGTTCTTCTTCTTAGGAAGCTTTGATTTTGAGTCCAAATGGGAAAGAAAGAATAATTTTTAGATTTAAAAACTGTGGGCAGGTGGGGGTGGGTTATGGTCATAGGAATTAAAATTAAATCGGTTTTTCACCATTTTATATTCCACTAGGTAACATGAGACAATAAAAAACTCAAAGTATGGTTAATGACAAAATTGATAGGTCAGTTTGTCCCATATGGAATTTATCGGCCCATAATGAAGGGGACACAGAATGCTAACAAGGCTTTAAAAGATATTGTGGCAAGATCAGTTAAATGCCTCCTTTTTGACAAATTAGCTTTTTCTATTGAAATCATATTCTGCCTCAAAGATTTTACCTGGCTTTAATAATCTCCCAATTTGTTTGCTCGGAAGGGATTTCTGCAATGCTCCAATGGTATTTGCATTCAGAGCATTCAGACTCACAAGGGCCACACTGAATATCTGTGTTTTGAAACTCATGAGGATGTTCAGGCCAGTTACCACTGAGGCACAGTCCAGTACTAAATTACCACAAGCAATTTGAAAGCAATTGTTCATCCAGTACCTTGATTTTTCTTAATTACTGGAAGAAAAAAACTCTTCTCTTTTTGATCTCATGATCCTCACATGGGCTGAGATGACATCTGGGAAAGGCTACTGAGCACATTTACCATGACTGATCCCCAAGTGATATTTTTCACTTTCCTTCAGAGAAAAATAAAAAATAGAACTTCTCAGTGGCAACTTCCAAAAATACACAGCACAGTCTTTCAGAAGCAAGTCTATTTCTCACTATGTTTCACCTACTTTATTTCAAATAGAAACTGAATCATTAAAACTCCTCTTTGTTAAAATCATGACAGGGGCAGCACACCTGTCCACAGAGGAGCAGTGGCTTTGTCCTCTGCATGGATCTAAAAGATGACTTAATGCTGTCACTGTCACCGATGAACTGGAGGCTCTGGAGGCTGTTCACCAGCTCTTTGTATCCAGCAGTTGGTCAGAGAAAAGAACATTACCCAGCACTTTCTTTTTCTAACTAAAAATAATTTCTAACAGGTTCTAAATTTATGGGCTTTACATTTAAATGACAAAAAAGACAAGAAGAATCTGTATTAAGTGTAATGTCTTCTATTCAGAGAAGAGTGACAATAGATGTTCTGGAGGAAAAAAAGTTACATAAAACTGGAATCAGAAGAATCAGACTCCAGTGATTGCAGCAGTCCTTCCCTATGAGCTGACAGAACTTTTAAACAGTGCCTGGCTGGGAAGGGAAAGGAAGGGAATAGAAAAGGGTGAAAGATGAGGAAGGAGGACTGAGGCTAGACTGAAAACATTGAATATTTTTTCCTGTTGTTGGTAGTAATGGTTTTAGAATCTTTTTACCTTTGCTACATGAACTTTTCATGATCCATTCAAAATCGATACAGAAAAGCTGCCACCTATTTTGAGAACCCAAAAAGTGTCTGTAATCCTGACAGTTTGACATTATCTGCATTGTTGGAGGTGCTGAATTAACACCACTCTGACAACAAAACCTCCTGACTGACTCCTTTGCCCCAGGCAACTCCAGAGACGTTTCTGGGAGTTGTGTATTGATTTTAGCACCAGCAGAAGTAAAGAGGAAATGAAAGGGAAAAGGCAAAAGAATTTAGATAGTGCTTTACTTTGCTAGCCAAGCACTATTTCTGACCGAGGAAAGAAATCACAAACTGGGTGATCAAAGATTTTAAGAAGTCGGCTGCCCTGGGATGGCAAACACAGGTGCAATTTCTCCTCTCTGCCCGTATCCCCAACAAGCACCTGACGTGGTTATTTTAAGCTGCCTGTTTTCAGCTTTTCTTCTCAAGAATTGTACTATAGCTGCTGCTTTTCCCACAAATAGCAGTAAACATGCAGTGAAAGGCATTTGACAAATAAAAGCCTATTACTTACGCAAAAAGTATACCTGTTTAAAAAAGGCAAAATATTATCTTCATTTTCTCCCTTCTTGGTAAGGAGCATAAAATGGCTGCAGTGTTCTCAGATGTTTTTCAATTTCTTGTTAATGTACTCAACTTTTTGCAAAAGTTGAAAAATAAAGCCTTCAAAAGTAGGAAGCATTTGCACAAAAACCACAATCTTGATAATTTGATTTTTTCCAAGAAGCAGGCTTTTTTTTCAAGTATTTTAAAATACCAATTTTGGAAGAAGCACTCCATTTTTTAAAAAATTACTTTTTCTCCTAATGCAATTATGTAATTGTATTAAATGCTCTTAGTCACAGAAATATTTTTTTTTTTAAAGAACCAGGGACAGGATACTGCAGGCAAAACTGGTCTGTACAGGCAGCTTTGCTGTGATGCCAGAGCATTTCAGCATAAACATTCAGGACACAGAATTTCACTTGGATGAGTGCCGTGCAAAGTGAAAACTGAATCATTGTTAGGGTCTCTGGACAGCATGGAACAGAACCAGAGAAAAAACAGAAGCAGAAAACAAACTTTAAGAAAATTCTGATGCCTGCATCATTGTGTTGCAATAAGGACTAACCCTGGAATTACTCAGAACCATCAGCTGCTTCTCTTTTTAATCTAAATATTCCCGAGTCACCTTGAATGCTGCTTTTCTGCAGAGACTGAGAGACTCAGCAAAGATCTGGGAGGGAGCAGGCAGAAGGACCTGCAATCAGTGGAGGTTGCTGGAAACTCAGAGGATGTGGGAAAGGGTTCAGGAGAGTGGCCAGCTCCTAGATGAGTGAGTTCACCTGGGAGGGAACACCTGGGGAAGAAACAGGCAGGAGCCTAGGACAGGAAGAGGGATAAGCCAGAAAGGTGATCTGGAACTTCTAGAGGGTGAATGATGAGGGACTGAAACCCTTCAGCCCACTAATGGTTCCTCAGAGTGATTTTCCTAGGGAAAGAAATGCCCAGCTCCCCCTCAGGACCCAGGGGAGGGCAGTGACTCTGCCTTGGGGAATCACCTCTGGCTCCTGTCAAAGAGCAAATTCTGCCTCCAGCTGCCCTTGTGGGGCTGGGTCCCAGATGGGCAAAGCATGCTGGCAGCCACCCTGCCTTACAACCTTCTGCTCATGGGATTCCCAACATTTAAATACTCACTGTGTTCAACAACAAATCCTTGGCAAACTCATCTGGCCATTTCCATAGCTCTGCCCCCTGCTCCCATGCAGGAAGCAAGGAAAAGGCTCCTTTTCCTGCACAGAATTTATAAGGTTTGTAGCTTCAGCCAGTGCTTTGAAGATTTGACATGGTGGGGCATTTTTGTAACCTCTGGTGTTCATCCTGCAAAACAAATCCTTGGAGAAAATCCTGTGGATCCAGTTTAGCTGTCCACATTCAGTCACCCTTGAAAGTGGGTATTTATTTTTGTCTTCAGATAACACTCCAAAGCTAGTTTCCTTTCACTAATACATCTCTATTAAATTTCTCTGCTAATTAAAGAAGCTAAGACCATAGCTAAGTAATTGAAAACTATACTCTAATGGAATTACTACTCTGAGGTGGCTTGAATGTCATAATTTCCTTCTCCAAACATAGCAAAATCTTGACAATCACCTTAAAGACAAAGAGCAAGAATAAATGCTGCTGGCTTTTTCAGGGGAAATATCATTATGGATATTAACACCTTCTGTGGTAACAGTAATACAGGCATTAAATATAACAGCCACAGTGACTGAAATGCTTGTAAAGCATCTGCCAAAAGATAAAACATAAAGAAAACCCAGGGCTGAGAAACACCCTGGAAAACTGCAATAAAAAATCTCCAGCATAACTAAGCTACGGTTTCCATCAGACTACAAACACAGTCCATTCCAACTCTTCTTCATATTTAAGAATTTATCTAAGCTACTTTAACATCAGGTTATGCAGCATTTGTGGTTTTGTCATAATATCAAAGCTTCTTTTCACTGCAATATTCCTATAAAATAGGGATTCAGTCTTTGCACTGTCACATCATCTTAGGGAAGAGGTTAAATGATCCCTCAGCTTTACCCAGTGAACAAGGACAGGTTAAAGAGCCAGACCTGTCTAACATCAGGTCTGTTGTCTTTCCCACCACCACTGCTTCTGCATTTAACAAATGAAACACAAGTTAAGACCAACACTAAAATGTAGGGTACCCTGACATTCTTGGTTTTGAGGAGTTTTTCCAAGAGTTTTTTGCATTACCGCTCTTCCAATCTATCATCTTTGAGAGTCAATGCACTGTCAGGTATTTAATGTTTAAATTGTTGAGGCTGTTAAGTGGATACAGAACTGGTATTTAATTTTTTTTAATAGAGGAAGGAAACAAAAAAAAGGAGAGGTGGAAGAATAGCATACAAAAATCTTCTCTTTAATTAAAACCAGTGGTATTTAAATAATAATTGGGATGATAATTTGCACTGATGAATTTTACCCCAAGTCAGGCATGACTAGGAAACAGAGTCATTGGGATAAAAAGGAAGGAGAGGATGTTCAGAAACAAATTTGACAATCCATTTCCTCCTCTTTTTGTTTGATTCTCTTGATGAACATCTTGTCAGCAGTTTTAATATGTACCTCTAGAGCTGATCAAAAGCTGGGATAAGCAAATGGAGAAGCTGTAAAGCAGTAATCTGTGGGTTTTCCAGCAAAGTGAGAATAAAAAATAAACCAGCATTTGAAAAATGCCTTCCTGCTGTCAGTAGGAATTATTGCTTAGCAGTAGTTGAGCATCAAACCCCAAATTTACTGACATTAACCTCTTCCCCTCTACAGCTTCTACAGAAGGTGGAAGACAAACCAGCTCTTCACAGGGCCCAGAAAACAAATTATTGCAATGCTGAGCTCAAGGCTATCCTGAAAACCAGCTCTAGGTCAAACAGCTGCACAATGAACATCCCTGCAAAGCTGCTTGTGTGGATGCTGGGAGCCATTCCCAGCCTCTGTACCCACTCTGCCCTTGGAAAATCAACCCTGAGTATCAACCCTGAGTATCAAGGGTGTCACAGGACCTCTGAGCCTTGCTGTGCTTGCCAGCCACTGGACTCACCACAGACAAACACAGCAACTTCCAAATCAAACTTCCAAATATTATTATGATTATTTCCACAGATTGAAAGACAGAAGGAAACAAAATAAAGAAAGGGATTGAGCACTCAAAGTGACAGAATGTAAGCAGCAGATGGTTTTACATAACTGGCAAAAAGGGAAAAGTAAAGGAAAAAACCCAAACCTTCATTAAAGGGGCTAAAATATTGTAGATTGAAGTCTCATTTTAAAAATTGATGCATCCTGGGAAGCTGAAAATCTCAAAAGGAAAGAAATTTTAGGATATACAGCTTTCATCTCTCCATCCTCAGCCTCTGCTCAGTGCTGGCCAGTAAATCCATATTCCTGGCTGGGTTCAAATACAGGCCCAGCACACTCAAACCCAAACCTTCCAGGTACTCTCTGAGCCTCAACATCCAAATCTTCATTGCAAATCTTCCTAACTCAAATCCTCCCAGAGGACACTGCTGCAATAATAGGGTAATCACATTTACAAGACCCACCACAGGAATAGTTTAATGTTCATCTAAGCCAGTGATACCCCTGGTAAGGTAACCTGCCACTGCTTGCCAACATTTCCTGCCCTAAATGTCTCATGATAACTTCTGGGATCAGAAATCACTGGTTTTCCCTTGGAATGTTTTTGGGTATGTGCATAAAAGCATTTTCTAATTCTCTTCCCACCATGTCAGCCTTTAATCAGAAACAAGGTAAGAAGGCACTGTACCAGATTCAAAGATGTGCTTACACAAAACTCCACTCAACCTGGAGCCCTGGAGTGGAATTAGCAAAGGGATTTAAACCACGGGGTTGAGGAACAGAATTTCTGATGGAATTAGGATCACAAGGTAAAGGAATAAACTTCTCAAGGAGGAGGAGAAAGTGCCTTGAAATTCCCCCCTGCATGCTCCAAGCAGAAGATGCTGTCCCACTCTTTTCCTTCTTTCCCCACTGCATTTTATTTTTCAGGCCAATAAAACAACTGACAGAGTAAAAGCTCAGAATATTTCAATCTGGCTATGTAGATTGTTTCCCTTATGGAAATTTTAGAGTTGAAATGCACTTATTTTATTATAAATAAAATAATGCACTGTCCTTTCCATGAAGGCATTTCCACTGCAAACAAGCCCCTTGCACAGAACAACCATTCCAGTTTCACCCAGGTTTTAACACAAACCCAGGTCACTACTGACACTCCAAAGTCTGGGGCCTTTTTCTTCCATGAGGTCTGGATGAGGAAAACCAAACTTCTCTGCCATTTTTCCCTTTTCCCTCCTCTCTCTGTAGTTTTGCTCATCCTTTGCTGAGGTGAAATCTCAGGGATCTGCATAAAACACACAGAAACGAGCTCTGTCAATACAGCCACTAGAAGGAGGAGGCAAACTGGATCCTCCTCCTTGGAGAGTTTAGCACAGCTATTTGGTACCTGTATTTCCTTAAAAGTGGGAGTCCTTTGCTTCTGAAATAAGTTTGCTGCAGTCTCTATTAAGTGCTTGATTAATGGACAGCTCTGTAGGTGCTGACTACAAAAAGGTGGGAGTCTGTCCTTTGTGTGGGAAAAGTGTGCATCAGATTTTCCAGTGAAAAATGGGCAAGATTAAAGCCAAAGCAAACAGAATGACTGCTACAAAATGGGCCCAAAGTGCCTTTTTAATAATGTTTAAAATGCCTCCAATATTCTGTACTTAAAGACTTTGACAACATAATTCTGTGAAAAAGCTTATTTATCCTGCATAAAGAATGCAGAGCACTCACCTCCCAAAGGAAAGAAAATACTTATGGCTGTTGCTGTGATAAATGTTTCAGACAACAGCAGAATCTCTCTCCTCTGCCAGCACAAAGAAACACAGGGAGGAGACCTCACATCCCAGTTAATTCACATGGATAGGGTTGGAAAGGAGGAAGAAAAATTCCTGACCATAATTAATTTTAACCTTTTCTAATTTCATCATGATTCATGTTCAAAAATATTTTCATTAACTAATCTATACAGTATTGAGCTACATACTTAGCTTAATCAGATTACAGAAATGGTTTTAAATCAGGAAGGTTTAATTAACAGCAATTATTTCCCATGTTTCATGGTATTTCCACTGCATGATCGGATCACATGGATTATTTCATAACAAAACCTAAAAAAGTATTTTTCTTGCAATTCCATATTTTACTGTGATGCACAACACAGGCTTATAGAAACAGATCACCCATAAAAAAGTAACTCTGAGTTGAGAGATACTCACTTTTACATCTCAACATCACAAATACACCCTGACTAAAGCCAGCTTGGTGAGAGGGAGAGGAGAGAGAGAGAAGAGAAGAGAAGAGAAGAGAAGAGAAGAGAAGAGAAGAGAAGAGAAGAGAAGAGAAGAGAAGAGAAGAGAAGAGAAGAGAAGAGAAGAGAAGAGAAGAGAAGAGAAGAGAAGAGAAGAGAAGAGAAGAGAAGAGAAGAATTGAGGAAATTATTATCATGGGTCATAGCTGAGCCCACGTATCCTGTAGGTTTTCCCTTATTGTCAAACCAACAGGGGTAAATGGACATCAGGATTTTGCCCTGGCACAACACAGACGGCCTGATCCCAATTATAGCCAAACAGAACTCCATAGTTGTGCCACAACAGCAATTTGGGGAGAAACATTAGGAAAATAAATAATTATCATCTTCACAGAAACCATTTCAGGAAAAACAGCATATGAGGATAGAGTCTCTGAGGATAACAACTGAATAATTGACAAAACATCTCAATCTCATCTATGAGATCACCTAAACTGCTTAAATGGAATTGAGTAAAGTGTATTGTTTAGTACTGGGTTCTGAAATGAACTAACAGAATCAAATCCTAAGAAATGGATTTGTCAAAAATTAAATCTGTCCTCATCTTGTGATACTCTCAACCAAATCTGCTGAGTAGGATATTAATTTTCTTGATGTTTTTATTTAGGTGTCTTGAATGTGAAGCAACTATAAAACGAAGGAATGAGGATATTGCAAATATAAAGCTGATTGCCAAATTTCATTTGGGGCAGGAAATGGAAGTAAGGCAATACTATGTCTCACAAAAGTATAGTCAGCATTGGGTTTTTTTTAATTAAAAAGTAAGAAAGTTAAACTATCATCTGCAGACTGAACACTGCATTCCCCAGGTGAGACAGTTTCACCTCCCACTCTAAACTTCCTTCCTTTCGTCAGACTAATTTGTTTTGGCCCGATATTTTCCCAGGAAATCTGAGGGAAAATTATTTTGGCTGGTTTTGATCTGTTGTAGCTCTACATGAAAAATACAGACTTTTTCATTAATTTTTGGAAGTATGTCGAAAAGCAACAGCAGCTATTGGCACACACACCTCAAATTCAATGCAATTTTTGATCACAGTAGGATAAAATGCACATAAAAACTTTGGAAATATTCTTCTAATATGAAAAGCATTCAAAACCAACATTTGTTCATCTACAGAAGAACTGGATTTATTGTGGGTTTTTTTAAACTTAATACAAAATGTTTCAGACAGAAACAGGTTCAAAGAACAAAAAACCAAGAAAATCTAATGCAGAAAGTGCAAAGCAATATAAAAACTGAAACCAGTGAGACTGTGGTTTCCTGTTCTTTATGAAATATAAAAGAATTGTCTATATTAATTACTCTTAAGGCTTAGCACTCCAAGATCTTATGCTCAGAGGTCAGGAGCCTCTGAGTGGTGGCTTGATGGCTTATCTTAACCTTGCTATTATCTCACTTTTCCTTTTTGTGACTAACATTTCTGTGTTGCTTTGGAGAGCAAAAGGAGAGCGAGGAGCAGATCCTAAACCAGTTTGAAATGTTATATATTGATTGCAGTGGGAAAGGCCTGCAGAAAACAGGGACAGGATGTTAAAGCCAAGATCTCTCTGACAGGGAATGGGACATAAAACTCCCCAAAGCTGTGTTGGTGTTTTCAATATTTGCATATTATCCTATATAACTCCCATTTCCAGTGTCTGTTAGGGGACTTTGGCATATTTATAGCAGATACCCATTGTGACTTTACGATGTCAGCCAGGTATTTCTTGCCATTCAACTAAATAGCATTGGCTGTGCCTTAAACACATTACTCTATCAATTTAAAAGATCAGGATGTATCAGACCATTGCCTTTATGTCTACATATGTTTATCACATTTGTCTGAGAAGCATGAGACAGGGACTAATTTCAGCACAAATCTGTACAGTTCCCATGTACCCTGGCTATAATAATCCTGGAACTATTTACCATGGAACACACTGCTCCTGGTAGGAAGAATTGCCTCCAGCCCTGCTTGTTAGGCTCCATCCACTGAAGCAAAACAATGTATGTATTTTATTATTTTTTAAATTAGGATGAACTACAAGGTTCATCTGATTTATTCCCACAAATGCTACAGCCCAGGCTCATGTGAGCTCTTGGCTATCATGGAATATCCTGACTGCAGACAATTAGGCCAGCCACAGCAATGCACACTATCCTACATTTACCTCTGCCTTTACCTCAGCTTTTAAGCTTAGACTGGCAAAGATTAAATGTCTCCTGCACTCTTTGAACTTAACCCAAAGTCTGAAACAGTTATATGGAGTCAGCTACAGAAATTCAGATTAATTCAGTGCAGTCAGATGTTTTTTTTTTACTTTTTTTCTTTTGATTCCTGGAATACTGCAATTAATTTTACTTTGTTCCCTGTAACTCATAATATGGTTTGGTAGGCACTTTACAAAAACATGTGGAGTTCCTGCCCCCAACCATTTAACATTTAAACCAACAAATCAGAGTTTGGAGAGGAATAAAGCCCCACAATATTTATCAAACACCAAAGTTCACAATTCTACGAAATGTCAGATCTGGAAATGAAACAAAAGTTTCACTTTCTTAGATGAAAGCCTCAACCTTTAGACACCTCTACCCAAAAGCTTTTGTTTCTGTATTAAATGTTGCCAATTAAAAGCAGCCACAGCTGAGTCCTTCTCCTTTTCATGTACACATGGAAACACATCAGTAAACAACCTCCATGTGTTGCCATTACACCTGAGCATGCCTTGCTGCTGCAATTATAACCTGACAGACAATAAACTTGAGAGAAAGTCTGATTAATTCTGACATTCTCATTGTAGTAACACAAAAACCATTAAAGATATCATGCCACTGCAGAGATGTCTGTGTCACTTTGACATGATGATCTGCCTTCATCCACAGCAGAAATTTGGTTAGAAACAGTAGAGCAGCACACAAAGGAATAAAGGGATAAATGCCTTTTGCAGAGATAAAGAACAGAGGACTCTGTTCCCTTTGAATTTATAATATTTCAGCAAACATCCTCTTTGTTGCCTTCTCAGCTGGCTGAAAATGGATTAGAAGGTGAGGATGCATAACTTCTCTATGGCCCATTATTTCTTATTATCATCCAGATGGAGCGTGGCTATTAGAGCACCACTAAAAACTCTAATGAACTGCAGTGTTGTAGATTACTAATTCTTCAGCAGCATGTTTGTGTATCAATAATAGACTGTAAAAACAACAACAACCTGACTAATTAGGCTGGATCAAATCTGCTCAGCTCGGCTTCCTGTCCCTCCTGTTCTGGGTGTCCGTGTGGGTGTTCAGTACTGCTGCAGCTTCCATTAAACTCCTTCAAAAGCCTCTAATCACCCATGGAATATTGCAACCATTTAGAAACATTTGTTCAAATCCTTATAAGAAGCATTTAAACAAGAGCACACCCATGTTTAAAGCATATGAATAATTTTCTTGCTATTTTGTCTGTAATGCAGAGGAGTTTAAATCTCAGCTGTTCCTAACACAGGAAGAAGTGGGAGGGCCCCAACATTTATCATTAAATCCTCTGTTTAGCAAAGCACTCAGGATTTAATTCATTAATATTTTCTGCTATTCCTGGGCTTGTTAGGGTTTTTAACAGGGTAAACAGAAACTTATTCTAAGCTTGTGCTTTCATTTGCTTTGCTCCCTTAGCAGTTGGTGGAACATAAAAAAAGAGCTGCAGTGCTGGGTCCCACTCAGAAGCTTGGGAAAAAAATACTTTCTTCAAAAATATCCAAATCAGCCTTTGGGATCTACAAAGTAAAACTGTAACCCTGCTCCAACCCTGCTCATCAACACACACACAAATAAAGAGCATCTCTTGCAACCCCTGAAAAATATTAAGGAAGTTCAGCCAATGAAGATTTATTATTTTGACATAGAGTAATGTTTCAGATAAATCTCTCCAATTCTGTCATTTTACATCCCATTTAACAGCCAGCGCCACCCCTTGACTTCCCAGAGGAGACAGAAAGTGCAGGATGTGATGGGGCTCAGCGCAGCATCACTGCCATGGAATCACACACCCAGCCTGGCTCCTCACTGGACAGGGCTCTGCTGAAATCACCTCCTGCACGGGGCAGGGCAGGGCTGCCCAACAACCTCCAAGGGCTGTGGCCACACCACAGGTTTTGTAGGGATCTCACACACTTGTCTTCCCCTTCTCTCCTCCTTCATTCATCCTGAGACAAGAAGATTTGATTACAAGATCCTTCTTGCATGACCAATCTTCACTCACACTTAATTATTTCAGACTCACAGCCATTAAATAGTTTCCTACTTTGGCACTGCTGCCAGCAGCTTTATTCTGAACTTCTTTCTTACATTATGGACTTGTCTTTTTTTTTCCCCCTTTCAAGATTGTGTTTGATTAACCAGAAAGTTACATTCCCTTTAGGTAAGCTGGATTATCAATTTCAGCAGGAAATGCTTGCATTAATGAAGCTCAGTAGTAACCTTCTTTATGCCTCCATCTCCTATTCAAAAATAAGGGAGTGGAAGCAGGCATCAGATTTTGTGCTTTGAAATGTTCCTGGATGAGGAGGAAGAAGGAGGAAAATGAAGCTTGTCTTTTCACCATATGCAGGAATGATGGTGTTTTCCAATGTCTTTACCAATCCCATTCAAACATATAATGTAAAAAAAAAATAATTTCCATACATGGGACCTCATTGAAATGGATGCTGAGGTTTTTACAACACACCTACATGGATTTTAGGTGTGAGCCTAAAAATGGGGCTTACCCCCCTAATTTCCTCTTGCCAGTACTTGAAAATTCACCAATAAACGTGAAATGTCAGAAATGTTCCTTCATTGGGGTTTGTGGCCAAAGAACACATAAAGGTAAATTCTCACTGAGCAACAATGAGGTCAGTGGGACTTAACAAAACACCTGAAGTTTAAAGCTCCTGGTTCAAGAAGCACTGAAGGACTGGGTAAAATGAATTTTAAAAATAGACAGGAATTCATCACACCTCATTCTGCCCTCCTAGCCTTTAACCTAACATCCTTTGATCACATATGAGGCAAGAGAGATGAGGCCTGAGGGATGCAGCACCCACTCACAGGGTGACAGTGTTTGCCTGGGTGACACTGATGCTGAGTTCAGGTTCTTCAACCTTGCCCATACAACGTCAGAATCACAATTTTTCTGTAGCTGCCACTATTACTGTTGGAATGTACAGGCAAAACCACAAATTTTGTAGGTCCACGGATATGACTGCTCCTCCCAGTGTTCCAAATACAGGAAAAACTCAATTTAAAGGGCTTTTACCTCAGAACTGACCATCTTCCACTGAGGAAGAACTGAAACATTTCTCTCAACACGATGCCACTGGTACAGAGCTGGGCTTTTCCTGCAGAGGAATGCAGCCTCCACTCCACCTCCCATTGTCACATCACCATGCAGAAACCAGCAGCAGATATTTATAAACCCTTTTCCATCAACTTCATCCTATTTAGATTCTGATTACACTTCACAATGGAGCTTTGATATGTGTTTTAATTTTCATGAGACACTTTGGAAGAAATTAAATATTCCGCTCTATTAGAAAATCTTTTATGTTGTTACACAACAAAAATGTGGACAAAGTAAGATAAAAGCTTACTAATCTCTCAAATTTTAAAAATATCTTTTTCTATCTGTTGGTCTTCTTTTTACCTACCTTCTTGGTTTCCTCTGGAAAAACAGAGAAATGGCTGAAAATAAAAAAATTGCTCCCAAATTTCTCTTTTTTTTTCTCAGTCTTCAAGGAAAATTTTACTTCCATCCTTCTACTATACTTCCAGCATGTTATACCAAAAGATGTAGCATTTAAAAAAAACAAACTAACAAACTTTAAAGAAATAAAGACAAGGGGAAAAAATGGGGGAAGACGAACAAAATGTCTTATATTTTTTTCTTTCTTTAGTGTAAATATTTATTAATGACAAAGTCACTATGAAAGCCCAGAGGCAAGAACTTTTAGCTCAGAATTATATTTCAGTTACAAAGAATTTTAAAGCCAAAAAAAGTCAGAATTCCTGTACTGAAATTAATTACTAGGGATGGTCAACCACCTAGAAAAAGTGAGCTTTGCCAGCTTGGCCTACAAACAGGGATTTGTAGCTGTGCCTCACTCTCCCTCCAGCATCAGAGATTTGTAGGCTTTGAGAGACCTCAAGGGAGTGCAATCCTGAGGGAGGAGCAAGGATTGCCTGTAGCAATGCTCATCAATGAACTGGAGTCTACCAAATCTGGTGCTGATTCTGCCCATGATCTGCAAAGCTTTTCCCAAGCTGTAAAATTTTTGGTGGATGGGTGTTGGAAATTCCTGTTTCCAACATCAGTCTTTCATTCCCTCCTAAGTGACCTGACTGCCCTCCAGGAAACACAGAAGATCAATATGTTTTTCCCTTTCAAGCACATTCTTTCCATGGTAGAAGTCAATCTTCATGCTCCCCTTAAGCTTCCATCAGCTTAAGCTAAAGTCAGTTCTTCCAACTGTTCCCCTGAGATCCTGTCTTGTAACACATTTTTATGATCTCCTCTCCCTCCAGCTGGTCTACAGCTCCCTTAAAGGGCTGTTTCCTTTCTAAAAAAGAAAGGAAAAAGGTGTCTACCCAGTCCTAGTCCCAGCAGAATAAATACCTTTTCGCCTTGTTTGTAGCACTGCTCCTGATAGTTTCCAGAGTGAAATTTACAGGTTTCACCCCACTGCTGTGTTGCTACATTCAGTCTGCAGTCACCTATCCCTTTTCTCCTCCAATATCCTCCAAAATCCTCTCCAGCCTCACAGCAGCAGACCCAGTTATTCCATAGACTGTGCTAGACTGTGCTTGTGCATTTGCTTTGCCCTCTTTGCACGTGGTGCACTGCATTTCCCTCTCTTGACATTCACCTCGCTGGTTTGGGGACGCCTTTCCAATTGATTGGGATGATTATGGATTCTGATGCTGTCATCTGAACTGCTTGCAACCCTTCCCAGAACTCTCCCAATGTGCTCTCTCTGTTCTGTCACTCATCTCTGCTAATGAAAGTGTTGAGCAGAATCACACGCAGGGCAAAAATCTCGCTGGCAATTCCCTCCAAGTTTGACAGCAAAGCCCTTGATTATATTTTGAGAGAGATTGTTCAATCAGTTATCACCAACTTTGTTATGACTGTGTTGAGATCATCTTTCACACATTTGCTGTAAGGCCACTAAGTAAAAAACTGTCAGAAAGACTTCTAAAAAGTTCAGATATATTGTATCTGCTCAATTCCTTTTATTCTCTAGGCAGTTATCTTGTCAAAGAGAGAAATCAGATTAATTTGCCATGAACTCCTCTTGACAAATCCACGCTGGCTGCTGGCCAGTGGAAAAAAATTAGCCTTAATCATTCATGACCAAAATATTCCTGCTGAAACACAACTGGATTTGACTCAGCACTTGCAGGGATGCACAGCAGGTACCCAGGGGAGAGATGCCAGTTTGGATGCTCTCCTGTCCTTCCTCCAAAATGGAAGGGAAAGGAGTAAAGCTCTTTAAGGAGGAACCCACAGCCATACTAGAATATGCTTGTTTTTCCTGGTTCTACCAAAGTTCTTGCAGAAAAAGCCACAGGAAAGAAGAATGAGGATGAGATTTACATAGGCTGAGTCCTCAGTGCTCAGAATGTTCAAGAGGAATATGACATTGCACCAGTTCAGACCTACAGAAAGAAAGCAACTAGAAACCAAGAACTGGTATCTGTCATCTTTCATCCAATTATCTGACATCCCCCAGTACCACCAAATGTGTTTCAGCACCACAGGCAGTACTGTGATAATGAAACCTCCCAGAAACTGGGGCTTTTTGTATATTTTACAGAAACAACACAAAATCCCCCAGCTCTGTCAGCATCTCTGGATGTGTGACAATGTCACACGGATTTTCAGTTCTGAAAGTCAGCCTAACAAAATATAAGCATGGAAATCTATTGCTAGACATGAAAAATGGTATTTTAAGGCCTGATTCAGTGGTATGACTCAAATTTTCTGCAACAGGACACTTGTTAAAACTTGTCTCCTCACGGAACTGCCCATCCTAACTTCCACTTGAGTTGATAAAACACAGCAGGTATCTGCAAGCAAACCTGGGCCAATATTAATGAGATTCAAGAGAAAATACCTGTTTTTCAGGCAGGACCTACCTGTTCACTGGCCTGACTTACTTGGGTAACTCTCCCTTTTAAATGCCAGCCACACTGAGGTATTATCTCCTGGGTACACAAAATTAACCAAGGATCTCTGCAGACACAGACTCAGATCACTCACTTGGCTCTCTGAAACTTCTGAACAGGCAAACACAAAGGGGCTGCCAAGCCCCTTCCATCCAAGCAGTGTGACACCCTGGGGGTTATCTTTTATCTCACATTTGTTTATCCCTCTAGCACAATATGCTATAAAACTGAGCTGTGTTGTGTTTTAGCCAGTCAGATATATTTGCTGATCTAGCTAGGCTAATTAAAACTTTCTGTTTCCTGAGAGATACAGTTGTTTTGAGTAATCCAGGGCTACTTGATAATCCCTCTGGGACTATCTCAGGTGATTGCTTGCACACTGTGTGTGAGCATAAAGGTTCATTTCCAACATTTACGTATCATTTATTCAATAACAATTTTCAGTTGTTTTAAATAATATTGCTCAGTAGCATGAAATAACATTTCCCTCTTCATTGTTACCTCTCCCACTCACTGTCCTATCTCTCTTGATACCATAATTTCCTTTAAACACATCAAGCCAATGACAATAAAAGTAAACCTTATATAAACACATGCTAGCTATAACCTTGAGGAAAAAAAAAATCCCATAAAGCTTCCCAAGGAGGCTGTTTTACAGTTTTAAAGCTCTTTATATAAAGACACATGTTTTTGCTATAAACTAGAACCTGAATATCTAAAAATCTCCTGCTCTGACAGAATTACAGCAAAACAAAGCACATATGGCCCCAATCTGGTGGATACAACCAGATGATGGAGCCTGTCCTGAGAGGGGAAACAGAGCTGGGGAAGGGTCTGGGGCACAAATCTGATGAGGAGCAGCTGAGGGAGCTGGGGGTGTTTAGCCAGGAGAAAAGAAAGATGGGAGGGATCTCATTGCTCTCTACAAGCCCCTGAAAGGAGGGTGTAGCCAGAGGGTGGTGGCATCTTCTCCAGGTAGCAAGTGACAGGACAAGAGGAAACAGCCTCAAGTTGCACCAGGAGAGGTTTAGATTGGATATTAGGAACAGTTTCTTCACAGAAAGGGTGTCAAGCACCAGAACAGGCTGCCCAGGGCAGTGGTAGAGTCACCATCCCTAGAGATATTTAAAAGACATGTAGGTGTGTACTTGAGGACATGGTTTAGTGGTGGGCTTGGCAGCTTACCCCACAGTAATGGTTTGGCTCAATGACATTACAACTCTTTTGCAACTTAAACGATGATTTTACAATCTCACTCTTACACTCAAGTTCCATTAAAAAATGGATGGTGCTACATCTTTTACTCTCCAAGAGTAATTTGATTTTTTTTTACTGTAGGCTATTGAGATGTGATTATACTCTTAAGGCTTTTCCACGCAGCTGCTCAGAGAATATTGAGATTGCCAAGTTCAACTGCTGCACTGACACCAATAACCTGGCTCAAAATACTTCATCTGCCCCAGCTGTGAGACATAAGTAAGATTGGTAACCACTAAAAGACATCACAGAAAGACCCTGATATCCTTTCTTTGTAGAGCTAATAGCACTTGGGCTATGGTTCAGCAATCCAAAAGTGTCAAAATGCTTTTTCAATAGCACTCAAGAGGGGAAATTTTCCCTTGCAAGGCAACTTCTTGTAACTTTCTGTGCCACTTTCTTCTTTTTGCACTAATGGGTAAATGTGAATGTACAGTTTTACTCTCTCCTGATTTGGATGTTGAAGAACTTTCTCATTGCTTGAGGATTACATCTGTTTGTAGCAGAACAGGCTGCACAGTGAAATTGTGGATGTGACATTCCTGGAAGTGTTCAAGGCCAGGGATGGGACTCTGAGCAACCTGGTAGAAAGTGTCCCTGCCCATGCCAGGGGTTTGCACCCAGATGATCTTTAAGGTCCCTTCCAGCCCAAAATATTTTATTATTTTGTGGTTCTAAGAAAAAATTAAGAGGAAGAGACATTCCCCTCACTGGCCCCAATTTTAAGAAACTTTAGGAACAGCACAAAAATGGCACCAGTCCTCTGCTGCTGAAGAGGTCAAATCCTTCTGCTGTGCCTTGATGCAGAACCACATCTCTCCCACATCCCCGACCTCTGGAAAAGGAAGGAAAAGAAGGAAAGAAAGCAAGAGAAACTGTCCTTCCACAGAACTGGCTCTTGTAGGACACCCTTAGGGGCAGACCTGGATTTCAACCAGAGCTAAACACTCCAGCCTATGAATTCCTACAGGTGTAAAACCTTCTCATATTACTATCTGTTGCTAGGAAAAATACAATTCAATCTATGTTGCTGGCAGTGATTTTTGCTGGAAGGTGCTATCTTACACACTTTCCCCAGGATCAAAAATTAAATCCTATGGGCTCTTGGGATTGCTTGTCTGGGAGGCTGCTAGACAAGCACTTCCCTGCAATGATACACTGTTGTGGCAGCGCGTGGGCTCAGCCACTGCTTAAAAAATTTGCTGGATAAACTTCCATGATTCATCCAAACAGCATTCAAGTGGCTAACTACCAAATATTGGCAGGGAGCTGCTGAACGCTGCTGGAACAAGGAGAGAAGGCACTCAAATCATGAATTTGGTTTGATACATCAATGGAGGCTTGACTGACAGCCCCTGGCACCCCAAATCACAGCTCTGAACGAGCTGAGCAGCAGCAAAGGGGGTGCCATGAGCAGTCAGAAGCCTCTCAGTGCTGTTTGCCAAATACAGGAGAGTTTAGGGCCAGAGGTGGCTCAGATGAGAGCATCTGACCAGTTTTAAAAAGGAAAGAGCAAGTCACAGAATCACAGAATAATGAGGTTGGAAGAGACCTCTAAGATCATCGAGTCCAACTATGCCCTAACACCTCGACTAGACTCCAGCACCAAGTGCCATGTCCAGTCTTTTTTTAAACACATCCAGAGATGGTGATTCTACCACCTCCCTGGGAAGAGCATTCCAGTACTTTATTATTCTTCAGCGAAAAATTTTTTTCTTAATATCCAACCTATACCTTCCCTGATATAGCTTGAGACTGTGTCCTCTATTCTCTCTGTTTAATAAAATTAGAAGGAGGGCAGGATATCTATGTATTTAATAGAGATAGCTAAGATATCAATGATATCTATATTTATGTGTCTAGCAGACACCTTCTGGTGAAACATGTCCCAGCCCATGGCAGTGAGGTTGGTGATGAATGATCTTTAAGGTCCTTTCCAACCCAAAGCATTCTGTGATTCTGGGATGTCAAGAGGAACCCATCCACACTCTCCACTCTGGGTCCAAGTGACAGCAATTATATCTGTCTCCTTTTCAAAGTTGAAAATCATGAACCTGGGTATTTTAAGGGGAAAACAAGAAGTTAGCATTTTGAGACATTAAACTAGAAACTCCTGGAAAGAGAAATTTAGAAATTACTCCCATTTTCCAGAGGAGGTTTCCTGTACAATCACTACAACAAATTCTTCTGCTCATATGCAAAACCAATGTGCAAAACCAGGCCTGTTTTCACCATAATTAAAAACCAGTCACTGAAAAATATCATCTCTCCCACAACATCTCCCCATAAAACTGGAGTAAATAGAAGCCAAAGTAATTATGTATATGGATAAAAGTATTTCCCTAAAGGAAGAACAACAAAGCACCCTTTGCTCAGCAGTTCTGGGTATCAATGGATAACTAAGAGGTTCTTCTGAGTTTTTCACAGCCTGAGAAACAGTGAATTATTCAATGTTCACTGACACTCCTGCCTTCAGTATCTCATTCTGTCCTTCCCTTGCTGCACAGATCATCCGAGCATTTCAGTGACCAGTGGAATAAACTGGATTTCTCCAACTGCCTGGAAGTACATGCCAGCTCCACACAGCTGGACAAATAAACGCCTGTAATTGCTGTTTTTATGGGGCCAGACTGATGCTGCAATCTGCTCTGTGCCACACAGAGCCATTTCACTGGTGCACATGGACAGGGCCAAAGCCATTACTCCAGATTACAGCAGCAGCACGAAATGTGTCAGAGACCCTCTGAGCCCCAGGCTGGGTGCTGTGCTTCAACTTAGCAGGTAGCTAAAACTCCCCCAGCCACCTGCTCACTCCCTCTCCCCCACTGGAATAGGGGAAAGAATCAGAAAAAAAGGCAAAACTCATGAGCTGAGATGAGCACAGCTTCACAGGACAGAAAAGGAAGTGGGGAAAATAATAATAATGATAAAATAGAAAAAAAAAGTGATGCACAATGCTATTACTCACTGCCTGCTGACCAGTCACCCTCTAGCTCCCCCAGTTTTATTGTTTAACATGATGCCATATGGTGTGCAATGTCCCTTTGGCCAGTTTGGGTCACTGTCCCAGCTGTGTCCCCTGATGGCTCCTGTGCCCCCCAGCCTCCTCGCTGGCAGGGAATGAGGAGCTGAAAAGTCCTTGACTTCATGCAAGCACTGCCCAGCAACAGCTGAAACCTCAGTGTTCTATCAACATCATTCCCGTTCTAAATCCAACACACAGCACTGTACCAGCTACTGGGAAGAAAATTAACTCTATCCCTGCCCAAAAAATTACTTTGGGAAGCTGCTTGCTGGCGTCACTGTGAAAGTACAGAAAGGAAGAAAGCATATGACAGTACTCTTGTTGTTTGAACATTCACACTTGTTCCTTCAAAAAACCCCATCTCTCCTGAACTTTTCAAGCTATTTCACCAACCACACTGCCACCTTCCCCAAAATGCTTTCTCCCTTATATTTTCTGCTTGCTAAAGGCCTGGCTGGGCTGAGTTGCAAGACAATGATAGTGGTGTATGCACTAAAGTTCTTTCTGTTCTCTTTCTTTATACGATTTGGGGATTTTTGGTACTTGGTGGGTTTTTTTTATTTTTTGGGGGGGTTTTCTTTTGGTTGTTATTGTTGGTTTTTTGGGGTTTTTTGGGGTTTTTTTTTGTGAAAGACACAAACCCAGTCAGTTTTACCTCTGCATCTATGGCTGTGCTGCAGGAGCCTTAGAGCTGCTTGTGGACAGAAGTAGAGCAACACGCAGCAGCACAGGCTGAGATTTTGTTTGGAAGCTCTGAGCTGACAGAAGATAATGGGGGGTTCACAACAAAGGCCCTTCCTGAATGATAAATGATTCCTGGTGCATTCGAAGGATCTGACAGACCTACCTATTTGTTCTGCTCTGCACAGAGAGGGGATGAAATGACCCAGATCAACACAAAAGGCACTACAAAAATCAGATTTTCAATGCATATTCAGCAACTCTAGGCAGCAAACACACAATAGGTATTTAAACAATACTCCTTGTAAAAACCTTGCTCCCTTGTCATAGGATGCTTTGTTGGCTATTTTTAGCTTTTCAAGTGTCAAGAAGCAACAGAAAAAAATACTGCTGAACAGCACTGGACACCATGATAAAACAAGTGAGGCAAAAACAAATCTGAAGCAAGCTCCACAAGATGAAGTTAAGTTATTCAAAGCTCTCTTTCCTGCAAGACAGGTGATGTATTTCAGCTTGAATATCCCACTCGATCTGTCCTCAGTGAACAAGCAGGTGACAAGCTGCCAATCCAGCTGAAAGCTCCCCATCCATCAGGGCTTCCCCCGCCCCTGCCCCACACCAAGCAGTGCTTCATCAGCACCTACAGAATCTGAATCTGCCTATTTTTAACAAGAACACCATCCTGCAATCCTGCCCACCCAGAAGGATCTGCAAATCTCTCCAAATACTCCTCCCAGGTCCTGATAACTTTGCCAGCATGAATAGGAAACTTGGGGCTTTTCAGAACAAGCTGCAGCTCGCTGACAAGGCTGGCAAGATTTCCTTTCCTATCTGCAGTTTGCATGAGTAGGCAGCTGGGATTGTGATGAATTACTATCTCTGATTCCAGTGCTAAGTTTAAAACATTTATTTGGCATAGTCTGTTAGAAAAAATCCCACTGCCAATATCAGCTATTGGTATTAGCAAACTTCTTCAGGAGAACTACCAAAGGTATTTCACAAACTCTCCCTGCTTGTAACAGGAGCGTGTTTGTGGACCAGACATATTTATTGACTGAACTGTAATTGAATTTTACTGAATGTTTATCTCAAAACACTGTTTCAAAAGAGAAACTAAATCATCTTGGTTTGAAAATAACTCAGTTCTTAGTTACACCTTTTCATGAGGCCAAATCCTTCTCCTGAGCTCAGCGGACACTCTGAATGCCTGGGAAATTGCATTTTCCCTCGACTATTTGTTGTGCCTCCCTGTTTTATTTTGGAGCTCAGAGTGCCAGGCTTTCAGCAGCTGGCTCTGAAAAGCATGTCTATACAATCCTGCAGGTCTGATCTCTCTGCACAAATATTGCAAATATTAAGCTCATGACCAGTGGAATATTAACCTGTTCCAAAGCTGGTTTATTTTCTAACCAGTGGAAAAAGATCAATCAAGGTTTGGATTTCAGTCAGGAGCACTCATTACATTGATGTGCATGGATTAGGAATCTTCAAATCTGCACTGATTTTGTTGCAGAAGATTCACTATTTGATGATAATTTAGCACTTTTACTTGTAAATTTTACTTGAAAATAAACCAAAAAGATTTCTCCTGTCTGTAGCTTTCCTGCCTGCCACAGTGCTCTTCACTCCACAAGGGAAGGAACATTTATTTTGGTGTTATTATTTTGATGCAATAAGCAACTCAGTAGTCCTTTTGCCACACTTCTTAAATTTTAGATTCTACTTTTGACTTTGTCTAAAAGCCTATAATCCTACACACAATTTCCCAACTGCTAAATTCACAGTTGCCACTTACAAATTTGATGTGCACATTTAGTAATTTTGTAGGTAACACTTATGGAAATTGTTAGCCAGTGCCACATACACAGGCTGCTGTCAGTGCCAACTTTGATCCTGCTACTTTGTATTCCCCATTTTAATATGAGTTTCAGAGATGAAAAAGCAAGGAAGCAATCCACCTGGAACACACATAAAGCAGGTTACAATCTCCCCTTCCTTTTCACCTGCTGAGGCCATGCATGTATTTTGTTCTTGTTGTTATCATCATAAATCATAGTAGTGGCATTCATCATGTTTTTATGGCTCTCATCACACCCTAAGTCATTTAGCACTTAGCTTTTTCTGTCCAATCCCCCTTAACAGGACAGCAGCAAAAACAAAACAAAACAAAACAAAACAAAACAACCAACAAAAAAAACCCCACAACCAACAAAACAAACAAACAAAAAAACCAAAACCCAAAACAAAACAAGGGAAGCAAGTATTATAATGTATAAAAATGTTCCACATCCACTTTATTCTCCAAGTCCCCAGATTCTGTAAATACCACAAATCAGTGTCAACAAACAGCACATCAGCTCCTATGGGCTTTTGATGACCTATCTGCAATAGCTCACTAGTGCTCTGGCTTGGGGATTTGCTTTTTATGGACTTGGAAATGTTTTACAACACATCAACCCATCATGCAGAAATTTAATTGCACCACACTGCAAGGGTCCTAAAATTGCAACCTCTCTTTTTAAAAAGCATTTTAAAATCTCCAAACAAATGTCTTTAATCTTCTAAAGATCTAGAAAGACTGTGGCAAGAAAACTTCCTTTTTATAGTTCAGTATTTCTCAGAGATGAGCTCAAAGTGTTAGCTGAGATAATTATCAGAGAGATTATGCAGATCTTATTATCAAAAGGTTTTGTTTGCTCTCTTGTTACATAATTGCTTAGTGTTTGCATGGTGCTCAGGAAATAGAAAGCACCAGAGAAATACCATGAGTTATTGATTTAATAGAAAAATAATTCTCCCAATAGCATTAACATTTTAAGTTGTCTCTGCTATATTTTGAAGATTTCTGGTTATCTGTTGAGCCCCTCAGTGATGTAACCTTGGCAGTGATGTAACCATGAAATGAGAGTTGTGCCTTACCACTCCTGATTTTGGACTATTTCAGCAGAGCTGTGAAACAGCAGGAAGCAGAAAAAAGGTGCAATCTATTGTCTCATCATTTCCTTCCCTCCCAGCTTTGCTGGTGACAAAGGCCACCACATTCACAAGATAAAATCAGGATTTATATCTCAAAGCAGTGTCATAAAGTAAACAATCAATTTATGGAATCACTAAATGTTTCAAGAATTGGATAAAACCACATCAAACAATTCCAGCCTTGTGTAAGTTTATAAGCAAAAGTCAGACTACCTGAATTCAAGTACACTTTGTAACTTTTAACCAAATTCTAGCAAAGCCCTTACAAACATGATAAAAGCCATCTTTAAAGTGCAAAGATGAATCTCCAAGTATAAACTTGCCACTGGGCACACTTACGTACTTATGTACCCAGACTACGTAGCCTTGCCAGCAATTTAAAAGGTACAGCAACTACATAATCTCAATACTTGCTTTCAAGAATTCCAAGTTCATTTCATTATTATTTACAGGTAATACAGGTTTTTTAGGATGTTAAGAAAGCTTAAAGCAAGTGCACTATATAAGAATCACACAGAATCGCAGAATAATGAGGTTGGAAGAGACCTCTAAGATCATCAAGTCCAACCTATACCCTAACACCTCAACCAGACTATATAACCAAGTGCCATGTCCAGCCTTTTTTTAAACACATCCGGAGATGGTGATTCTCCCACCTCCCTGGGAAGAGCATTCCAGTACTTTATTATTCTTTTGGTGAATTTTTTTTTCCTAGTATCCAACCTCCATCTTCCCTGACGTAGCTTGAGGCTGTGTCCTCTACAAGCATGGTACCGGCCACAGAACACAAGAAACCTCTAAGGTCATCAAGTCCAACCTATGCCCTAACACCTCAACCAGACTATATAACCAAGTGCCATGTCCAGCCTTTTTTTAAACACATCCGGAGATGGTGATTCTACCATCTACCTGGGAAGAGCATTCCAGTACTTCATTATTCTTTTGGTGAAAATTTTCTTTCTAATATCCAGCCTATACCATCCCTGATGTAGCTTGAGGCTGTGTCCTCTACAAGCATGGTACCGGCCACAGAACACAAGAAAATCAGATTTTACTTACAGCCAACCATCATCATGGCCACCGAAAAAATCTTCTCCCCATCCGTGGTGGGTGCAATGTTCCCAAATCCTATGGTTGTAAGGCTTGTCATGGTAAAGTAGAGGGAGGATATGTACAAGGAGTCTTTGCTGGGCCCTCCCTCCCACTGGCCCGAGCCCGTGGTGTTGTAGCGATATGGGGTTCCGATGCTCAGGGCCAGCTGGTAGAGCCAGCTGTCTGTTTTGATGGTGTTGGTCAGTTCATCGATCACCTCGTAGTCCCCAATGCTGTACCAGATGCAGGCCAGCCAGTGGGCCACCAGCCCAAAGACACACACCAGGAGCACCAGCACAGCAGCACCATATTCCAGGTAATGGTCCAGCTTCCTGGCCACCCGGCCCAGCCGCAGAAGGCGCACCACTTTTAAGGAGCTGAAGAGGCTACTGATTCCCTGGAAAGGAATAAAAAGCATTATTTCAGCTGAAATACCCTGCTGGTTTAGCACAGAAGGCTATACAGCAATTCCTGCATCTGCTTAAAATCTTTATATGTAATTTTTCAGGCCTCGGATAACAGAATACAAGATCAAACCCTCCTGTCCCTCCAGTGCTTTTGTCCTCGTCAGGCTAAATTGAGTTTGGCACTCACTAGGTGGATAAATTACTTTGTTCAAACTCGGTCTTTCAAAGCAACAGAAGGGTTCTGTAGAATCCAAAGTGGAAACAGCAAGTTAATTACAAAAGGAGTGGTTCAATGCTTCACCAGTTTGAAGTAAATTGGAGACTCTTTTGAGCCCAAGAAGATAAAAGGAAGTGGAAGAGGAGTCACAGATGGAACTATACCAACCCTGTGGAGCCTTCCTGAAGTTTCTCAGAGAACAGCCTTCTATTAAATCCAAGCAGAGGATTTTTATTCTGGCCAAAACGAGGGCCCACCTACTTTAAGAACCCTCAACATTAGGAGATGCTTAAGAGAGACATCAGAATGTAATCACAGAGGGAAACTCAGAGAAATCTGCCTATTGCTACTCTCATCCACCAAACAGGAGCTGAGTAACTTCCTCCGGTACAAAACTCTCCACCTCTAATTATCCTTCAAGCATAACTCTAGATATTTTTTTATTTACAAGAAGCCTCTGTGACTGACCATGGAATTAAACAACTGTGGGCACATCATCTTCCTGAGCAAGGGAAACACAGACCACAAGGGTGTTTCCATTTAGGGTTAATTTCCTTTCCAATCAAAAGATATTTTCCTAAAGTAAGTGTTGGTGCAGTGTTATTTTTTTCCTGTCACGCAAGATAGATGACATACAAATAAATGGAAATACAAATATTTAGGGAATAAGAGCACAAGAACCATCAGAAAGTTAATAGAAACATCTGAGAAGGGATGAGAAATGTGTATGTCCTTCTCAATGCACAAATGGTTTGGGAGTTTAGAGATGCAGAAAGAGAACAAAAATATGCTCTTGATCTACTGCAATCCCATGATATAACTAACTTGTGCATTAAATTAACTAGTGGCTCAAAATAGAAGGTTTGCAAAGGAAGATTTCTAATATAAAACATTCAGAAGCTGAAGACATTTAATTTAAAGTAGAAATTAAGACATAGAAAGCAATGAGGCAAACATTCCTCGTTACTGTGCCAAGATTAAATTGCCCTTTTCTATGCATCATTATCAAATCAGTCTAGTCAAAACACTGGCTAATTATATTATCAAACAGTAAAAGACTGGAGTTTCTGGAGTTTTCCATACCAGAAAAACATTTGTCTCTTTTGCACCTCTGTTTCTCCTTCTTCTGCACCTTCCCTCCCTTTTCCCAGCATTTGAAGGGTAACATACATCTGATATTTCTAGATGTAATCTGCTTGGCACAGTTCTTGTATGCTTTTCAAATCCTGTTGGAATGTGTTTCAGATCCCCAAATCCTTAATAAATTGAAGCTCTATATTTGCATTCAAGCTCTCATGATGACTAATACCACAGAGGGAAGTGGAATTTTCCCATTTTGATTTCTGCATTTTGCATTTACACAAGACAGAGATCAGAGTATCATCCTTATTTCCATCTAAATGTATATCTACTTATTTGCTTTAGGATTTATGACCGGGAGACACTCTGAGCAACCAACTTTTCCAATAAACTGGGAAGTCCTTTCCAATATTCCTGACACAATGGACAGTGGCCAATGGACGACTGAACGAAGGTCTAACACCACAGTAACAATATGTACATTTAAAAAACAACAAAAAAAGAGAGAACTTCAGACTAGTTTCATAGTTATTCTGAAAACATTCAGTATATTTTACTGAGTTAACCTTGACTTTGAAAGCTCACAACTTACAGAACAGGGAGAAGACAGCACAGTGTTTTTCTCTTAGGACACAATCCTGTTGCATTGGTCAAACAGAGATGCATTAATTCTGTTTTTATTAAAGTGTCACTGTTCATTTCCAGGATTAAGGCTAGGGAAGGAGTTAAAAACCTGGAATTCAAACTTGAGGGGCCTTTTTTTACACCCAGTAGTTTAAGTTTGTCCCAGTGAAACAGCTTACACTGCACTTTTTACTCACAAACAACCCTTGAACAGAAGAGTTTAGAGAGTGACCTCCATCCACACTTAATCCTCTCTAAGTTACATGGACAATTTAGCAGTTATACAAATAATACAAAAATACAACATTTATTTCAAAGTCTGGGAGAAAGTGTGTGCTGTCTTTTTTTTTCTCTAAGCACAGGTAACAATCACATCTCTTATGTATAAAACAAAGAGAAATATTTCATTTTAACTGACATGGAAATGTATTATTTCCAAATAGCAATTCATTTAATTGTTAAATTAAATGAATTTAATTGCTAAAAGTTTCACTGTAGATCTTAAAGCCTGTTTAGTTTGACCCCTTACTTAAGGTCAAAAAAACAAGAGATATATTGAACATTCATATTTCATGTCTAATATTCCAAAATAGAAAAACAATATTGGAAGCTTCAAAAGCCTCTTCCATAAAGCACTTTGTAGGAAATAGCAACTAAACAAATGCTAAATTAATATGTGATATATCATGTATAGAGTATGCATGTGTGTGTAAATATATATATATATATATAAAAAAATCACACATGCACTAACTACTGTTGGGTCAAGCTGGCACCTTCATAATTATAAAATTGCCAACAATTAATGCACAATTGTTAATATGCTAAGCTCTACCTCAGACTCAGCAACACTTTTGACAGAAGTTATGTGAAAGACTTAACTGCCTTGAATCATGTTTGGGCAATTAAGAAATTCAGTTTCCTAAACTCAATTGATTGCAGGCTGCCTTTAATTTCATTTTCCTTTTAACTGTGTTTATGCTCCATAATGAATACTTTGGAAACCCTCCTACTCCAGGATGAGCATCTGCTCTGACAGAAGTAACTTCAGTACTCAAGGAACAGAGAGGTGATTAGAAATTGTGAATGGGGCATGTAATCCAGTTTGCATTTATTTATCCTGTGAATAAAGCACATGTTGGATGCTGGAGATCCAGCCTTCTGGGAGGAGCATTTGTGACTCCATTGCCATTTCAGCTGGGCCAACTGTCTGTAACAGCTGCTGGGCTGTGTTCTCTACTTGAGAATATCTCCTTATGTTATCAACCATCCAATCCAGCCCCTTGGGGTTTTGGCTAATGTATTTTATCACATCCCAATCAGATGAGGACACTCAGCTTGCTCATCATCAATCATCTCAGCTGCAGAAATCTTTCCACTGAAAAACCACCCACTCCAAAACTGCCCTTTTGGGTGTTAAGTTTGGAACCAAATTCCCATCTGGCACACATCATCCATTTAACTATTCCAAATGTGAGTCACAGGAGTCCTTCCCAGGGACTTCTAAGGCCACTGGATCAGGAGAGGACAAGAGCAGTGGCTCTGAACCAGCCATTTTTGTACCACCATTTCAATTCAGGAGACAGCTGAGGCTGTACAAAAGACATAGACTGTCAAATTTATCCAGAAAGATATTTTTGAGGGGTGGATGTTTAACTTTGGAATTAACTTAGACATTCATGATTAAACAAAGCCCAGATTGCTTGATACAAGCACCTTGCAAAGTCTGTGTTCTCAAATCCTCTTGATACACTAAGAAGGGAAATTAAATTTGATAGTGGAGTCACAACTGATAACAGCACTTAGTCTGACATGCAGAGGGACCAATCCGTCCTCTCAAACTACCTGACTCTTGCCATTTCACACCCTAGATGTTCCCACACTGTCAAACTGCTGCTCCCCAGAATGAAAGAAGTGTCTAAGCTGTGTGTCTGCATCCAGCTGAACTCTTCCAGACACAGCACTGAGACAGATGTTTCCCAAAATTGCCATGCACGGCGTGGGAACAGATCTCTGCACCTCCAGCAAGAACAGGGAGCAAAGTTCTCTTGCACTTAATGAATCCCTGATAAGCCAGGCAGCAGGAAGGATGAAGCTGATAAAGTTGTGTTATACAGGGGTCAAGAGCCAAACATGCAAGAGGATGAAGGGAACACTGTCACCAAAGGAAAAGGAAGGTTAACAGGGGCAGGAAATCATCTGAGTCCAAAATGATCTACCTAAAACCTCCTAAACCAGGGAAAAGAGAGTGGAATATTCTCTACACTGAAGCAGCAGCAGAATAGCAGAGCTGCATGTTTGTAGAATCTGAAAAAGAATAGCTGGTTACTTGCTAATCTAATTAATTATTTTTTTAAGTAAAATGAAAAAAAAAAAAAAAAAACAGACATTAGTTTCCACCATCTAAATATACAAAATTCTGCTTAAACCTCAAAATTAAATCCCAGTATACTGGAATGGTAAATCATGCATATCTTTTTCTTTCTACTAGGGAACAATGTGTTTTTAACTCTAGGCACTTTTTCAATTAGATTTCACTCCATGATTATTTATTTATTTATTTGTTGTTAGCTGTGGGTACACACGCAATGACAACAACAAAAAGAAACTAAATACGCATTTCAAATGTGTTCTAAAACTGAAATACTCTGAGCTTTGGAAATGGGGATCAGTACTGCATCATTTAATAGAAAACACTGTCTCAGAAAAGGTCAGAGGAAAAAAACAACAACTTTTCACTCAATTTTAATGTTCTGCATACTGTGGCTTTGAAGAATTTATGGGGTGGCCGAGAACCAGAGCTATGAAATGTTGGTAGGATGTGCTGCAAACACAGTGAAAGGGGGTTTGTACCATATATAGATGCTAAATTTAAGTTAGTATCTTTATGCTGGACACTAAAACTACAGCAAAACTTCCATCAAAGTGATCAAATCCTCAGTGGATTTTGCAGCCAGGGCTCAACAGTGTACAAGATCAAAATGGTTTTGTGTGGCCACAGCATGGACTGTGGATCAAAGCACTCTCTGGATCCCACAGAACGCTGCAAGCTGATGGCCAACCACCCTGTCCCTGTGAGCAGCCCATCCTTCCTCCCAGAGAGGAGGAGTGGGGCATGCCAGGGGAGTGATTCACCCCATCCACCTCTGCCAGATGGGGAGGGGATGAATCACCTCCCTCCCCTGCCACTGAGCACACAGGAGCTGAGGGCTATTGCTGGCACTGCTGCTGTGAGGAGAAATCAAACCCACCCCCAGAAACCCAGAAATCAAACCCACCCCCAGAAATCCAGAGAGCTGGATCTGCACACAACCCAATCTGTACTGTTCACCAGAGAAACAGAAAATACAGAGCACTGCCTCCCAAGGTGAGACCAATCCTGCTCCAGAGGAGCTTGGGGAATAAATGCTATTAATAACAGGAGGCTGAGAGGCTCTGCAGATGCAGCAGCATGCTCATTTCTTCATTTAACAGCCAATTACTCCACATAACGTGATGCTACACTACCTACGGTTCTGGCAGGGCTTTGCACAAGTCCCCATTGGCTTGAGGAAGGAATTGAATCAGTTCATAAAAAAGTGAACAATCACAAAGTAAAATGGACTGGGGTTCCTGCTCTCAAAAGGGCAAGAGCTGGTAAATCATAAATATTGAACTGGAGATAGGAATAAGTGAAGACAGCGGGACTATGAGAGGTAGAGAGTCAGACACCTGGAATGTCCTTACATCAAAAAGTACAAAAAGTTGTAACTCAAATAAATGGAAAAACTTTTAAAGCTGAGCATCAGTTATAAATGAGTAAATAATCACCCAGAGGAAGAAAACACAGAGAACTGACAACATATAAGAAACAAAAAATTGATCAACAGAAAACTACACCTTAGAGAGGAAGTGGAGATAAAGCTAGAATTGCCAAATGCCAGGTTGAACATTTCCTTCCAAAGAATACTAAAACAAATATCCAAAGATCCTTCAAATTCAAAATTGGAATAAAAAAAAAACCAAAAAAAAACAAAAAAACCAAAACAAAACAAAAAAAAAGCAACTAAAACAACTAAAGTGATCAAGCTGCAATGAAGTAAAAATAATCCAGGCTTGGGCTAAAAATTAAATTTATCCTAAGCATTAGTTTCCAAAAATGATGTTGCTATTTCCCAGTAAATCTAATGCAACAAGAAGGAAATAAACAGATATATTACCTGAACAAATGTTAAGGGAAAGAGTAATTAGAAACTTTGAGATAAATCAAAATGCAATCAGTGGAGCAGTAGGTTAGCTGAGCTCAGGCTAGCTGGGATCTATCCAAGATTTCCTGATGGCTTTCTCTGATAACATAGACCATTTTCTAAATGTAAGAAAGCAACATAAGAGGTGAAATTATTATGAAACACAGGGAAAACAGGGACCACCACTGGGATACCAGGGTGACTGAAGAACTTGTGGATAGGGTGGAAAAATGGAATTCCTAAGAAGGAAGTCTAGCAAGGGTTACAAGTGGTGACGCCTGGTGATTTTTCTGGCTTCTTAGTGACATAAACAGAAACAGTATATGGTCACAGAACCTGCTAATGGCACACTGTCAGAAACAGAGTACAACCGTGTGGGAATAAAGGAAAATGTAATAAAGCTTGACAATATAGAGTCCCAAGGCATCCATTATAGCACAAATTAACAAAAATGTCTACAACTACAAGGGTCTTTACCTGAAGATTACTGAGAAAAAGAAATATTTGGGTATATGGGTTAATCCCACATACCCATCCCACATGACAGAGCAGTCAGTGAGCTGCACTCACAGAGAGGCTAATCCAGCTCCAGGACAGATCAGCTGAATGTTTCCACCATCACCAAGAAAAGCCAAACCCCAGTTGCAAAGTGAAGATGAATTCTCCACCTGGAGTAACCTGTAAAGCTCTGCCCTAAAGAGATGTATTTGAACTTCACTTCCTGCAGAGAGAGGCAGCTGGAACAGCCACAAAAATGCTCATAAAATTTCATAAATGAGTTGTCTAGACAAGATCAGTTTGCCTAAACTAAGGAAAGGAAAATAGGGGTGTTTATGCAGGGGAAGGATGACTCTTCTTTCTAAGCACATCGAGGAGACAAACATGAGAGAGGGAAAAGAAATATTTAACCAAGGAGGTTGGCACAGGGAGGAATGCACAGATTGCAAATTAAGAGAGATTTATTAAGACATCATGAAGAAAGGTGGATTTTGACCAGTTTATAGGATGGGTGATACAATGAACCTGCTCACCAAAGCTGATGGCTCAGAGACTCAAAAGGACCCCATGAGTTTTACACTTTTTTTTTTTTCCTGCTTTTGCTTTTATCCTTTGAAAAATCAAAGTGAGGCAAATTCAGTCCCAAGGGGGGATATATTTCACCCCAGCCTAAACTAGACCACAGAGCAGTTTGCATCTGAGCTATCACAGCAGTGTCACTACATTCAAGGGTGAGAAATTGAACTTTTAGGGCAGAATGACTCCTCAAACCTACTCTGGAGGTGCATCTTAGAACATGAGGAGCCCTGCCCCAAACTGCCTGTCCCTCCTTGTGGACAATGCCTGGCCCCATGTGGTGAATTCATCAGGTGAATCTCATGCTTAGCACATTTTGAAATACAGTCCAAATACCTTCTTTAAAGATGCGGGGGCAAAATTTTCATTACCTTTCTCACATCAGAAGTAAAAAACAAAAGCAAAAAAATCACCCGAATAAATCACGTGGCTGATTCTGTGAATTCTATAATTAAAGTATTGAAGCAGTGAAAGAGGCAGGATTTTTGTAAACCTTGGGCAATCTCCACCAAACAGTTGTTCCACGATGTAAGAGGAAACAAAGTGCTTACAGATTTTGAGAATGACTGAAAGGGTGAGCCCTGCCAACACCAGCAGGAGAGCCTGCAGGCACACAACCAAAAACTTCTATTCTGTGCAGAGCAGGAGGAGTATCCTGGAGGAGGTAAAGGCTGTTTGAAATGCAACCAGCAAATCATTCCCAAAAGAAATGTTCGAGCTTAGCTACTTAAATAGAGCTTAGCTCCAAAATCCCTGGTTAGCTCCTTAATTCTGCTTTACTGGAGTTAATGTTAAAGTAAATCTTCTAAGTTGTATCAGGAATCTTTATTTCTTGGTAAACAATTAATATAATAAAGCTGCAGAGCTATAGAGCTGCATGTCTAAATGAGCAAATGACAAAAACAAAACAAAACAAAAAACTGCGACATTTCTGATTTATCACCACTTTAAGAGCAGAATTTAGAGTTGTATTCAATTATGTAGATAGACACAGGAGTAAAGGGCTTTCCTTCTGCACCAGCTATCTAGATCCAAGGTCCAGATATAAGCAGAGCCCAGTTAATACCTGACCCTGCACCACTGGAAGCAATGGGAGTAGTGACTTCAGTGAGCAAAAATTTCAGTCCTTACAGCAAAATGTAAGCAAGCAGGTTTCTTAGTGCATTTTCCAAAAGTACCCCTAAATTTATTGCTTGGGATTTATCTTCTGCTTTTTTACCAGGGGGATGGAGAAACTTTCCTTGTTTTTTCCTCTAACACAAATGTCAATAAGCTGTAACATTATAAATAAAATTCCAGTGAATTGTTTATGGCACAACCATACAGTGCAGCACATGTCAAACAGTAAATAACTGAGGTTATAAAGACAAGGGTGATTGCAAAATATTTTTTCTAGATACAAGGGGGATGTGGCATCTTGAACTGCTTATTTGTTAGTGCATGAGTGTGCCCAAAAAAAGAGAAAAAAGACACTATCACGAAATATTATAATTTTCACTCACATAGAGAAAGTGGCCAGAGGACAAAATAGGAATTTGTGCTACTGACATCAACATCACTTCAGTGAGCATCTGATCAGATGATTTCATTTCCTCATCTCCTTTGTAAGCCTTCCCTTCCTTTGTGAGCAATAGGGATCACAGAGGACTCCAAGCTTCCCTTGAAAGTGCTCCACAATTTCCTCTGCTGGACTCTGTACCAGCTTACACAGCTCTGCCTGAAGATTTGATTTGAATGGCTTGTACCCAACATCTGCTTCCCAGCAATATATACGCCACATTGAAATAAAATATTTTAAAAATTGAATAAAAAAAGACCACTTGGGCATCTAATTACAGTTCATGTGCCAGAACCCACATCAGAGAGGTGTATGAGGCTGTCAGGTCACCCACCACCCCTGCCCTGGCTCTGGCTCAGCTCCTTCCTTTCACAAGTTGCCTTTCACATCATGGAGACTTTCAGGTGTTTCCACAGGGAAACCTGCAGACATATCCCAGACCTTGTACAGCATTAAAGTAGCTGGTTAATTAATTAAGAAAAAAAATTTAAAGCTGATTAATTAACTGGTGGCAGAACTTTAATAAAACCTTAGAATAAAAGCCAAAGAGAAGAGATGCAATTCTGCAAGTCAGTGCAATGGGGTGACAGAGGTGACTAAGTGAAAGGGGTGAAAATGGTGGAAATTTTACAAAATATATACCTACAGTGGATACTTTTATAACTTAGTATCATACCCATGCCACTGTATTATTCTATTGTGGGTTTTCACACACTACAACAGAATGACAGCGTTCTCCACATTAAATTTTCTTCTGAGTGCATAACAAGGGGGGAAATGCCAGGTCCCAGGGTTAGTGCTTCTGTCATTACTTGCTAGGAATTTCCATCGTAGTTTAACACTTGGTTGCAGCCAGGATTTAGTTCTGGGAATTATTTTCTCCATGTCAGCCACCAAAATCTAAAATAGCTAGCTAGCCATAGACTGTACTTCAGAGCCAAAGTCACACTCTTGAAAGACACCAATTTATCTTCACCTTGCATACACCACTCAGCCTGGTGCCCAAAAGTCCTCCTTCAAATATCTCCCACAAAGGAAATGTTTGCAGTAAAGCACTGCAGGTGTGAACATGGCTACACCAGCTTAATCAGCTCTTGTTTGCTTTCAATTTACAGACATTGCAATTTTAGTTTCTATTAATTGCAGTGATCAAAGAAGTTCCTGACAGTGCTGAAATAGATCGATAATAGCAATTAAAAGAAAATTACAATTACAAGGAGTCCGTGCTTTATGTGCCCTGCATAGATCACTAAATTTTAAAGGCCACTGGGTCATGTAGTCTTACATTATTAAACAACAGGCACAGAATTTTGGTTTAGGTCATTTAAATTTCTCTGCTTTCATTTCCAGCCATTGCCTTGCAAAAATTAATTTCTGCAGAAAGGATGATCTTTTACACAACTCATCTGAAAACCATCTGAATCCCACCCTGACTTTGTGGATCCCTTTCTTCACAGTACGTGATTTGTTATTTCAGAACCATGTTTCTGGCACAGAGGAGATCTAGCTTCTAGATATTATTTCATGACAAACTCAGAAATTCATGAATCTCAGTTAAAATTCCCAGAAAAAAATCATATTTTTCAAAATAATAAGAGGCTTTTTCAGCTGAATTTAACCCTTAATTTGTGGAAGAATTTTACATTTGGCCAAAAGGTTGTCCACCCATCTAGTTTGGGGAATATTTACTCAAAATACTTATTTGTAGAGGCTCAAATGCATGTGAAGACAAGATCCAAACACCTGCCCAACATTCCTGGTGTCCTGGGATGCCAATCAATGTATTTGGTCCCAAAGGGAGATTTTAGCATGGTTTGACCATACCTGATCAGCATCCTTGGGCACCTGCAAATTTGCTGACATTTTCATCACAATATGAGGCTGATAATTCTGACTTGTATGGAAAAAATGTTTACAAATATTTTTTGGTAGCCCAGACTGAAAGAGGTTGGATATTTCTCTCTCTAATAGGCAGAACACATATAAAGGTAACATAATTCTCAAGGTAACATAATTCTCCAGCTTCAAAAGCAGGGAGTCGTGCTTTTATAAATTTTATAAACTGGGGCATACAGCAGTGGAAGAGTTGTTACATCCAGCTCATTACTCAGGGAAAAAAAATTAGAATCACTGCAAGCTTCAACATGGAACTTCAAGACAAAAATCCAATCTCCAGTCTCTACACTCTTCACATCCTAATACCTACAGGAACTTCACGGGACCAAAATCTTTGGATCCAAACATCATATTCCCCTTTAATCTAAAGTTTAGTGTCTTTTTTTTTTTTTTTTTGCATAATGTTAAAGAAGAGACAGGCAGACACTTTTAGACTAAATCTGAAGTTTCAGAGAACTTGTATACTAAAAAAACCAAAATTCATCCAAGTTTCAGAGACTCTGAGCGCACATACTCTATTCTGGTTTGTTGCTTGAAAACTGCTTAGATTCCCCACTATGCTGTCCCCTGTCTCACTTCTGTATAGGAAAGGTTTTCTGTAAGGTTTTGGTTTAGCCAGAATGTATTTCAGTGCAGGATATGCTGCCCAATTAGAAAAGATATCATGCATTTTTCTGATTTCCTGGGACTATCATGCTAGCAAGTTTCCTAAATCAAATGTCCCACTAAGGATTCTCCATTAGTTCATTTTTCTCCAGCCTATTTTACCTTGTTTTCCTGCCCTTTCAATACCACTTAGCCACTTAATTCCTCATCCATCACATCATCTTAGATGTCAACAAGGTGTTTCTCATTATGTTCCCTTTCCCCCTCCCTCTCACACATCCCAATCCCCCTGAGCAGACTCCAACAGCCTGGCTCTGTAACTCCAGGCTTGGAGTTACCAACACCTCTAATTCTGCCTCAAATCATCTTAATCCCCACCAGCTCCCAATTTGTGTGTCATAATCCTCTCCATCAAATCCTTCAACCAAGGCTCTACATGTACTCAGCAACAAAATAACTTTGATTTGCAGTCATGCTTGCCTCAGGTGGGAACTTCAGCCTTCACCTAAAGTTGTCTGTGAGGGAAATGACACAGATCCTACCCTGGATACATTTGAAGGACTAAAACCCTTGGTAAGAAAACACACATTTCCTTTTTTCAACCTTATTTTTTTAAATCTTTCTATTTATCTCCTTAATTTTGGCATCATAAAAAGCACTCTAGTGCTTTAGGCATCTTAGTTCACTTCAAGCACCTGTATCACATAGAGCAGTCTACAGGTACAACAGAGAGACAAAATCCCAAACCTCCTTGCCCATATCCTTCTTCATGAGTGAGAGATCTGCCCATAAGGAGGAAAAGAAACCTCCTCCAGTGGTGTTCCCCCTTCTCATCCAGCTCCTTAACAACTAGGCAAAAGGCATTTAATGCTTTATGTGGCACTACAAGGGTCAGATGTGGGAAAAACAAGGGAAATTTGGGAAGTCACCTTTCACTCAGCTGGCTTTCAGAGCTGTTCACTCTCATTTGGGTCCATCCCTTGCCACCACACCAAGAACTCAAAGAGCAGCAGGACCTGCACCCAAGGTCTTTATTGCTAAGCTCATTTTCTGCAACTTTATCTGAAATGCCACAATCATCAACTTTAAGACTTTTATCCAACACCCAGGGCCAAGACAGAGAGCTAAAACCTTTGCAAAAAGAACTCTTATCTCTCCTGCTTACCTTAAGAAGGAAACACCCATTTTCTAACAAGAAACATTGATTTTATTCAGAGTATCTCTCCCAAATTAAGATTATGGATTTCTGTATTCTTTACCTATGAACAGTGTTTGAACACCCTGCTGCTGGGGGGCCAAAAAGTTAAATTCCAGGCAAGAAGCACCAGTTAAAATAAATGTTAAAAACCAAATGATGATAAAGAGAATTAATAACTGCAACCACCCAGAACACACCAACCAGCTCAAAAGACTTAAATGTCACAAATGAAGACATATCACAAAAAATAACAAGATCTCCCCTGAAGGACAGGAAAAAGAGAAAATGTAGACCCAGGGAGGAAAGGCTGACTGTTTACATACCTGTTTTCAAAATCACTTAAATTCTTTTCAGACAATAGGGAAAGCTGGAGTTGGAGGGGAGGGAAATCAAGTAAATATAAACCTGCTGGATGCTCCAGAGCCATAACACAGTGCTTCATGACAAGGGAATCTTACTGTTGTCTCCTTTATTAAAAAGGAGTTAATGTTTCATTTGTTTGAAAGCAAATGACATCTGCTCTAGGATCACTGGAGTTCATGATACCTTGCTATGGTTATTACATTTTGATTAAAGTTTGTCACTTTAGGTGTATCTCAATTATAATGCTCTGTCAAGATTCTCTTCCCTGTCACAAATATTGTAGATGATTTATTTCCCATGTATATGTTAGAGAAAGAGGTTAACCTCATCCTTTAAATTTGTCCTGCTTGGGCACAGAAATTTTCTGTTCGTTTTACATATTAAAGCTCAAAAATCTGGAGATAATGCTGCATTTTTTATAAAAATCAGGCTCCTCTGAGTCTGAAACTGGTTACCTTTAAAAGATATATTACATCTACAGCCTTGCTAATATCACCTTCTTACACAGCCTGACTGTACAACCTGGTTTCAGATGGGCAGCCCTCATAGGATCTTGAATTTAAGCTGCAAGTATTATCACTTCTGTCATATTTGCTATAAATAAAATGGAACAATGTCAAAAGATGCTACTCAGCACACAGAGGCAGGGATGGAATTTTAAAGGAGCTCTACAAAATTTGCAGTAAAGCATGCATAAAAAAAAAAAAAAAGAATGTAGGTTTTATATAGTGAGGATATTTAAGTGCAGAATTGAGAATTAAAAAACAAACAAACAACCCCACTAAACGGTGTTCTAAGAAAAAACTGCTAAAATGTTCAAAAATGAACAGAGGCTTTTTCATCTGTTTATGGCCCTGAAGATAAAATGCTCTAGAGAAAAATTAAAACAAGTCCTAAAGCCATTACAGTTCCATTTTAATAATGAATTTCTGTACACTGACTCGCGCATGCATTATTTGTTGTAGTTATTGCTTGTTTTCTGTTTTAGCTTAGGCTGCAAGCTCAACTGCATAAATGTTAACACTCTTACAGTTAAAAAGCTTTCATTCAGCATCCATCTATGATATTTATGTTCTCTCTCCTCAAACAGTTTCTCAAATTTTAGCCGTAGTTGAATAATTGTACAAAAAAAAATGGAAATAAATCTCTCTCTCAATCAAACATTTAAAGTGGCATTAAAAAAATTACAGCCTGGTTCTAAAGGTAGTCCTAGGGCAGGATTTTAAAAAATGCTTATTCAGAGCCATTCCCTGCTTTCATATAAGTGGCAAATTTGTCACCAGCTTCAGCCAGAGCAATAACAGAACTGTAATCAAGGCCTGCAATGGGTCAGAGCTGCCCAAAGACCGAGCTGAAAAGGGAGGCTGTGACAGGGGACATCCCAACTGGCCCAGCCCACTCTGACAGGGATTGCACCAATGCTTTTGGATGACACTCAAGCCATTCTAAAACTCCCATCTCTAAAATAAACATCCACACATGGTACTGGAACCCTCAAATCCCTCTCCACCAACACAGGAATGTTTTCTAGTAAATCCCAGCAGCTCAAGGCCAACCCCCTGGGTCTGCACAGAGCATGAGCTGCCTCACTGGGTGATGCCTCAGGGTTTATCTTTTATATTTTTCAGATTCTAGGCTGCTCCAGTGTGTAGTTCTGAGCTATACTAGGGGATGGTGAGCTCTCTTCATAGAGTAGGGAGACAAAACAATTACTTCTCTAGCTGGGGACAAAGGACAAATGATCCAGATCTCAGGCCCAAGAACATAAACAACATGGACTGAAGACAGAAAAACAAGAAGGATGGGACTTCATGGGCTGGAGCTGTAATTGGACAGTTAACTCCAATATGCAAATGGAGCAGAACTTATAAAAGTGAGAGATCCCATGACCAGTTGTCCATTTTGTGACCATTTCTGTTCATCTTGGGTGTAGCCCTGGCTGGGCTCTTGTGCTGCCCAAGGTGCATCCATTGTGGCCTCCTAATAAATCCCTACTTCATTCTTTAACTCTTTCCAGTCTCTGCTCTAGGTCAGCCTTCACAAGGCACCAGGGAAGAAGCTTCTGATTGAATCCTTAGTTAAGACAACCCTTTTGAGACAGACTACAGCCACTCACCTCATCCACGTTCTCAAAGGCATTGATGATGTCATATGGTAAACAGGACAGAAGATCAATCACAAACCACGTCTTCAGGTAGTTCATCCTTATGAGCTTGGGATCAGATATAACCTCTCCCCCAGGGCCAACAAAGGTGGTGTGAAAGTTCAAAACAATGTCCACCAGAAAAATAACGTCCACGACGCTGTCCAGCACCAGCCAGGCAATGTTGTTCTGCTTTGTCTTGAAGGACACGTTATATGGAACCATGATTGCCGTGTAGAAGGTTAGAATTAGGATGACCCAGTCCCAGGTGGTTTTGAAAGCACAATAGTGGAGTATAATGTGTGGTGGAGTCTTTGGAGCTTCTTGCTTGTACTGAGGAAGAATATCAGATCCCAGCTGGAGAACCTGTAAGAGGCAGACAGGCAAATGTTACAGTTTTCAGGGAACAGGATCCAGTGATGGGTCCTACAGATTTCTGTGAGGAGCAACAGAGATGGGACTGTGCTCATTGGACATTGCAAGGCAACCCACAGTTTCTAAATAATCTGATTTATTTAGAACATGTAGAGGCAGCTATCACTCAACGAATGGGAGCAGCATGGCATCTCAGGATATTCCTGCAAAAAGGAAGGTCTTTGCAGATGGACTGAGGGGAAACCATGCCAACAGCCAGGGAAGAGAGGCTCCAATACAGAGGTTTTGGGTACTGCCACACCAGCAGATGCTTTGCAGTTATGAACAAAAAATCACAGAATGGTTTAGGTTGGAAGGGACCTAAAAGATGATCTATCTCCAACCACCCTGCCATGGGCAGGGAATCTTCCACTACATCAGGTTGTTCCAAGCCCTACACAACCTGGCCTTGAGCACTTTCAGGGATGGGCCAGCCTCAGCTTCTCTGGCAACCTGCTCCCATGCCTCACCAGCCTCAGAAAAAGGAGTTTCTTCCTAACACATAATCTCAACATGAACACTCATTCAGATTTGTAATAGTTACAAGACTAATTCTTTGTGCCTGACCTCTTTTTTAAATCACTGCTGAGCCAGAGCAACACCTTATCAAAGGTGACCCCAGCCTTGATGGCTGACCTCCTAAAATGAGGCACCATGTGCACAACCTCTGCCTAAAACCCTGCCAATATCACACTTCCTTCGTATTTTCTTCAAAAAGTTGTTGCTCCCACAAGCTCAGTATCACTAGTGGGTTCTCCTTTATTTCCTGTAATTACTTCTCATTTTTTCTGCATAGGACTATAATCTCCTGCATGCTCACTGCTGTAAAATTGTGGAACTGGAAACACTGCAAAAACCAAGCCAAATTCACTTAAGGCATTCCCAGTTAATCTAATTACCTCTTATCTCAGTCCAACACAAGAGACAAAAACACAAAGGAACACACACATGGTAATTTATTGCACTGACAACTGAAAGATCCATTTGGGGATCCATCTGGGGATCTGAAGTCTATATGGGATAAAATAAGTAATTACAGCAACTTTAAAACTCATTTCAGCCTAACACCTGCCCCATACTGGATGATGCACCATATTTCCAGGATTGAAAACAGCAGCCTCAGATGTGTGAGGCTGATGAAACACAGGATCCTTCCTTCCTCAATGGAGAGGAGTAAATGGCTCTGAATAAACTGTATAATACCTAAGAATATGAACTCAAGCACCACAGATAGGGATTCTCCATTAATTCTTTGCAGTCTTGTCTTTTAGGTGTTTTTAAGAGAAAGCTGTTGTTGAGATCAGACAGTAAAAGTCTGGCTCTGCTGAAAATCTGTTCTCCAGGAAACACCAAGGGACAACGACAGCAGCCTCCCTCATTCTGTGATGGGGAATGTGCCTTCCCAAGATGTCAAATCCTGGCCAGTGTCAGGCTGAAGGGATGCAAACCTGCTCCTGCCTACCTGGTCCCACCCTCCCTCAGCCCATATTGAGCAATCAGGATCTGTAGGGAAAGTCAATGGAGCTGACATAATGAAAAACTAACTTGTTCCATAAATTAGCCAGTTCTTTTCTACAGGGTCAGCAGAATTGCACAGAATTATCCCATGGCCAGAAAAGCACTGGACCAGTACACAGGCAGCAGTGGGAGAGCAGCAGAGACCTCCAGGAGTCCGTGGCTGCTCCCTTTGCCAACAGCCTCGTGTCACGCCAGCCCCAGTGTAACCCAGAGTCCTCTGTGGAGTGGTGTGGTACCAATGGCACTTGCCAGAGACAAGCACAGATGCCAAACCCCTGGTGAGACATATAAAATATCAAACTCCAGGTTGTGATCTCCAGATATCTCTTTGGACACATCAGTGCCCAACACTTTGCTGATAAATCAGCTCTGGGACTTCTTTCTCTGGTTTCCTCAGGCCTGTTTGTTCCCTGCCTTGTTCACTGGGGCAGGAGCTGGAAATGTCCTTACTAGAGCTGGAAAAATAAACTACTTAGGGCCCAAGCAGAATGTGATTAACATATGCTTGATAGTTCCCTGTGCCTCTGGTGGTGGAGTGCTTGGGAGCTCCCACGATACTGTAAAAGCATAATTATTATTCTTAACATAATCTCATGCTGAGTTTGACATGGTGAGTGGGTGGCAAGTGGCTGTGGAGACCACTGAACTATAATGATTATTTCTTTCATGCTGCATGGATTTTTAATCACCAAAGAATACACAGTATCTTGTTAGTCAGCTGCATTCACCACAGACTGTCTGAATTATTTCTGTGTACAGCTAATAAAAATTACTGGTAACTGTTAAGTCTGATAAGGTGAGCAGCACATTCTGCAAGGGATGAGCTGTGAAGACAGTGCTGCTCCTCAGATACAGAAATATGGAAAATGGGACCTGTATAGCAACGGTGAACCCCCCCTCAGTCTGCCTTCCTCACAGCACTTTGCCTACAAATCACTTTCCAGCCATAAAGTACTTTTAAGAGAGGAGTTTGCACACTCTGCAAGCAATTTCTCCTGAGTGCAACCTCATCCCAGCTATTCCTGAGCACACCTACTCCCTTACTTGAGGTTTTGCTGCTCCCTGATCTAAATCTCCCTTGCCATTTTTTTTTCCTCTAGCTATAGTGGTCCTGGTGAACAATTTCCAAGAATGGCTGTAAGTGGATTTACAGGACAATGAACCATCATGATTTTGAAAAGCATGAGGTGTCAATAATCTGTCATTTATCCAAGCTATTGGTATGGGATCATTCAAGGGAAAACGCCACGCTGCCAACACATGAAAACTGTGGGTTTTCATCACGATAATTTGAGATTTTTATTATCAAAGTTCACTTTGATAAAACCGGAAAGGTAATGAAAACAAAAAAATCAAACATTTAAAGTTGCTATCAGTTCTACCTCAAGCAGAACCTCAAGTAAGGGAGTAGGTGTGCTCAGGAATAGCTGGGATGAGGTTGCACTCAGGAGAAGTTGCTTGCAGAGTGTGCAAACTCCTCTCTTAAAAGTACTTTATGGCTGGAAAGTGCTTTGTAGACAAAGTGCTGTGAGGAAGGCAGACTGAGGGGGGTTCACCATTGCTGCACAGGCCCCATTTTCCATATTTCTGTATCTGAGGAGGAGCATTATCTTCACAGCTCATCCCTTGCAGAATGTGCTGCTCACCTTATCAGACTTAACAGTTACCAGTAATTTTTATTAGCTGTACACAGAAATAATTCAGACAGTCTGTGGTGAATGCAGCTGACTAACAAGATATTGTGTATTCTTTGGTGATTTACATGCAGCATGATAGAAATAATCATTATAGTTCAGTGGTCTCCACAGCCACTTGCCAGGATAAGTTCTGTGGCATAAGGGCTGTCTTTTTCAGTAGCTCATATATTTTGACCCTGTATTTTTGACCAATTTATTTTTCATTACCAGTGGACATGAAGGTGAAGGCAGTATCTCTGTTTCATAAGTTAACCTGAAGGTATTCACTTGTTGCACCACCTGCACTGTTAAGGAGATATTTGCAACCTGCCAAAGAGTTCATTTCATCAGTTCTGAAGATAAAAGTGATGGGGGAAATATCATAGCAATGGCTTTGCAGGAAAGTCAAGATCAGGGTATTATATGCAGGCCATGGGGACCTAGACAGGGATGCTTCCAAGAGGTTTCTCAAACAATCCCATTTTCCTGGGAGAGAGATTCAAGGACATCAAACCTGGTTCCATGTCCCTGTGAGACAGCACAGCAGAGAAGCACACTCTGCACCCCAAGTTAAGGAACACCCAGGAAGCTGAGGACTGTGTGCACAGAAATAGTGTCATTTAAGTAAAAGTGTTTTATGACCTGTCCTACACACGTGAGCTTGTCACGTGGAGCTGCTTTACGACGAGTAGAGGCAAGGCTGAAAAAATCAGAGTCGGGAAATATTTTCCTCTAAGAAAATCCTTTCCAAATGGGAATTAGGGTGGATTTTCTTTCCCCCACCTCCCCAGGAAGGGAGCAGGCTGGTGTCCACACCACTGTCCTGGTTCAGAGCAAATTTTGGAGAGAACCCCCAAAGGGCTCCTCTAGGAAAGCAGATTCAATCATTCCCTCCCCACAACCGGAGCAGGAGAAAATACCTCCTTGGTGAAAAGTGGAAAAAAACCTGTTTATTAAACAATAAAACCTAAACAATATTAAACAATAGAACCCCTTGCTGCTCCAAAAGAGATGACAAACAGAAAGTCCTCTCCCTGAGTTGCAGATCAGCTCACTCAGTCTCTGATCAGTCTCTCAGTGCTGGAAATGCCGCGGCCCGGGCCCGGCCTGGTGGGCCTCAGGTGGAGCTGCCGCTGCTCTCCTGCGTGTTCAATCCAGAGCAGGTTTGAACAGGTCCAAAGAAAAGGGAAAAAAACCCACAGTCCAGGGAACTTCTTTGCCTCAGCTAGTTAAAACTAACTAAAACAAAGGAGAGCTCTGTCCTGCTGTCTGTCCATCCGCAGACAACAGCCCAGGAGCAGGGATGTGGAGGAGTGAGTGCAGTGTCAGAAAACAAACTGCAGCTTCTTTTCTCCCCCCTTCACTCTCTGCAACAAGCCTTAAAGGTGCAAAACTTATTATTCAGGACAAGATGATGGGGGATAAAAGCATCATATAGCCAACCCAGGACAGGCACTTACTTCAGCCAGGCGGGAGTGCTTGTGCACCACCTCAGCCTTGTTCATGGGCGTCAGCTGCTGCAGCACGCTGCGGCTGTTGGTCAGCGCCCGCGTCAGCCGGGCAAACTTGGTCCAGCCTGCAGGGAAAGAAGGGAACCGTGTCAGAAATCACATCAGAACTACCCAGGCATCATCCAGCGCTAGTAAAGCTCCTTTCTGCTCAGCAATGTTCAGTCTCAGACATGAATGGTTTCTCTAAATTGCCGCACAGAGAGGCTTCAGGCTCCGCGTTTAAAGAGCTTGCAAAAGCGGGAAAATGCTGCTCCTTCAAGGCAGCACAGGTAAATGTGAAAGGAATCAAAACATTCTCTCCTCTGCCTTCTGGAGACATTGTGTTAGAGGGATGACATCTTGTTTTCAGCCTTCTGGGGACATTCTCTGCTGCTGAAATCTAATTCTAAGCCACTGAAGTTCAGGCAAAATCTTCCCAAGCCTGCAAATCCTGTTGAAGGAAAATCCTTCCCAGCTACAGAAAGGCTCCTGCTGATTCAGGACCACTGGAGCAGCCCCCAAAGTCTGATCCTTAAGTCTTTACTGGTTTTTACCTCAGCTAGACTTCAGGGACAAAAATAAACTGGAAAAAAATTAAAAAGACTGCACTACGAGTAATGCTTCAAACTAGAAGAAAAAATATGATTAAGCATTTGAATTCAGATTAAGAACTTGATTTCAAATGGCATTAAGAAATAAATATAGCTATTATACTAATGATAAACATCTGCTTTAACTGTAGCCTGGGACCCACACACTGAGCTGTCCCTGAGGAACATTTTCCTGCAGCACCTGGCAAGAAGCAGTTTGTCACTGACAGCAGCACCAACCCAGAGACGTGTCAGCAAGTCATTCCTGCTGGAAAAACACCCCAGTGCTTGTGATGGTGGGGATGCATCAGTGGATGGGGTAGATGGGTGCAGCAAAGAAAACGCCAGGATTTTCAGCAGTGTAGCACCACAGTATTGAGCAGAAAAACTGAAAATCCAAGTATCTGTAGGAAGGAAACATATTCCCAAGGACATGGAAGGAGATGCTGAACATTCAGTTTAGCCAGGTATAATGTCGTTGTTTTATCAGAGAGTTGTGGATAAAATATCAATTATAGACAGGAAAGGGGTTCAGGAGAAGGTTTCACTTTCATTTAATTTGAATGCTGAAAATTAGGGAAAATATTAGTATCTGAGAAAGGAAACATAGCATTTCTACATTAGAATCATCACAGAATCACAGAATGGTTTGGGTTGGAAGAGACCTTAAAGATCCTCTCATTCCAATCTCCTGCCATCGATAGGGACACCTTCCACCAGATCAGGGTGCTCCAAGCCCATCCAACCTGGCCCTGAACACTCCCAGGGATGGGGCACCCAGAGCTGCTCTGGGCAACCTGTGCCAGTGCTAGGCTTATTTTTAAATGCTTTATATTTTAAATGCCTTTAAATTCCAAGTCAGAGACTTGGAATGTTAAGGGAAGCCCTGAGGGAGACAAAATAGCAAGCGGAGAACAGAAAAGACAGTAAAACTTCAAGAAAAAAATAAAGTACAAACTTGGCTTTGCCATTTACCACATACATATCACATACACACAAATGTAAATCCATTGTTCATCATTTCACAATCAGAACAGCTTAAAATATCATGACACGCCACCAGCACTGCACAAACATTTGTGTCTGGCTATTTATACATGACCTCAAAAATGCACATAAAAAATTCACTGGGAAAAGGTAAAAAATAGAAGCATTTTATTAACTTTTCAAATGTAAACTTTAAATGTGAGCTTTGGATATGTCTTGTTCTTCTGGAGCTTACAGGGATATTCAATTAGGAATATGCACTTTCTCTATTTAACAAGGTCAAGGCAGAATACAGTGATCTGTGAACTATTAATTTCTATTAAAAATCCTTGCACTTTTCTTTCTCCTATTTGTCTCTAAAACTGCAGAAGCTTTAAGACACAAGTCAGAACTGTTCTTTATTTTTCTAAACCAGCAATTTCAAAGACCAAGTGAGCCTGGTAACAGCGTTGTGACAGCTCTGCCCCAGCATTTCTAGTAATTGCTGGAGGCCACATTGCGTGCAGGTGATTTATTTTGGGTCACTGCAAACACACAGAAGAACCAGGGAAAAAGAGCAGCTCTTCTCCAGGACGGTGTTCACTCACTTCCAGTCCTGGGCAGGTACTCACACATTCAGGTATTCAGTCATGGTCCTCTTCCCCTGGAAAAATATTTCCCTGTGGTCCATAAGACAAATATGGGCCAGTCCCCAACCTTTATCTTGTCATCCTGCCTCACAGCTGATACAAGAGTGATGGAAAAGTGCTCAACAAACACAAAACCACTACAGACAAACTGCTGGGTGCAGCCCAAATCACTCTCATTTGTCACATCCCAGTGTTGTCACTACTCCAGCTCCTGACAGGGACGTGGGGATGTCCAGCAGGCAGAAGTGAAAAGTCCTGTACTTAAGGAGGTACAACCCCATGGACAACACATGCTGGGAAGTGGTTTGGCAGAAAATGATGTGGGGATTCCCAGAGGACTGAGCTGAATGTGTCCATGATGGAAATCCTTGACTGAGTGAGACACAGAACTGCCAGCAGGTCCAGGAGGGAGATCCCTCCCATCTCCTCCTCACTGGTGTGGTCAGTTACTGCAGTGAGAAGGATTTGGAGAAGAGTCAGAGGCTGGCAACGATAGGAGATGGCTTCATGTACCCTCTAGAAACCCTCTGTCATGGTGTTTTGCAGGCTGAGAGATCCCTCTCAAAAATATAGGATTTAAAATGTCTCTCTTATAAAAGCAGAACTGGTGAGAAATCCCTTGTCACTGTTCTAGGTAAGGAAAGCATCTGTCCTGCATTAACCACAAATGCAGAATTCCTGGGGAAGTTAGGGATGATGGAGCAATAAGCTGCACACCAGAAAACACCAACCCTTTAGCTGTAAAAATAAAAAGAAAGGAAAAACTATCATTTTTTTCAATCCTTCTTTACCACGACATGAAATCATCAATATCATGTGAAAGAAAGAAGCCACACATTTTAGCATTCAAAGTTACCACTCTGCTCATCTGCTGTGACCTCTTCTTTTCACAGGACAAACCATTTCATTGTCTCCTTTTTCCACCAAGGCCAAAGCTTTGCTTTGTGCCAGAGCAGACCTTCTGCAAAACCCTTCCAGCCTCATTTAGAGAATTCACATTATCACATTTCTTTCAGCCCTGTGAAGCCCATGATTCTGGACACTGGAAGCACAGAATACACTAACATGACTTTTTTCTCCAACTCAGCACCGAGTCCAGCATCATTTTACCTGCTCCAATCTACCCATCTGCAATAGTGTGAAAAAAAAAGTACCAAGTTCTTTTGTTTCCTATTTACAACCCAAGAGAATTAAAAACACAGCAACAGCAAGATGCTGGGTCATGAGTGGGAAGGTGAAAATGCACACAGGCTGCCTTATGTCTGAAATAATCTGCACAGGCTACATTTCTCTCTTTCTTGACCTTGTTGTAGACTAGACAAGTTCAGAATTATATTTAAAACCAATGTGTATGTTTAAATAGACCAGGGAAAATTTGCATAGCTGCCTACTGCTGTCAATGTTTCTTCAAACGATTCTCTCCTTTCTTTTCCTCTTTAGACAGACACTTGAAAATAATGATAATTTTATCCCAAGTATTAGTGACCATCTGTCCTCACAGATATTTTCAGTCTGGAAGGAGAAAAGGAGATGCACAAATAGCAGGTGTAAAAGGGGCAAAACCAAAAATGTAACTATGAGAAAATGCAACACTTTTGATGCTGTCTGCAGCTCAGCTGGATTGCATCTTTCTTCCACAGCACTGCCTGAAAAAAAGCACCCTGAACTTGCACCACTGCACTCAGAAAAGCATCATCATCAGGTCACACACCAGATCAGGCCAGCAGCTGCTTCTCCTTACAAGCAGTTAAACTGGGTGTTCCACATAAAGATGTGAACCACCTCAAATGGAAAATTCTGGAATAGCTTATAAATAAAATGATTGTTTCCCCTGGTTCTCTTTAATTACTTTCTTATCCAAGGACAAAATAAGAAGCATTTATTCCCCTGCTTTAAAAAAAGCCCTCATGATCTGCATTCACTCTTAGGATACAAAACAAAAATCTCTTAAACAGGAACCTAGCAAAATATTTGCCTGTTTCTATCCATTATTCAAAGTAAAATTACTGCATTCTTAGTAAACTGGAGGTTTAACAGTTACAAGAACAGGACATAAAAAAGGCAAACATGCTGATAGACATGGGCTAAACTGTTCTCTGCCTTGGCCCAGCTGTAATGCTGCCCTCCAAAGTAGGAAAGTTCCTTCTTCCTCCGTTTATTTTAGACACAATTCCATATTTTACATCCACTATTCTCCATGCCTCTTGCCCTAAACCAGACTGCCAGTTTGACAGCCCTCTGACTGTGGGTCTAACTGAGACAAGGATGACTTTGTGATGTCCTTCACACAACAGCTGAGCCAGAGGTTTCTCTGAAGAGAAATAAAAACAGGAATACCAAATTCATTTTTAAAAAAGGTATTTTTTCTAAACCTTAGATGCTGTGACACTGGTTGAAGGTGTTGATGCTGTGACAGGATTCCTGGGGGAGTGCAGGAGCACGAGGTGGAGGAAGGGAGTAGTCAGGTGAAGCAAGTCAGAGCACCCAAACACCTCCTCAGAGGAAAAGCTTTCCAGAAGGATCTGAGGATCTCATTTAGCCACTCAGTGGTTTATGAATGTATAGATTTATACACCACTACAGAAACTTCCTGGTGCCTGAGGGGGAAATGGTATTTCAAGGTTATGAGTTGATCCTTTTGTCCCTCCACCACCAGAAAGTCCAAACTATCCCGCTCACTACAGCACATGCATTTCCATCAGCTCCTCCTCCAACAACAGCAGGATTATGCCCACACATCTCTCTCCCTGGGATCCCAAATCCATCATTCTGTTTTACATTGAACAGCTGGGATGGGCACATCTGTGCAGCATCTCTGGGATGGGCACAGCTCTGTGGCAGCTGCTCTGCACAAACCTCCCCTCCACTGCTGCACTCGCTGCCTTCTCTGTGTGCAAAATCCTTTCCAGAGACCTCTCATTTTCACATTTCTGCCAGCTGCACCCTTGCCCTGCCACAGGGACCTCTCTGTGCCCTTCTGGCCACCAGCCTGCTCCTCAACACCACAGCCTGCAGATGGTCCAGCACACAAACACCCCCAGCAGCTCCAACCCTGCTCCTCATCCCGGCTGCCTTCCCTGGGCAGGGAGAAACATCAGCCAACTCCAAGATGTTGATGCAGTGTATGGCAGAGCATAAAAAAAACCAAAAAAACAGAGTAAAAATCTGTCCAAACAAAGTGCAGCAAGGGAGGCTTCCCCACGCAGAATTGATGCTGGAATGGATGAGACAGAATCATTGAATCGTTTAGGTTGGAAAAGACGTCTGAGACTCTTTCCTGAAGGTTATGTGGAGACAAAACCTTGGAATCAGAAGGATTTCCAAGCTCACAAAGCTCACAAAACAGAAAATATTTTCAAATATAACTAAATGCAAGTGATAAAACTTTTAGAACTCTCACCATAATTTAATTAGGAGTTGAAAATTTGCAGTCTCTCTGACTGGGTTTGTGTACAGTTCCAAATGCAGATCTAACCACCCAGCTAGCAGCCACACTGAAAAAAATATTTAGTTCATAAACTACATTATGTTATTTTAAAGCTAAATTCATACATCAGAGTTTATGAAGAGTTTAAAATCTCAAGGTGAAATGTTAATGTTCTTTATGGTGCACTTGCTCTGAAAAACCTCGACATGACTAGCTGCCCCTAATAAAGCATTAATGCAGCTCTACTGGGTTGCAATTAACCTTTTTGTCAGGGTTTGTCTGGTCTTAAATAATGGTGACTTTTAAATCAGTATAACAGGGAACTATCCCCTACCTTAGATTACAGGGAATACACTTGGGTTAAGAATTATATTCAGTGTGAAAAAACAATTGCAGAGGGCAATTCCAGCAGTGCTGGTGTTGATTCCTGCTGCAGGAGCACAGGAAACAGATCCCAGCCATGGGCAGATTGTTCTGATGTCATTGAGAAGCACAAAACATGCAGAATGCTTAAATAATACATAATTTATGACTTACCCACAAGAGCAAAGAGCTGGCACTGCTCAGAGTTAGGAAGTGTGGGATTCAATTGGTAACACAGATCATCCTTTGGCATAAATAGTTAGCATGTATAAATCCTAACTCTTTCTAGGCTCTCCAGCAGTAAAATCATGACAATGGCTGGCTGTTTGCTCTTTACTGCAGGCAAAGTATGTCTGAAAGAGTTCACTGTCTCTGAAAAACTTGATAATCCCAGTATTGGGTTTTTAGAGACAGAGGGGAATAAACAAGATTCCTGAATAAACAGCTTAATAGTCAAACAATGTTCAATCATTCCCATGGTGCAGTAAAAATATTTCTGGACTTGGAGTCTATTAAAATGAAATTCAAAATATTGGGATAAGTTTCTGGAATTGAAACTCTGCGTGTTCCACTGTCTGAAAACACACTGCACTCCTGGGATAATTTTTACATCCAACTTCCTTTCTTGCTCAGTGTTGTCTTCCCAGTTACCATCCACCCACTGCAACTGCTGAGGAGCTCAGTATGGATGAAGAACTAATGGGTAATCTTGGGCATATCATTTTACCTCTCTGAGCTTCAGCTTCTCCTCATTAAAATGAAGATAATGCAAATTACCTAATTTGCAAGCCATTTTGAGATCTACTGATAAGGAGAGCTAAGATTTATATAACTCTAGACTACACTAGGCATACATTTTAAAATTACAAAATATTTTTTAATTTAATTCTCAAATAGCCTTAAATGTACATTGCCCAACTTCTTACACTTCACTTTTCTGCAAATAAGGCTAAACTTTATACACAAACACAGGGGAACTACTTCCCATAGTACAAAAACAGGTGCAATTTTGGGGAAGAAGAAGGGGAAAAAAATTCATTACTGTAAATATCAGTTAACTGGCTTGTACAAGTTGGTCAGATAGCAAAGTGCTCATCCTATCACATCATCTCATCCTGGTTCTGCATTTGAATCACCCCAGAGACACAGAGTGGCCAAAGCCTCTTGCACAGCAATCTTCACCAAACTGACCTTTGTCTGACACTCTCAACAAGATATTGAGACCACACACCTCAGTAAATTACAGGTTAAATGGGTGAAGAATTTATTGCTTGGCAAGTATCAAACAAGGAGCAGTAGGAAATAGTAAAAATTTATTATTGGGATCCTTCTGGACACCAGTGGCCAGGCATCCTATTCAGTGCTTATCTCCAGGGTATGAAAGTCCTCATAAAATGACTGATAGAAGTGTCAAATGACAGGAGGATTAGAGGAATATTAAACAGCACTGAGGACAGTCAGGATGCTGTGCTTGATGCCTGGGCATGTGCCATTAAAACATGTTTTAAATGGAAAACAGTCATCCAGAGAAAAGCAATGAAAATTTTAACTCCAGCACAGGAGGGGGAAATGTCCCAGGCAAAGAACAGGTCTGAAAAGGATCCAAAGGTCTTGGCAGATGAGCAATTCAGCATGTAATTGGCTTTGGCAAAAAGTCACCTGCTCCTTGGATACATAACAGTAAGAACTGGGCTTGGAGGCTGAGCAATGAGCAATAATGAGGAATTAGCTGGAAACCCACCTGGCCACAATAATTGCTGCAGAAACTCACTGGGAACCTGGGAGGATGAAATCCAGGCCACCACAGCTTCATCCCTACTGCTGCCAATGAGCTGGATTAAAGGGCAGCTAAAATATCCACATATCTGCCATCAGCAGACCTCCAAACTCAGTCTAGACAGAGGTTTAAGGAGCTGAACTCATTTCCTTTATCAAATGGAGGCACAGTGATGAGCTGATTATATGTGTAAGTGCCTTAGTGGGACTTTCTTAATACAGTGGGAAAGAAGACATAAGAAGATGCCACTTCAAGAAGCTGAAGCCAGGCTAATTTGACACTTCTTTAATGCCAAAAGCCTAATGGAGAAGCACAAAACATAGTGAGTAATGTAGTGGATGCTCAGCCTCTCCTAAATCAATACTGGATGCCTCCCTGGAGGGGATGATTTAGTTACACACAAGTTCATGGGTTCAGCAGAGGAGCAACTCAGTGAAGTGGAATGCCCCGTGTTACACAGATCAGACTTTTAAACCCCACTACATTTATAGTTATTATTTTAGATTTGGCTAATGATGAGTGTTCAGTTTTCTACACACAAAGTGTATCCATCTACAAAGAGCTTCTGCTTCAAAGATCAGCTTCCAGTTTAATTCAATCTCTCACAGGGCTAGATTTCATTTCAATGGGATTTCATTTTCATTGCACATTAAACTTACAGAAATTTGCAGACAGTTAATGTGCATTGATGGGTTGCTGATGGAGCACACAAAGGGCTCCAAAGGCTGTATCAGATTCAGTAAAAAAGATTTTCATTTCTGTGAAAGAAACTAAGCAGCCCTGGATATGGAAATGGAAATTCCCTTGTCTTCACCATGGTGGGTCTCCAGCAGTAGTAAAGCAAAAAAAGGATACAAAGGAGGAAGAGGAAATGGAAATAAGGCCTTGGAGCATCACTCCGGAAAGTGAGGAAGAAAATCTCTCTGTGACTATTTAGCCTGTGCAGTGTCTGCAGAAAGTGCCAGCAGCACACCACTGAAGACATAACAGGGATGAATAACAGGGGTATCTGTCCTGCAGGAACAGGAAAAAAGCAACCTTGGAAGGTCTTCCAGGTAACTGGCAAGCTGTGCCTATCTCAAATGGATGCTTTAAAATACTACCTAAAATAGCATTTTATAAGAATATTATCTTAACTATCTAAATACTGAAAGATATTCTCTCTCAGCATCATTGCACTGAGCTGTCTGCTCTTGGCACTGAAAACCCACCTGGTGTCCTGGCAAATGCCCATTCTTGTCACCCCTCCCAAACCAAAGCCCTTTCTCCCAGCCCAGGAGTCCCTGGATGCTGCACTCTAGACCCAGGGGAGAATGGAGAACTGGAGGTGATCTCCTTGCTGCCAGGAAGGGAGGCAAACTGCAGATCACAGCAGAAGGAAGCAGCATGAGAACAAGTGGGTCTCTATTGTGACCCTTGTTATTATAGCCACAGAAAAGAGCTATAAAAACATGTTAAGGATATCAAAATTGTAACCTATTAAATTAGTGTGATGGATTACTGTCAAGGTGATGTACTCAACAGGGTACACTGCGCTTCAGCTAAAGGTAGAAACCTTATTTTCATGCTCTAATCCCTCCACCCACTTCTTCTATTATCACCAGGATGGATACCCCCTCAAGGAAAAAAAAAGGTTCCCATGTGCAACTAGTTATATATGCTTAATAACTTGCACTTATTAAAGATATAAAAGGATCAGAATTATAGGCTTAGCAAGGATTAGCAAGCCATAAGTGCATATTTCTGCAACTACTACACTTTTTATAGCCCTGTCACACTCTGAGATAGACTTGTATCATTATATAGAGTTATATAACCATAAAGAGTTATATCACTGGAAGCATTACAGCATTGTCCCAGACAGACTTGATTATCAGAGTCTGGCTCTAGCAAGTGAAAAGGGAAAAGGAAAAAAAAAAAAAAGGCGACTTCAGGATCCTGCTGTGCCATTTCCTGATCCCATCTGTTAACAACACACTGTCCTGAGTTGTAGGGGGCTCATTACCACAACTTTGCATCCTGATTCTACATCCCCTCATTATTCACAAGAACTTCCCCATCACTGCAGAAGTGACAAGCCTGATGTTTCACTCCACAGAGACTCCAGATAACCACTGAGAATCCCAGCCAACAAAAAATTCTAAGTTTACACAGAGGCCAGTTTTTTTCTTCACTGATGATAACAAAGGGAATAAAACCATTGCTCAACTAGGTGAAACTCCCCTATTAACCAAAATTGCTGGTCTTTTTTTTTTTTTTCTATACTTAAACTTTTTGTTCCATAGACTCTACAGCACTCCTGGCTTCAAATGGTGTTAACATTTTAAGTGGCTCCATTCATCCTTCTAATAGTTAGGGCCCAGAAAAATGGCTTAATTTTTTTCCTGACAAATAAACAGAAGATTATTACCACTGTGTGTCTTTGGAGGAATTGAAAGTCTTCAGATGTTTTTAAAAGGCCATTGGGTAAAGACAGAATAAAAGCTCAGCAAGCTGATAAAAGCATCCAACTGTGACCTGACAATGGTACAAACATTAAAAAAAAAAAAAAAAAATCCTTTGGGTTTTATTCACCTAAAGAAAATACATAATAGGATCTTTCATATGCTTGTAATGGACTTCCAGCTCTGCTGTGCACAGAGAGCTGGGGATCTGGCCCTCTGCCACCACAGGTGGGACCTGCTGCTTGCTGCTGAATCCACATCAGACAAACACTCCCATTAGCAAAGAGGAGCAGGAGAAGGAAAGGAGAGATCAGACAAGCACAGCACAGCTCCTTAACCAGAAAATAAAGCACTGGCCCAGTGACCACCAAGGGCAGCCATCACCTCCTGCCTCAGCACGAATTCTCACACCTCTTCTTCTTCCACACTGCCCCCATCCACAGCTCAATAGCCACTGGCTCAGGAGCTGGGGCACTAAAAATCCAAACTCAAACCAATGGAGGGGTTCTCTCTACCCTCCAGACCCCCAAGCTGCTGGTGACACCTTCACCCAGGAGGGAACACATCAACCAGGAGACTGATCCTTCCTTCAGCCAGGAGGCTGATCCTTCCTTCCATCATCAATTTTGCTGCTTCTGCTGGAGTTGCTGGGGGGTTGCTGGAGTTTTGACTCTTTTGACTGGTTAGACACTTTTTGAAGTAATTTTCCATTTACAAGGAATGGCTTTACAGCAGGTTTTGGTCACTGTTACATTGTCGTACATCATAGGTCTCCCACGCATCACCCAGCAATAACAGATTGGAGCGCAAGTAACAAGAAAAGTCAGTCCAATCTTCAGTCAGCTGCCTGCACCCTCTCAGAAAACGAGGGTTTTGAACTCTGTCACTGTATTTTATGAGAGCAAGGTGGCTTTTAAATATCCCTTTTCTCAAGTCTTGCTTACAGTCCAGTAAGTTTCAACAGCTTTCTGGTCTGCAGCAAATTCACAGCCTCCTGGGTGAGCCTGGGAAAAATTTTCATTACTTTTACTCTCTCTGGTAAGCAAAGCCCCTTCCTCCTCCCTTCTCCCTCCTCCTCCTCCTCCTCCTCCTTTCAGCACTAACAGAGCAAGTGGTGAGCACACAAGTAAGCAGAGACACACCATCTGCCACAGTGTCCCAGACCTCTCTGACTCCCTCTGCTCGCACGGGGCTTGTCCCTGTGAAGCTGCATTTTTTGCACTCAATAAACACGTTTTTAAACCCACATCAGGAAAAAAAAAAATCCCACCTCACCCTGGCAATGTGCTTTGTAGTAAGACAACTGTTTCATTTGTGTGCCCTGTTTTCCAAACCCAACAAGCTGCCTGACACTTTTGGGCAGATCTGCATCCTCAGCATCACTCTCTGTCCCTCAAACCTGCTGTTCCCTGGCAAGGGCTCCACGAGATGCCAACCCCACCAGGTATTTCCACACAGACACTCTGCAGTGTAGATACAACCAATGGCATGATTTAAATGCCTCACATGGCATGATTTACTGAAGCTTCACAACAAAGCAACACACCGTTGAACAGTGCAGAACGTTTTGGTATGGAGAGATTATTGCATAATGGCATCAATATTTTATTCCTGCTGAATTTTTTATCTCGAATTTACTGCTCCCATAAGTAACACACAGTAACTCATCTGCACCATAGTTACTTATGTATTATGTATTGCATGGTCCTGGCAGAATTTCTTAAGAAATATCCTTCTTTAAAAAAAAAAAATAGCCTTTTCAATGGCAAATCCCAGCACTCAACAGCAGCATTTTATTGAAACCTTTCCCACAAGACTTTAAAAATTCTCTGCTAAATTTTAACGTGTATGTTTACCAATCTCATAATTCAACAAGGAAGTGGCCTGGCAGTTTCTAAGCACATTGTAATGTTATCTGCAGGGACAATGAATTATGTATCTCCCATAGCACCATGTCTGACACAAAACCACTATGATCCCAGTGCCGTGGGATCCCAGAGACCCACACAGCTGAGACACACAGGGTGATAAAACAGTGCTGCTTTCCCACCCTGTAGTAAAGTGCTGCAAATATTTGAATATGTTTTCCTTATATCAAGGATGCAAAAGACAAGCTTTAATTTATACAGAAGCAGAAGAAAAATCGGGTCAGTGATTTGTGATGATGAGGTTTGTTGGAGGAACAGATCAATGCTCTTCAATGCTCTAACCAAAGCAGATTCCTAAGGCTCCAATTCTGTGCTTTAAAGAAATGTGGGAAATGTGGCTGCACTGCCTCTGCAATGCTCTGGTTGAGTTTTGGGGGTTTTAGAGTATGACTGACAGAAGTGAGGGCTCTTTAGACATAGAGCCAAGCCTCTTTGGCTGCTGAGGGCAGTATTTTGTGATGTCCATTATTAATATCTGGTATTTTAATTAATGGTGCTCTCCAGTGCAGCACACAGGTCATGCATTTCACTGCTACTGCTCTTTCCCATAGGAACACATATTCCTGTTCTGGATGCCCCATGGGTTCTGCTCCTCCTCAGCCACGAGATGGGGAGGGGAAGAGCTCAGACCCTGGAGCACATCCCTGCCTCCCCAGGGAAGGCAGCAAAGTTTGAATCCCCCAGGCTGAGAACCCAAAGGAGGCAACATTCATGATTTCTGCACCTGAGAGCCACCTTCAGTATGTTCTCTCTGTCCTGCTGCAGTCCAACACTTCTCAGTGCAGCTCAGTCCTGTGGGAAATGGGGCAGAGCTGGGAAAAAGGGGGGATTTGGGAGCTGTTCCATGTGAGATTCATCTTGGTTCCCCCAGAAAGCATCAAATAGGGAACCTTACAAGAGGATTCTTGCAAAGACTGGCTTTTTCCTTTATTAGCTCCCATTATGTATTACATACACTGCAGCAAGGAGCCAGCCCCATGCCTTCAGATACCTATAAAGTCCTTTTAATTAACTGACATTTACCCTAAAAAACTCTGATTCTTTCCAGGCAGAAGAATTCCACATTATAGAGCATGAAGAGAAATAAAGAACATTTTCAGGTTGCTAGCTAAATTGTAGAGGCAATAAAGTTTATGATGGCTGGGAAGATATTCCTATATCAGTATCTTATAATTTCATGGATAATACTCTCTAGACAAAAAAAAACTGTCATATTCAGTGTTAGCTTGGAGGGGAACCTTTCATTTTAAGTCTGCCTTTATAAACTGACTTCTCAGTTATCCAAACACTTGCAATAAGTGCTATCTAGATATTAAGAAGCTGTATGCATTCAAATGACACCAAGTTTTTATCCTGAAGAAGATGGCTTAGAGCACAGCAGCTCCAAGTGAGATATCAAACCTTCTTCAAGCATGAAGGGAAAAACACAGTAAAGAATTAATCATCAGGAGGCAACTTCCAAGAGATGTGGATAATGTCCTTCTTTATGCAAGCATGCATTGTTTCACCCAAAGCAATACACATGTAAACCTGACACAAGATACGTGTTTTGTAACTGAAGCAGAGGATGATGCTGTCAGATCCTCTGCACCTTTCCCCACAAATTCCTCCTGCAAGGCTGCAGGCCTGGCCAGGAGCTGTTCAGTGACAAGAGCATTCCAACAAAATCCTGCCCTGCAGCTGATAAGTAACAAGCACAATGCCCACTGCCATGCAGTCATCACTCCTCAGCAGCAATAAATGACTCAAGCAGGATGTCTCACATTTCACCTCCAAGAGGGAGAATGGGAAGAAATATCAGCATGTCATCACAAGGAGCTGGAATTAATTTTTTCCTGAAAAGATGACACCTGTCCCATAACAGAAAGATCTCCCAAAACAGCACAGCATTCAAATGATTCAAAACTGTGTAATTTTTAGAAAGTGCCTGCTGTAGTGATGAAGAAGTGAATTACAAAGAAAAATGAAGGCTTGTGACTCTAGAAAAACATTGGTAGGGAATTTCCACTCATGGTAACTTATCCTATTTTTTTTTTTTTTACTAATTTAGGAGAGTGGCATTGAAACTCTGACAAGTCACAAAACATTTCCTCAGTTCAAGACACAGATCACAGACATGACACATCCCTGGGACAGGTCTGAGCTCAAGCATTTACTTCTATCCTTCACAAAATATAATAATGTATTTCATGTTTACCTTTTGTTGAATCATCTTCGATCGGTTGCTTGAATAAAGTGATATCCTTAAAAGTGCACAAGAACAAAACCACTTTTTCATGTTCATTTCTTATAGGTGCAATTTGCATGTAGAACCAAACTGGGGTTCCTGGAACAGAGAAAAAAGTGACATTGGAATGGGGTGTAGCACAAACTACCCCCAACCCACAACATTTACACATTATTAACACACACATGTAGTTTAGCTGTGTATCTCAATATTTCCACATCTTCCAGAGTTTTTAGTTTTACTTCCTCCAAGGAAAACATATTCCCATTTTTACAGCTTCAATAACCTAACTAGATGATAAACAGAGACAGAAGGCTATATAAAAATTTATTCTGAAATAAAACACATTGTTCTTCCCCTCTTGTTCTTGTTTTTTCCCAGCATGTTGCACAAACTGAGGTTTGAAATGTAGAAAGGTGAGAAAAAAACCAGGTGAATGGCATCTTTGATTCCCTCTCTACATAACATGGAGCTATCAAATCCAAAAATGATGGAATATACTGTGAATTGCTCCAAATTTTATATGACTACATTATTTAAGAGGATCTGAGTTGGACTCTCAATGTCCTACCAGGACAAATCAGATTTGATTTCTTTTTTTGTGTTTCAGGTCACACCTCCACCTCCTCACTGCCCTGCCCAGTGCAGCACTCTCCCAGCACAGTTATCTCTACTTAACTTCTGAAATGAAACCAAATGTTTTTCAAGTCCCACCACCCACCAAATAAACAGCCAAAAAGAGCCCTTGGTTTTGGAGTGGCCAGCTTGGCTTTTGGTAAATCCCCCGTATTTGCAGAGGGCTCCTGCAGGTGCTCAGGAGCTGAAGCTTCCAGGCTAACACACGCATGGCAGTGCCCTACATACATGCAGGTGTGCTCCACAAGGGGTGAAATCCTACAACACTGGAGCAATTTTCTTAGAAAACCCTGTTCCCCTGCAGGGCTGGGAATGTCAGATGTTCTCCATCCAGCAGAGCTCCGTGTCCCTCCCAAACGAGCACCTACGTGCGCTGCACCCTAAATGCCTTCACAGCCAGATAATTACCTCTGGGATTTGATGTGCTTTCAGCCAGTTGACAGAATGGCTTTTCTCCTGAGCTGCCTGAGAGCTGACACATTGACACAAGCCTCTTGCCCACTGTTATCCCCCATGGGCACTGCTGGCCCCCCCAAATCTCCTCTGATGCACCAGGTCTGGGAGCTGTGCCAGGAGCTGCAGCACAGGTCCCAGAGGGCAGAGAAAACCATTTGGGCTAGGATTACTGTGGGGAAGGTTAAAACCCACAAGGGTTTATTGAAATTCAACCCAGATTAAACCAGTAACTCACTGCCAGTAAACTGGAGAAGTGGGAGAGATGTGGGACTGCTTTTTTGTGACAATTCCAAAGCTATTATGCTGATTACTTGATTATCTTAATTCCCAGTTGCTAACCCAAGACAAAAGACTTTTCATAACTACTAAAACAGAGTGCTGCAGCTTTCTGGAGAAGTAATTTGCACTTATACCTGGGAATCCATTGGTACCCTTGGAGATGAAAGCAAGTAGGCAAAACACCCTGCACAAGGGTGCTGACAAAAATCAAAGACAGAGGCAAGGTGGCTACTGCTGTAGAAGCAGCAAAATGAGAAAAAGCAAAAAGCAGGTAAAGAAGTTTCCTGAGTATTACCATATAGATATGCATATAGAGAGGCATGCATATGCATACATATATATATATATATATATATATATATATATATATATGTAGGCAGTCCTAATGTGGTTGGTGAATAGTTGTGTGGGCAGAGGTAAGGACTATATAATAAGGGAATGCAGCAAAGCAGAAGAGGGTTGTAGCAAGCTTTCAAGTCTTGAAGCTGGAAGCTATAAGCTGGGTTAGAACACACCAAGGGAGTGTTGAAGGCAGCAGTCAAACAGATGCTGCCAGAGAACATCATCCTTTAAGGATCACCTCTAACACAGCAGAGAAGGATGGGAAAACAACCTGAAAACCTCAAAATCTCCCTCTGCCAGAAGCAAAAGGGAATGGGTAAAGGAAAAAAACAAACAAACAAAAAAAAAAACAAACAAGCAAAAAAAACACCAAAAAAATAACACATTGTGCCACATTATCAAAAATACACACCTGGACCTTCAGTTTAAAAATGTGGGTGGGAGGGTTCTCTGAAGGCACTGCAAGCCTCGTGTAGGTGATAAACACAAGCTTTTCCACACCTACACTCTGCAGAAGTACATTCATACCAAGAGATAACTAATCTTTATTTCCTTCTCTGCTCCAATTTCCAGCCTGGGGGATTAGCAGGCAGTTTCTTCCTAAGGACCATCTTCCACAAGGCTCAGAGAATGACAAATGGAAGGAAACCCTGAGCACAGCAGCTGCTGAGCTGGAGCCCAGAGTGAGCCTGTTAGCATCAGTGAGGGGTTGAGGTCCTGGGCTCTGGGTGATGGAGAAGAAAGCTGACAACAGATGTTATGGATGGGAAGTGACTCAAGCCCAGAGAGAAATACTGAGTAATTTTCCATAAAGTCCTTCTGTAATCCTGCATAATTTATGGAAAGTGTAGGCTCAGAGATCTGGGCAAAGGTGAAGATTTTATTAAGGCAACTGCAGCTCAATAAATCTCTGCAGCATCATCAAGCTCCAGCAGACAATCCACAACCCAAAGCAAAAAGCATCTGCCTTGTTACAGGAAAGTCACCAAAAGAAGACTTTTCTCTTCTTATACATAAATAAAATAGAAAGGCATATAATGCAGGTCCATTCTAGAGCAAGAGCTAAGAGCAGCATTTACTAAGAGAAGCCAGGGTTGGAGCGAGCACAGGGTCTCTGGGATCCACTTTGGAAATCCCATGGACACAGGGCATGGCAGTGCTGGGCACCACCACTGGCAAAGATACCCAACATGAGCCTGTCCCAGGAGATTCCCCTGACGTGAGGGGGCATCCAGGTGACCTGGAATGCACAGGAAACAGGAAGAGAAGCAGAAGATCTGTGGAACAGACACATCCATATGCTTAGGAACCAAAAAGAGGTCATTTGGAGGGCTCCCCTGGGCACCTGCAGGAACAGCTGGACTTCAGAGCTGCTCTGGCTTCTCCCTTTAATTAACATGTTGGCTAAAATGCCTTGATGCAGGCAGAACTGAGAACTCTACAAGCATTTCCTGCTTGTGCCCACACAGGAAGACTGAGTCTAAAAAGGGAAAACAGAGGTAAAGCATAAGAGGAGGTGTCCAGGACGTTCCCTTCAATGTCATGAAAGGTTTGGGTGAGTTTGCAGTGAAATGGGGCAGTCAGGCACAGGGAGCTCTTTCCTGAGGCACAGCATTCACTTCCCTCAGCCACAGCATGGAGGGAAAAGCTCTGGTAATCCCATGTCAGCATAAAAGGCAAAGCTCTGGCAATCCCATGTCAGCATCAAAGGCCACCCAGGGGAAGCATGGCCTCAGATTCTGGGCTCCAGGCAGGTGAACCATGGGAAAAGATCCCCAGCCCCACAGCCTCTGTACCCTGTACTGAAAGCCAGACTGAGGAGAACATCTCCATCAGGATTGGTCTTGGGCTGCTCTTGGCCACCAACCCTGTCACCTGGACTAACTCTGTGCAGACAGAAGAACCAGTTTTTTTGGAGCACCTTTAATCACAGTTTTGGCTTTCTATCTTGGAAGATGGCCTGTGCTAGGGAAGGAGGCTGCACAACCACCAGCTCAGCAGATCTGTCCACCATGCACGAGTCCAGCAGGAGGCCACACAACAGCATGGGCTGTGCTCAGAATGTGCTCTAAATCAACAAGCCAGTGCTGCCCAGGACAGAAAATGTGGCTGGAATGGCTCATGGTTAAGAAAAAATGAAGAAAATCTCCAGTTCTGGCAACTTCCTGCAAACCCAATGCCACCAAAAAGAAGGAACAGAGGCCCTGAATCTCATTGAGACACCAAGTCCCTGGTTTTCTAACTAATCCCTGGGCTATGTGCCAGCTTAATGCTCTCCCCAGAGCTGGCACATGTTGGTTTACACACACAGAGGCATCTCAACAGCACCAGGAGCAGCCACTCCACAACCAGGGCCTGGCTTCTCACTTGTGGAGACCTGGGGGAGTTTCCTGAGGGATGTGGGGGAGCCTCATTCAGCATTTCTTTTCACTTAGCCCAGTCAGTTTCCCTTCAAGGAAACAATCCTCAAAACTAAATATATTTTTGAAAGAAGGAGTCAGACTAGAGACAGCAGGGAACAACTACTATTCTTGGCAATCTGAATGCTTGGCCTAAAAAGAGAGATCTCTTCCTGAGCTGTGGCAACCAAAATGCCTATTTCTTTTCCAAATCTTGCCCCAAATTTACCCATATGTCAAAATAAAAATTTCTTTCAGTCTATTGCATGCTTTCAATATGCTTTACCACTCCCAGCACCACACACAAATATATACATACTGTTTTTCTTGTAGAGGAGAATTTCAAAGCAGTTTGACTCATAGTTGTCGAAAGTCTGTCTGACTTTTTCAATGGTCTTCTTGTCTGTCAGTTCACCATACATAAAACTGAAAAAAGAAAAACATTCTCTTTTTTTCTAGACAAGCAACAACATTGTTACAATCACCCTAAATAGCAAAAGCATTAAAGATGCTATGAACTGTCATTTACCAAGGTTTAATTATGATTTACACCCCATTTAAATATTTAGAGTGTCACAAGGACACCTATAGCAAGTAACCATGACCACCTCCTTACTGCAAATAAATCCAACATAATGCCTCATTAAGTGCTTTACTGAGTATATCTTTGAGGATATAAGGTTAGAAAAAGCTGACAGCTTATGAAACCATTATCACCACAGCTGCAGGCCATGGCAGTATTCCTGTCAAAACAGAAAAAATTGACCAAAACCTCTAAAATCTCCCAAATTTTGTTCAATCCTCCTGAAAATCCTTCCAGAGGAGGGATGTAAGCTACTACAGGTAAAGGCTGTTGGCTGAACCAATGGATGCAAGTCTAATCTTGTCAAGATGCATCTGGGACAATGAGATAATTTGAATTCTTTTACTAAATACCAATCCAAATGGAGGTAGGATTTAAACAGTGAGGAGCAATGACTGCAATGTGTAGCTATGTCCCCACTACGATCAGACAACCAAATCCATCCTCATTTTCCTTACTGTATACTGCATTTCTTTAATAGTTCAGTGGAAAATACTAGAAAGTTTTTGGAGACTCATCCCTCTCCAGGCTGAGAATGTAAAAATGTAATTTTAACTCTGCTATTTCTTGCCACTTAAGCATCTCATCTTTGCATTCTTTTCCAGGTCAGACCTCCAGCTGGTGTAAGCAAACCCAACCCCCTGGCCTTGCTTTTGACAGCCTTTGTAAGGAAACAGCCAGGCTTTTATTGTCATTCTCCCATGGATTAAAAATAAGTGAAGGCTGCCCTGTGCTAATTCCCAATTACAGGCCTGAAAGAAAATGGAACATCAGATAAAAGCTTCCAGACACTTGGATGAATATAATTTTAATTGATCAGACTTTATTTCCTCCCCCCACCCCTTCTCGTAGTTCACAAACAGTTTGAGCCTCAGCTGAAACAGAAACAGAAAACCCTGAGAATATGAAAGGGAAAAGCTATCAGTGCATCTGTGGTTTCAGTGCAGCTTCTCTTATTGATCAACAGACCTCCAAAGGTTCAATGAACATTTATTTTATGTCTAGTGCTCTGAAAGAAACAATAAAACAACACAGTGGTTAGAGGCTCAGCAAGCATTAAAGTACTCAATGAAGGCCAGACCATGAATCTTTTCCCTTCACAGCCAGCCCAGGGAAGCAATGGAGCTGCTCCCACAACAGGGTGGTGCCTGGTAGTAGCATTCACATTCTCCGAAAAAATCCCTTCACCCAGGGTTTTTCTCCTGGGAAGCTAAGAAGCCTCAGAGAAAAGGAAAACAATTCTTATCTCATTTGCTTCTCCCGTGTTTTGCTCATGTGGAATGTGTTTGGAGATTGTTTCCCCACAGGTGATTGTTTCATTGGGTTCTGCTGTGAGTTGTTTTGACTCTTTGGCCAATCAGGGCCAAGCTGTGTCGGGACTCTGCAAAGAGTCACGAGTTTTCATTATTATCTTTTTTAGCATTTTAATAAGTATCTTTCCTGTATCCTTTAGTATAGTAAAGTATTCTTTAATATAATACAGTATTATAAAGTAATAAATTGGCCTTCTGAGAACACAGAGTCAGATTCATCATTCCTGCCTTTGTCAAATACAGCAAATTCAACACCCGGTCTGGGTGATGGAGGCATCAGAGTGGCTGCAACATCTGAGAGTCACTACAGCTGCCTCTTCACTGCTAACACAGCACAGGCATTGATTAGATGGGGCATTGGGAAAAACATCACTGAAAGGGTGCTCAGCCACTGGAGCAGGCTGCCCAGGAACGCTGTGGGATCACCAACCCTGGAAGTGCTCAGAACACACGAGGATGTGGCACTTGGGAGCATGGCTGTGTGGTGAAGGTGGTGGTGCTGGGATGGTGTCACCTTTGGGACAGCAAAGGAGGTGCCACCAGAGGAGCTGACAGCAGGAAATGGTTTTAGCCAGGCACGAGGCCTCAGTAATGTCCTGATTGTCATTAACAAGCACAGGTGTCTCGAGGACATGCAGAACACAGCCTACTGCTGCTTTTCAAATGACCTGCCATCATACCTGCCTTTCCCCATTTCACCTGATAACCTTTTATACATTTATACAGGAGAGGACAGCAAAAAGAGTTTGATATTTTTAATTATTTTTTTAATCTATGCCTTTTTTAATGCTCTGATGCATCTCTTTTTTGTTTTCTTGAGACTTAAAACAATGTTTCTCATAGTCCTGAAGGAAAAAATAGCAAGAATTTGTTGAGTGCTTGATTTTACATCATTTATAATACAGAAAGTCATCACTAATTAGTGTTAAAATGACAAATCCTACTTGATTATGAGAGGTGGACGATACCAGTTAGTGCTGCAGAACATGATCAATCAACTTTATGTTTTAAATTACAAGCAGCTTATTGTTGCAGTAAACCTGTAATGCTCAAATCTCATATTATATTCACACATAAAGAGACATTTTAAAGGCTTCTGGAACACTAAAAACATTTTTCAGAAGGTAATTTTTAACAGCACCAAAGGAACCTCAGAGCCTTTTACTGCATGAGTTATATAAGATTTTTGCTTATCACAAGTTTAATTTAATTTAGTCTGTCCTATTTTGTACACATGGAGGGACTCCTACTTCTTTAGTCAATCACTCTGTCTTTTTCTGCCTTTTTTTTTTTTTTTTGTTATTTTGTGCTTGTCAAATGTTTTGAGTGCAAACTGTACAAGACATAAATATCAAAACCACTCTGCTACTGGGACTCTTACTACACAGAAAACACACTTATCAAAGAGAAGCAAGACTTGCTGAAGTACACAGAGAGAGGAACAATCTTAGATATTTTCTCCACCTCTAAAACAGACCAGTTGTCATTTAGGACGCCTGGGCTCCCACCTTCCTGTTAAAGCATCTCTTGGCATAGAAAAGCCTCAAAGTCTGAAGGTTCACATTGTGCTGCTCTGTCCTTTGCCAGGATGCAGAGCAGCAGCATCAGAGCAGGTCTGGGTTTGCAGGGCAGCAGCAAACTGCAAAAATTCCTCCTTCCTTTGAAAGGAATTATCCAGGACAGAGGAAAAGTGAAGCACTGAAGGCATCCAGCCGTACACCAAATTTACAGCTCTCTTCATCCAAAAGCAGTCAGGGCAGCAATTACAGGAGACAAACATCTGCCCAGGAGGAACAGCAAAAACAGATACACACATCTGTACATATTTAGTAAGGTGAAGAGCAGACACCATTGGCACTGCAAGGACACACAAAACTCAGGCCACAGAGGTGCCACCCCAAATCCACCCTTCTTCAAGTCCAGCTGTACCCACCACACACAATCCCATTTCTTTGAGCACAGTGGGAATTTTGCCATTAGCTGCACTAGAGCCAGGATTTCCCTTGCAGGCTGGTTTTTAATCCCACATGTCAGGGCAGCAAATCAAAACAAGGCAGGGCAGAGATTCTGACCAAGTGTTCCAGTGGGAAAATCTCATGTGCAAGGAAAGGCAAGCAGAGCAAAGCCTGGAGTGAATGCCAAGTGCCAAATGCCAGGGTAGGTCCATTAAAGGATTCCTGCTCTTCCAAAGGCATGAGGAAATCACAGAGCTTAGCTGATAAGCAGCAATATTTAGAAAATACTGAAATAACTTGCAACATTAAACTGCATTTCAGTGTTTTACAACTGTTTATTCTTTCATGAAGACACACATGGTCATGTCTGGGGACAGTTGGGCACAAATCAGTGATTTTCCTGGATGCTGGCTGACCTACACCTCCAGCAGGTCTTTTTTTGGTTAAATGGAGGTTAGAGGTGTCTCAGTCCCATGAACCCCGTTCCTCCTGGGCTGTCAGCTCATTTTCACCTGGCACAGCAGATGAAAAGTTCTTCCACCTAAAAATTCTCTGCATTTTAGCACTCACTTATACCAATTATTCTATATATCAGCCCAAGCTACACATGCAGTTTTGAGTGCCACGTGAGCTCAGAAAGAACACATATCAACTCCCATCACCCAATATAGCCTGACTCCTATGTACAATGTGCTTTTTATATAGTGCCTGTGAAACTAAGGAGACTGGCACCCATACTGAGGGATTTCTAAGTGATTTTCCTGCCAGTGAGCATACTGTTGCTGATTAAAAAGATGAGAGAAGTACAAATTCAAAGGAATTACCAGCCTGTCACAGGACTAGCTCACTGCCTGAGCTGGAACAAAACTCACTCACACCTCCAGTGCCTTCAGCTGATCCACCTCTCCCTGTGATCTGTATCAGGCAAGACCACCTGAGATTTAAAATCACAGAACCACAGAATTATTTAGGTTGGGAAAGACCTCCAAGATCATCAAATCTAATTGTTAACCCAACATTGCCACATCCATCACTAAACCATGTCCATGAGTGCCACACCTACACAGCACATGAACAGTCCCAATGCAGGGGATGGGGTGGGAAAGAGAATATAGTGAATTCTCAGTGCACTACCAGGAGAAAAGTATGGCTGAAAGATGATTTTGAAGCACTTATAGCCGGAAACATTGACCAAACATTGCAATATTTATAAATTGTCCTTTATCACACTCATGATCAGTAATAAAACCAACTTGGATTAGGGGCTAGATATACATTGTTAGTATCTGTTTAGAGATTGTTTACCCACAGGTGATTGTTTCATTGGATTCTGCTGTGAGTTGTTTTCACTCTTTGGCCAATCAGGGTCAAGCTATGTCAGGGCTTTGGAAAGAGACACAAGTTTTCATTATTATCTTTTTAGCATTTAGTAAGTATCCTTTTTGTATTCTTTAGTATCGTATAGTATTCTTTTATATATTATAGTATCATAAAGTAATAAATTAGTCTTCTGAGAACATGGAGTCAGATTCATCATTCCTGCCTTTGTCAGGGCACCTTGTTTACAATAACCAGCAGGTGTTGCTCTCTGGAGGAAGCAGTGGCTGTCCCCTTCCAGGGACAGGATCCCTGCCCACCCTGCCCCTGCCAGCTGAAGCATCAACTGATCACCAGGGTATGGCAGCATCATCTCCCAGAAATCATCACTGCTGATCACAGAATCACAGAATGGTTGGGCTTGAAAGGGACTTTAAAGATCCAAATGCCCTGACATGGGCAGGGACACCTTCCACCAGACCAGGATCCTCCAAGCTCTGTCCAGCCTGGCCTTGAACACTTCCAGATATTCCATCCTCTGTCCCCAATGCCTGGAACTGGTCAGTCCCTGAAGGCAGAAAGGGAAAACCTACACAAACTTGTATCTCTTCCTGCCCCTGTCCCTCACACACACATTCCACCCACACCAGGGAGCCAGTCCTTCCCCAAAAGCATCCCTTTCTAAAGGAGGCAGCAGGCACTGCTCAAATGCACATCCAGCCACAAATCACAGCTGCTGGCTCCTGAGAGACCACCAACAAAAGAAAAAAAGCCATAAAGCTGCAATGCTTAGAGTAAATATATCAGCAGCCTAATCACTCTCTGGGGAATACAGATGTACTTTGTGCATTACTGGGCTCTGTGTATGCTTAATAATAGGGGCCAGCATGGGCTGCAAAAGAGGCCACTGCCTCCTGACATGTAACAGAACTCAGAACAATCTAGCAAAAATGGCTTTGAACTATATCATCTAAAACTCCCCTCTCTTTACTGGATCGTTAACTAGAGTATATTCTCACCAATACTAGCCAGGATAAACTTCAAGGTGCTTTACCATGTTCTGTGTAAGTTGTGAGCTGTATAAATTCTGTATCAGTTTCATTTAAATCCCATTTTAAGACTTCAACACGCACAAAACAACGCCTTTCTCACCTCAATCCTTTCTCCCAAACCCTCACCATTCTTCCCAGCAGATTAAAAGTTTCCCAGTGCACCAAATGGCAGCAGAAAAGGCAATGTGCATACCTGCAGGTGCTGCTCTTCTGCATGACGTCAGCTCGGTGGTACCCAGAGAGTTTGCAAAATCCGTCATTACTGTAAACTACGGGCCAGTCCACAATCTGGGCGTTTCCCAACAAAAAACTGGATTCTGAAAGGACAAAAGCACAAGGGAGAAAGGGCTGCTGTCAGTGGCAAAGTATAATAAAATCCTCCTTGTGTTACACAGCAGATGCAGTTATTTGTGACAGGAATTTCTACCTTGGCGTTTCAGAGGGAAATCCAAGTGGGCATCTGAAAAGAATTTGTGATCAAACAGGATAACTGTTTAATAATAATAATAATCCTGGTAATGCAAGAAGCCTCCTACACCACAAAACACCGATATAAGCCCCAATTCCTTAACAATTTAGAAAGCATTCATTTATTCAACACATCTGGGCAAGACAGCATGCTTTATTTTTATTTGATACATGTCTTGAAAGCAACATTAAATTAACATGCAAACTGAGTTTTAAATGCTGAATTGTATCTGTGCCCAAAGCTGATAATGACTCTTTTGCTTGAGAGAAGGAACTTTTTCTTCCTGGCAGGTCTGATTCTGTTTTGCAAGACACAGCCAGCATCCCTGGAATGACGGAGAGTGTCAGGTAACACTGGGCAAAGCAGATGTTTTTAAATTGTAGTCCATGGTAATCTTCAATGTTTTCTTTATTTTTACTGTTAGTTTTCAATTTCGTTTTGACTACAGCTATGGAACTATATGGTCCCATTCACTGCTGCTAAAAAGCTATTAAAATATAACTATTAACAATCATTGCTGCATAAAAATTACAGGAAATGTTCCTTTCAGCAGTTCTTGGGGGAGAAAAAAGGGATATTTTTACAAATTTTCCTCATAATAGCCAAAGAATGGTTATGACAACAACAGACATTCACTCAGGTGTGCATACTGATTTAAACATAAAAGTGACACTGAGTTTGCATGAGCTATACATGCCCTACTCAGAGTGTTTATAACTGTGACTGGATTGCACATTCTGCAAATATTATTCTATTGGATGTGGAACATGTATTTTAAAAAACAGTAATTCTATCTTTTTCCTTTATAAGCATGAATTTTGAAAAAAAAAATCTGGAGATTATTGGATTTTCTACAGAAAAGCAGATTTTAAAATATTTAAAAGCCAACCAATGGGAAAAATAGAAGTTTAGATTTTGTGAAATCTACTTTTACACTCAAGGCATTTATTCAGATCCATTACAAATAGTCTTTAAGCCTAAATGTCAACTTTAAACATTTGTTTTCCTGCCCAGAAAGATGCCCTCTCTACAAACAGCAGAAGACACAGAGTAAAACCTGAGCATTACATAAAATATCCCTGGATTCCACCAGCTCAAACCCCTGGGAACAAAGGGTTTGCTGGAGCTCAGCCCACTGTACTGGCATTCCCCCCACACCAGCATCTCCACTGATGCCTAAAGATTTTTTTAAATATTTTCATATATTTTCAGCCTTGTAGATTTTTAATATGTGTATTCCTTCTAGTGCTTTTCTTGCCCTTTCTCATAATAAGCTACCCTTTTTCTATCACATTCTTGAAATTCTGTTTAATCTTATACTTAAGGAGAGAATTTCTCATAAGGACATTTTATTTTCCACCAGAACTTAAAAGATGTAACAAGAAAATAGGGCAAAGAAGCCCCGGGAGCAACTCCAAAGGGTGGCCCAAGGGTGGGTTACTGGGATAACTGATTTCCTATTGGCTGTACTGGCCAGATACATTAATTAATTAATTAACCTTGAAAAAATTGGGAAAATAATTTTTCACGCGTGCACAGAGCCGTATTTGTGCACCGTATTTTGCAGCTTTCATTAAAGAGTTGCTTTTTATCTTACTACTTCAGCAGTGTTGCAAGGCTTTTTTCCTTTTGTCATTAGGCAGCACCTCCAGTTTGGAAAAGGGGAGACACCCCCAGCCCCCCAAACCCGGGCTGTCCCCATGGCTGCCACCCCATCACCACCACATTCCAGAAGCTGGAGGTGCTGGGAGCATCAGCAATTCTGAATTTCCCATCCCACAGGGACACAACCCAAGGATGCAGGTTAAATTTGGGAAGATTGTCTTTATAGAACCATCTCTGGCCGAAATTCTGCTCACACACTCTTGGGATCTCTCGCTGGTCAGAGTGACCCTGAGAAAAGTTAGAAAGTCTCTTTTCCCACCCTGGCACTTGAAGGAGGAGTCAGAGCTCTTCATTTCTCAGTCTAAAGGTTGTTTTTGTTCCTTATCTATAAAATTCTTTCTCCTGTCCTGCTGAGGTCCATCCAGCAGGACAGTTCCAGGCACTCTGCCTGCCCCCAGGGCAGTGTTATGTCTTTATACTAAAAACTACATGTACAATGTTTACAATTACTTCCCAATACCTATCACCTATGTTAGACAGTGAGCTTCTACTCTAAACCAATCTAAAAGTGCCAACATCACAGCAGAAGATGGAGGCCAAGAAGAAGAAGGAGAAAGGCTGGACATGCCCAGATCCCTCCATCTTGCCCCCTGAATGCCCATTCTAAAAAACCCCAAAATCTACTTTTTCACCTCATGATAAATTCACTATCATTCTACTTAAGCTGTCGTGGCTTGCAGATCTTCATCTAAGGTGGGTAACTTGCTCCAGGGGTCATAATCAATCCCACAGGGGCATCTTGGGCTCTGTGCCAGGGTGTCTGAGCCCCCTGGCAGGGTCTGGGCTGCTCAGGACAGCCAGAGGATATCCTGGGTTCCAACAACACACCTTGACACAAAGGGCACAGCCTGGGGATGATGCACTCAGGGGTGCTCTGCTCATCCCTGAGCTCCCCAGAGGGTCACAGTCCAAGAGCAGACAACCCTCCTGCAAAGCCTCCCCAGCCTCAGACATGAGCTCAATTGGGTGTTCCCACCACATCCCTGTTTCAGGACACAGAGCACACAGCAGAAGATATGTGCTGCAGCCAGATAGATAGCATTTAATGGTTGTTTTCTACGGATTTTATACTTCTTCCCACCTGAGGATCTCAAAATATTTGATAAGGCATTCAACAAATTGATCAAATCCACAAGAAACTTGAGAGGGACAAAACGTAAAGCCAAGCTATTGACAAATTGTTGTGGGTTTTTCTTTTAAAATTTGAGGTAAAAAAGAAACATCTTGGTATATATCAGTATTTTTAATTTTTAAGGTTAGATCAGATCCATAATATTCATATTAGAAATTTGACCAGATTTTAGATAGTGGTTTTTTTGCCCCCTGGAATTTTCCTTTACTTAATTGACTTCTTTTTTTTACCCTTCTCTCCTAAGCAAGCAAAACTCATTCATCCATGCTCAGCACAGGAATATGAATCATAGAATCTTTTAGGTTTGGAAAAACCTCCAAGATTATTGAGCCCAATTGCAAATTCAGCACTGCCAGCTCCATTACCAATATGTGTGTGTGTGTGTGTGTGTGTGCAATTCCAGTCAAAGAAAAATCTTAAATCAATCTTTGCCTCTTGTTAGAGACCAATAAATCCAAGTGCAGGCACAAATCCACAGGAATCCACGTTTCATTAATGCTGCTGCTCACTGAGCAACCTGATAAAACTGAAGGAAGAACAGGTCAGTTCTTCCTTAAAGAAGAACCCTTCCTTAAGGGTTTCCAATAAAACCCTTTGGTTTTATTGGGTACCCAAATCTCAGTATTCACAGAACCCTCTGTATTTAACCTACCTTATATTTTACCACAAGTCATTATTTTCTTCAACCAAGACACAATTAATTCTCCCCTATTTCTGCAGTTACAAATCATAACTCCATGCAGATTTAATTCTACATGAGCCAGTCCATACCCAGCTGTAAAAATCCAACCTGTGTACTGGATGACAGGACATTTTGAGAGAACCTCTCTGGTTTTGACCATAATTTTGTAAAATTATGTTTTTACCACTAATTATTTATTGAAAGTCCATTTCTGCAGTTCCCTCCAATGAGGATGAATCCACAGCCAGTTCTGGACTAAATCCCACATGCTTGATATTCATATTCCCACAGTTCAGATTCATGATTTCCTGGCTAAGAAAGGTCATCACAGTTGTATCTTTGATCATTATTTCCACAAGTCTATGGCAAATTCCACTCTGTCCAATTTCCAGCTGGCTGTCTGAACCAGGTGTAAGAGACAAAGGCTGGAAAAAACCTCATTTTATCTCCATCTCCATTTGCCACAGGACAGCCAAAAATTGAGGTGCTCAGACTCCCTTCATGGGAGAGGCAACCTCTCCTTTCCCGCTCAAGTCTTTGACAGATAAAAGAGGTGTTTTAGACCCTCTTCAGAAGAAAAAGGAGCCAACAAAATGTCTGGAAATGGCAGGGTGGTGGGCATGGCACCAGCACTGGGATCTCCACAGCCATATTCCTGTCAGATCCAATAGACAAGAACTACATTCTGCAAGCAAGTCTTTTGAGAGAATATGTTCTGTTGGAGTTATTCTGAATAAAAAGTGTTTCTTAAGGGAGATTAGTTACTTATAACTGAGCATCACTGAATCCAGCCACTACACCTACACCAGAACACAAGAATTTACTTTAATTATGTCGCAGCTTCATGGAAAGATCACAGCAGGGATTGCCAAGGACAGCCAAAGGTATGAATGGCAGGGCACAAATACAGCTGATATCATCTGTAAGGTGTTGTAAACCAAAACTTGTGCAATATCCCTGCTGTGCCCAGAAAGGAAAAACTCTCTCTGTGAAGCTTTCCAATCTCACAAATATTTTTCTACAGAAGCTGGGGCTTCCCCACTGGTCAGAGAGACACTGGTCACTGCTGAAAGCAGGACAGCAACTCTGAGAGGCTGTGGTCTGATCCAGTACATGGAGAAACTCCAGAAAACTGGGATCCAGATAACCATGGTGTGGTGTCTCATACTCTAAAAACACTTACATGCAGCTAATTTCAAAACTCACATGATTATCACCCCAAAATCCCTGGTGATGTGTTCATCCTTCTTAGATTTCTCCAATGCACTGAAAGTGCACATCCACTTCCCATTTCCTTACAGACAAAAGGCCAATTTATATTATTTCTAAGCTTGTCTTGATGTCAATTTTTATTATTTCTAAGCTTGTCTTGATGTCATTGCCTCCACCAACCATCTTCTCCCCCCGTTCCCCTTTCTGATGCCCTGTAGGGAACCCAAATCCCAACTCTGTAGGTTGTGCATGCTCCTTGGCTGTTCACCTCTGAACAACAGTGTCTGTCTGTCTGCCCATCTGTCTGTCTGTAAGGAAAGCAGGGTCTGCCAGCAGATTCATCTGTCTCAGAGTTGCCAGATTCCTCTCAGGAAGGCAGCAGGTTTTTTATTAACTAACATAACTCTCCTATTTGCAAGGTTTAATGCTGATGGCAAGGAAACGGGGTATTAGAGACATTCAGTCAGCAAAACTTCACGTTGGAAAACACAATTGAGAAAAACAATTTTTTAAAAGGCACTGCATTTGCTGTTGCCACGATTTTATTTTGTAAAAAAAGGCTCTTTTGTTTAAAGGCAGCCTATGCTGTAGAGCAGCAAGCTTTTAATCTTACTCTATCTTGCAGTAGCTGGCACTCAACACGGTGCCGAGCCTTGTGTTTGTTATTAAAACAAAATAAAAAGATCACAGCGTGCGAGCAATTTTTTTAACTAACAAAATGCCTAAAGCGGTGTAAAATTCCTGTTATGTAATGACAGGAGAGCAAGAACAGCTAAATCATTCCAGGAGATATGCTTAACCAAGTGAGAAGCGTTGTCTCTAATCATCTTTTCTCAAGAACGCTTGGGTACCACTTGCAACCAAAATTGTTTAAATCACCATTTTTGAGAATTCCCTTTCTTCTCAAGGAAACTGGCAACTGACCTCTTTTAGAAAGGTCACCACTGAAAAGATGTTCTAAAGAAAATAAAGTAGTAGCAGAACACAAACAACAATAATTATTATAATAACAAAAAGCAGCAGCATTTTCATCTAGGAGCAAATTCCTACCGCTGTCAACTTTACAGAGCTGTCCTTCAGAACTCCCACCCTTCCACTGCACAGCAAAGGCAGCTCAGACCTCATGGGGGCTGAGAAACATCTGGAATTTGCCTTTTTTTGCTGATATAAAAGCCCCAAACCACTTCAACTGCTGTCAGTTGATTCTCCTCAAATCTACACAGGGTCAGCAAATTGCTACAGATTTGTTTAGAGCATCTTGTAAAGGGTGTCTCAGGAGGGATGTAATAAAAAAGGTCTCTTTTTTAATTTTCTTAGCTTTCCTGAGCGAGTCCTGGCCCTGACAATCCCTGGTGTTGTCTGTGCTGACTCCAACCACGTGCTCCAGAGGTGCTGCATCCCCAAGGAATACAGAGGAAGATCCTAAACCCTCTTGGAGGGCACAGCCCTCTGAAATCTGCCTCAACAGGCACCAACGCCCCTCCAGCTCTGGGGCTGGCTGCAGACAAACCTCTGCTCTTGAAGCACAACCCTCCCCCAGCACTTTGTACTCCTGTCTGTAAAACCACAGTGCTGTTTTCTAACAAAGCTGTAATTTCCCCAGTGTCTTTAAAGCATGCAAAACATCACTGTCACCCAATTTACCCAGTACATTAAGTGTTGCTTGCCTGAAAAAAACCAAGAAAACCTCTCAAAGGACTGACTCTTTACATCACCTTTCTGTGCCACTGTTGTCTTTATTTAATGCTCATATTATGAAGATGCAGAGGGCTAAAGCCAAAGCAAGGTGTGATCACACCTTAAATTATCCACTTCCTGCCTCAAAAACGTGCTCCTCAAAGAAAACAGAAGATGAATAACCCAGCCCTGGCTGAAATATTAAATCCACATGTAAGCCACTCAGCTGGGAACACAGCAGCTTTCAGCAATTTAGCAAGCGAGCTCAAGAAGAAAAATTAGAGCCTGCCTGAAATTTACCTCCTTGAAAGTCAGAAGATGAACTGCAGTCATTTGGAATGTGAATGGAAGCCCACAAACACCCCCTGCCTTTCCTGTGGCACATCACTGACCCCAGGAAGAGCTCTGAGGCATTAAGGACATGAGAGCATCTCTATGCATTACCTGAAAATTTGACGTTTCATACAATTCTGATCACAGTTTCTCCCCCACACATCCATTTATCCTAGAATTAAACTGACCCTCACCTATCCCAGTTATCATCTAAATGCCTCTGCTGAATCTGCTCTCTATTAAAATTATGCAGAACACAACATAGATGTACTGGGACTAAATTCAAACTGGAGCACGCTGCAGCTCTCACTCAAGGCACACAGGCACCCTCAGGGAGAAGCAGAATCCAGACTTCCAGCTTTACACAAATGAAAGTGCTGCTTTCACATTCCCAGAGGAGGAAATTGTGGTACCAGGAGCTCCTCAGACACAGGGCTCCTCTTGCAAACACTGAGCCAGTCCTGGATGCAGTTCCACAGAGCCTGGCTGCTTCTCAAAAAAACCTGTTTGGGTAGAAAATCAGCTGCACCCCCTGTGTCTCCTCTCTGTGCCAGGGGCTGGAGCAAAGCTTTCCACAGGACTGATCCTAAAACCCCTCCCAGGTGGGGAGTCAGGCACTTGGGATAGCCAGGGCTCAGCAGTTCCAATAGCCAGTGTCCTGAGTGTGCTGATTAAACAAGTATTGTCCTTTTTTGTATCTGAAAAGCAGATTATTAGAGTACCAACTCCAAAATCTTCTATTATTTAATGTTATCAAATCAGAAAATCCTATTTCCTTCAGCTATCCAAGAGAATGACTTAAAATCCCAGTTCACCACCAGACATCACCCTGTAAAACAGGCTAATTAAATGTATTTTCACTTCCTGACATTATTCCTTGGCTGCAAACTCCTTCTGACTGCAACAAGAAAACTCAAATGTTTCCTCAAAAAAAAAAAAAAATCAATTTAATTATTTTCCTTCTCACAGGTTTCAACATTAACCTGGGAATGCAGCAACTCTTGCAGTGACCTCTTGTGGCAAGTGCTCAGCAGCTCTCAAACTTCCCCCAAAAGAGAGGATGGAAACATCTCCCACCGAGTACAGAATGAAAGAAAAAAAAAAGAAAAAAATACAAAAATAAGAAAGAATAATTACAAAAATAATAAAAATTACAAAAATAAGAAAAAAGGAAGGAAGGAAGGAAGGAAGGAAGGAAGGAAGGAAGGAAGGAAGGAAGGAAGGAAGGAAGGAAGGAAGGAAGGAAGGAAGGAAGGAAGGAAGGAAGGAAGGAAGGAAGGAAGGAAGGAAGGAAGGAAGGAAGGAAGGAAGGAAGGAAGGAAGGAAGGAAGGAAGGAAGGAAGGAAGGAAGGAAGGAAGGAAGGAAGGAAGGAAGGAAGGAAGGAAGGAAGGAAGGAAGGAAGGAAGGAAGGAAGGAAGGAAGGAAGGAAGGAAGGGCAGAGCCCCAATTAGAAATAAAACCACAAAGCAGCTGATCATATCTCAAAAAAATCTAGCTTTTCCTTTCACTAGCATGGCATTCTTTAAGTTTCTATATTAGTAAAATGGCACAGAGCTTCCACAACTATTTTTTAAATAAAAATAAACACTTTAGCCATGCAGAACTCCCCCAATTTCAGCAGCAGCAAACAGAGACGCTTAATCTGCCTGTGCTCAGCGAGCCCACTTGAAAAGCAAGGAAAACAGGGTGTCTGCAATTGCAAACCCCTCACATATGTCATCTAGGAATGCTTGTCAGTGTAAAAATCCACTTTGCATTGATTCATGTGTCAGCAAGCTCCCTGCAGTCACTGAAACTGCAGAAGGAGCCTTGTGCCTTCCAATGCCAAAGAAAACCCAATGACATGAGCACCTTGGTAATCCCTTCTTTAACTCCTGAGCTGAACTGGAGGATGGAAACTTTCACCCCACGGTGCATCCTGCTTTCATGCAGGGATTTAGGGAAATGCTGAGCCCTGCATTTTTCTCTGAGGATCCCAAGTGACAGACATCCACTAAACTCGAAGTACTTTGTTTTAAAGAACTTTCTCTGGGCAGCGTGTGTGATTTAATTGGAGCCAGATGAAAATGCAGCTTGGTTTAATGTAGGGGAGAGAAGCCCACATGCACCAGACCCCACATCCCTGCCTGGGAGACAGGAACCCTACACAGCTAGTAAGAACAGAAGAGACAAGAGACACTTATTTTATCTGTAATACCACAGGAATAATAATTTAAAAGGTGCCTTATTGCTACAGATGTGACACTTGTTTTTCCCTCCGTTCCAGGTAACCTGCCTTGACAAAAATCACCTGTGAACAGAGCTGATCCTTCCACCCACCAGTCACAGGGACCCAGCAGGGCATAAAGGTCTGTGTGAAGCAATTGCTTTTTAGGAACACAGCGTAAAGCTGAAAAAGGCCAGGAATAAAATGCTAGCTTCATTAAAACTCATGCTGAAATTCCCATGTAAGCCTTAGAGAGGCAATATTTCATCCCAGTGTCAAAATGCATTTGTGAAAGACCCACTTTCATGAGGAAGCTTCTAAGGGTTATTGCAACAGAAACAATATCCAATAATGATGAATGTTATCATATAGATAAGATTATATAGTTTTTCACTAAATTCATCCCCTCTTCCAAACTGTTAGCAGTCTTTACTGCATATTGCTGCCAAGTCCCAGACACCCTTTCCACAAATTCACACTCTACCATAAAAGCAAATTATGCCATTAACATATACTTAATTTTTCTGCTGATAGAATTTGTGAAAGCAAGACAAAACTTAAATGTCTCAACTCACTGGATGACTCTGCCCATGGGACAGGTCCATAAATCCCAGCCCTGATCTAGGGACTTGCCCAATTCTGTACCCTCTGCACTTGCACAGCGCTGAGCACGGGTGAGTATCACTCAGAGCTCTGAATGCACTGAAGAAGTGAACAACAATATCAGTAATAACAGGCACAGCCTGCTGAGAACATCTTGGGAGAGAACATTGCTCTTAGGATGGTCCTTATTAAACATCCCAAATACTAATGGCAGTAAAAGGCAGTCACCTTAATGTGATTTAGCCCAGTGCTCTCACAAAACACCTTTCAGCTCAGCAAAACACTGGTGCTCTTCAGATCTAGGGCACAGCCAAGGCTGGAGCGAGATCGCATCAATCTTGGTGAGCCTCAGATAAGCCTCAGTGCATTTTCACTGTGCTTTAAAGGAAAAAAGGAAAAAAAAAAAGATTGCAGGGAGTGCACTGAGATTACCCTGAAGACAGGTCTGCTTGTCCCTTTCACCAGGAACAGCAGCCCTAAGGACAGAGGGCTCTCCCTGTGGGCTTTGGCTCTCCTTAAGTGGAGCTCAGATGTGGTGAGGGCAAAGACCCTGCAGAGCAGAGGCTGCCATGCACCCCCCATGCTTTGGGAAGGACCTGCAGCTTGTGATGCTGCCCATAAACCAACCTTCAATGCTGACCTAAAACACTTCACAAGCTCCAAGGTGTAAAGTTGTCTCCAAAGGAGATGTTGTTCCCCCAGGGGAACATGGTGGGACCTCTCCATCGCTCTGACAGCAGCTCCATCCTTCCCAAACACCCTGGCATGGAGAGGGGCATCCAGCAGGGCATCCAGCAGGGCAGCCTAGCTCTCCCACTCTCCAAGAGAGAGGGCAAAGAGCCTTGGTCACTGTTTCACATCCACCCTGGTCACAGCCACCCCGTTCCTTTCTCCTCAGCTCCTCGGTGCTTTGCTCTTGGCTGCACACTGCAAGGGCTTCTCCCAAAATTTTAACCTGGTAAGCAGCCAAAGATGAGGTAAAAAGGAAGGGTTCACGACATTCCTAAAGAGAAAGTGCCCAAATAATGCTGAAAATTTAATATATGATTGCTTTTAACACCAGGCTAGACACCACACCAAGCCTGCACACCGTGTTCCCGCTACACCCGCTCCCAGTCCTGACTTTTCACATTTTAAAATTATTACAATTCTGTCTATAAATTTTGTTATTAGGATCCATCTCTGGTAACTCTGAGTAATTTGTCTCCATCAACACTTCATTTTGAAGCCATTGCTTCTATTTCACCTGAAGAAGAGCCTATCTGCTGAAATACCTGCCTGACTTTTTCCAGCACTACCCATAGCCTAATAGAAATTATTACCTGTGCCTACAAACCTTCTCTTGGTTGTTAAGAAAAGATTTATGATCAAGAAGTGCAATGAGATTGCATAAATGTGACAAATCTCAAAAGATAATGTTCCTGAAACAGGAACGGTGACAGAAACGCTTTTGGGGGAATGCTGAAGATGTATTTTAAAAAACAATCATCAGTCTTTCCTTCATCCCATTCCTCAAATTGTCAAGGAAAAATCCCTTGGAACTTGGTGAATCCAAGTCTTAAAACAAACGCAGCAGACCAAATCCTTGTCTTCTTCAAGCACTGGCAGGAGATACTTGAACCAGATTTGCTCCACTGTATACTATTAAGTTTGGATTAAACAGTACTGAATCCAATGAAAATTACTATTTCTATAAAGGATAAATAAGGCTATGTCCTGAATGACAAAAATAAGAACTAAATCATGTTTCAGCTCACAACACTGACAATTTACATGAGTTAAATACAAATTCCCAATCTACTTTCCTCTTTGTGTCCAACAGAGAAGATTTACCTCTCTAGTGAACACCATGCTTAGATATCATCAGTGGCACAGAAAAAGCAGAATGAATGACCAGATCAGCATGATTTATGCTCCTAAATTAAACCAGGTTAAAAACTGGAGGGGATACATGCTTTTAAAGTATAATGTTCAAAAGCCCTCTGAGCTTTTCCAATTTTTGATGTCTCAAAGCTTTACTGAGCTTTCACCAGGGAGGATGTGGGATTTAATTAGAGCACGATACAAAACCATGGCATTCCCAAACCATGCTCCCAGCCCAGCCACTGACATGCTGCCTGACCTAGGGAAATCAGCTGTTATGCCCCAAGCCCCCATTCATGCCACAATTTGATGAACAGGTTGAGAAAACCTCTGTATGTCCTCTTCCACAAGGAGCCGTGAAGTGTAATTAAATTCCACCCAACACTTTGAAATTGTCAGAAGGAAAGTGCTATATAAATGCCTATTAATTAAGCCTGCATTTAATATTCTGGGAAATAACTACACTATTGTGGGAAAGCAGCTCTTGGAGATCGGGCAGCTACAGGGCTTGACAGGGAGTCAGCTGCCGACCACAGAACTGACAGAGGCAACACAACAGGGAGGAAGCCCCCCTAAACCAGCTCAATACCAAGCTGGCATTTTAACACACACAACATTTTAAAACAAATTCCAACTCCTCATCCCACTCCTGCTCATGAGGAAAATCCATGAATCACCAGTTCACTACCTGCTGTCCAAATCCACTCCAAGCCAGCACACCAGACCACACTGGTGTGACTGAGAGGTACATCCAGCACTGTGCAATAGGGAAAGGTGGGATGGAACATTTTTCAGCATAATTTCACAACCCATTGGTGTCTTGATTAATACTAAATGCAGTAATTCTTCTCTACACTCTGCTCTGCTCACCTTTCCCACTCCTGAGCCCAGGTGTACGCTGGCACAGCAATGTTTCCCCCTGGCAGCATCACCCTAAACCTGGGCTGACCAAGGAGTTATCTTCTAGCAAAACCCAAAACTGAGCTCTCCTACATTTGTGCGAACACTCCTATGTCTCAGTAGCTCTGTGCCAGTGCAAAAACTACATTAAAAAATTAATATAACCAGCACAGGACTTGCCTAAAGCAGCATCTACACCAGCACACCCAAATAGCTGCAAACACATCGTAACTTTAATGGAGCTGTGTACAGTGCTCTCGATCACTGCTTTGCAATAGAAAGGGTGAAATTAACTCCGGCAGCAAGGAATAACTGGGTGCCACAGTCCTGAACCAGCCCTGTAAATATTCACCTAACAGAGGAGCCGTAAATGACCAAGTGCAGACAGTTCTTAACCCATTTGCTCAGCCACAGGATTGCCATCATCCAAACCACAGGCACTCCCTCACCGCTTTCCCGGCACCTTCGCCACAGACTTTAAAGTGCCACAGAATCGCAAAAAAACTTTGAACCCCCTGAACGGAAACAGTTGCAAGTCCTAATTATTACAAAACTAAAGATAAAGAAAAAAATTATTTAAAAATTTAAAGACCGGATGAGCGAAGAGGAAAAATAGATAATCATAAAAGAGAAGAAGGTTGGAATTGGCAGTAGCGACTGCGATGTGAGAAGTGCGGGGAGACAGGGCAAGGACCGCGAGGGGATGCGCGAGAGGGGACGAGCGGATCGCGTTCCTTGAAGGCACCGCTTTGGCACGGACCCACCGGCGCGGCAACGCCGGAGGGACCGAGGGATGGACGGACGGATGGACGGACGGGCGGATGGATGCATGACGGGGGTATCTCTCACCGCTGGAGCGCCGGACGATGTTCTCCAGGAAGGTGTTCTGCGGTGCCACCAGCCCTCTCTTGCCCCCCGGCATCCTGCAGCGCCGGGCTCGGGGGCCGGGGGTGCGCGGCGGCAGCGGCGGCGGCGGCGGCGGCGGGGGGGGGGCCGGCGGCGGCGGCGGCGGCGGCAGCGCCCGGTGCCCGTGAGTCGCGCAGGGGCGGCCGCGGCCGCTCATGGTAGTGGCGCCCCCGCGGCGGCTGCAGCGCGGTCTGGGGCCGCGCCGCGCTCCGCGCTCCCAGCGCCGCGCCCGCCCCCCCTGCGCCTGCGCGCCCGCCCCGCCGGCCCCGGGGACGCCCGGGGATGGGGGGGATGCGGGGGGGACACGGCAGGGGATGGGGATGGGGATGGGGAAGGACGCCCCGGGATGGGGAGGATGCGGGAGGCACCGCGCGGAGTCCGCGAGCATCCCCCGAGCATCCCTCCCACCCCGCCTTCGCTGGTCCCCTGCGAAGTTCTGCCCTGAGCGAAACTCAGGTTTTGCATCTAGACATTGTTTTGTTTGTGGTTGTTCTTTGGCTTGTGTAGGGTTGGTTTTTTTGTTGTTTTTTTTTTTCCCCCCCAGCGGTTGGGTTCGAGGGAAAACCCTCGGGAGTGCTTGTGAGGCACACGGGAAGGCGGCCGCGCTTTGCCCGCAAAAGATAAACGCAAAGTGCAACGAAACGTGTTAAATGCCACTAGCCTTGCCTGAAGGCATCAAGATATTTCTTGGAGGATTCCCCCCTCTCCGTGCGAGGAAACAGGAGACGGATTTGGGGTTTCTCTCCTCGTATTTTCTCTTTTCTCCTCGCATTCAGGGAGCAGGCTCTGCCGCGCCGGAGCCCCAGAGGAGCAGGTGAGTCAGTGCCGGAGCCGCCACACCCGAGCTCCCGAGTACGCTCTGCCCTGTTCCTGACCCAGCCGCCCTCCTCCCTCCAGCCCTTTCCTGACTAGGACCGCATTTTTTAAAGCTATGGACAGTAAAATCCTGGAAGGAATTTCTCGACCTACTGCTTCTGCCTCTGCTAATTTAGCATGCTGCTGCAGACAGGCAAGGATGGTAGAAGGAACCAAGACATGGAAAATCAGTGTTTGTTCAGAGCAGGAGCACGCTCTGCAGAGCACATCCCGCTGTGCCGCACGCTCCTGCCCTGCTTGGCACAAGCAGCAGTGCATCTCCCAGAAGACATCATTCCACTGTGGAAAAATCAATTTATTTATCTTTTCATTCTGCTTGCAACACCTGCTCCTTCCTGTGCTTGAGTCTTGGTCCAGCGAGGCACACTGAGGTTACCTGCACTCCACGGCTTAAAGTTTAAAATCTCTGCCACACCAGGAGCTGCTGCTGGAGCAGCACTTTCCTGGGTGCCACTGCTGCTGTTCCTGGAAATTGTCTGGTTTTCCTTTCATTTAAACGAATGCAAATCAGGAGCAGCTCAATTGGGAGTGCTGACAGAAAACAAGTTTGAGGTGTGAACCAGACCCGATTTGTCAAACATTCCTGTTTTCCTCCCAGGTCTGGCATCTTCAGGGCTTTCCTTAGAGTGGTGTGGTTTAAAAGATGCTCCTGCTGAGCACTGCCCCGAGGTGCAGGGGAATTTTTCTTCCAGTAATTGGACGGTGGAGGGCAACACCTTTGTTTGTTTCAAGTGAGCTGTAGGTCACCTAGCCCAGCCGTGCACAGGCAAATACTGTGTGACTGATCTGTCTGGACAGTGTTGCCATGACCTCTTCCTCCGCAGTTCCCTCCCTCCCAACCAATCTGAATTTTTCTACTCATTTCCCAACTTCATTTTGAAGCCTAGACTTGCTACTTGTCCTCCCACACCCCTTTTCATCAGACCCCTTCTTGTTCACCCTTTCCCCTAAACTTTTCATCATGCCCAAGAGTCACTCCATCCCCCCTGCTCCATCTCCTCAACATCAGATCCCTCGTTTTTAAGTTCTCTTGTTGTATTTCCAGTGGCACTAATTAAACAATAGGTTATGGAGAGGGGCAAGCTCCAAAAACATATCTTTAAATGTCACAGATCTCAGAGAGAAATGGCAAGACGTGGTGGGATGTTTCTATGCCAAGGGTGCAAAAAACTCCAGAGGACACTTCCTTCTTTTCCTGGAATGCTGGATGAGGCTAAAGATAACCTTGAAAAGAAGAGTCTGACAAAGAAAGCAAACTGGGAACTGCAAAGAGACTCTTGTCTTCTTTTGGGAATCTTCGAAGTGTGCTTTGAAACAGCATCAAACCACCAGGCAGGAAACTGTCAGAAAGGTTTGAGGTCATTGTAAGTAGGAAAAAGACAACTAGGCAGCTTCTTTCTACATCAAAAATACCCAAATACCCCAGTCTCAACCTGCTGTTCTCAAGTGTAGCAGAAGACCCACTGTGATTCAAAATGCCTTTTTTTTTTCCAGAATAGATAAGTCAAAACAGTTTCAATTTTAAGGAATTAATTAATTGTTAAAACATTAAAAAGAAAAAAGAAAAGTAGTCTAAGCTAAATGTAACAACATTCCTGATGGATGATCAGAGCATTCCTAGTTCTTCTTTCTTCACGGCTTGCAAACTTTGTTTCTTAAAGGGAAGAAACGAGTTTTCCTTTCCTAAAAGGAAAAAGGTAGAAAGGGAATGAGCACATCGCTGTACCAGAGTAAAAGTAGTCACGATTCCTTCCTCTTCTGCTCCACCATTTCCTTTCTTCTGAAATTTGAAGCAGCTGCTCAGAGTGACTTCCTTCTTTTCTGGTATTTCTACAAAAGGCACAATCCCCCAAATCCCCCAGCAGTGGGCGAGCACCGAGCTCCCACAGCAAGGGGAGACAGTACACACTGTGAAGTTCAGCTGCACGTGGTGAAGAGCTGACCCTTGGAATCTAAACCTACAGGAGAGGGTTATTTTCCTTCAGGGACTATTAAACATTTCAGAACTGGTTCTTATTCACAGCACAGAGCTTTAAATGTGTCTTCTGTGAATTTATGAATTGAAGAATCATCGCTCCCAGGGCTCCTAGGAGAGGAGGGAGACAGAGCAGCATAAACAGGTCAGGCACTGATCCAATGGAACAGCCTGAGTCATTGGCACATCCCAGCTGCTGAACAGCTCCACATCCCCTTTGCTCTCAGTGCTGCATGTAACATGGTGAGTCAGGTTCCCTGGGACTGCCCTGGGGACCCAGTGAGACTCACCCGTGTAGGGCTAAAAATGTTCAGAGCAGAGCTGAGTCAGGGGATACCCTTGGCAAGGCTCAGAGCTGAATGCTAGCCCAGGTGCACACAGAAGACTTCCCATTCTAAAAACCACCATCAAGATGAACGTGGGCTTTGGTTATAAACAATGTGATTTGTGCATATGAACTCCAAATTAGCACTATTTGCTTTCCAATGAGCTGCATGTATTCCTGTAACAGGTCAAGTGGGAAACAAATGCCAGAGACAGACGTTTACATTTAATGGTGGAAAAGCAGGTAGAGTTTTCTCCTTAAAGGCAAAAACATCTACACCAAAGGATGTGACAGAAGAGACTTTTCTCCTAAGAGGCATTAGACAATAAATCTTACTCCATGAGTGAAGAAGAACATCTGTTGTCAGACACTGGGGTGGGACAACAGGGGAGCTCATACTGCAATTTTTTCTCCTCAGTAGGGAGAACCATAAGGCATGGGGATTTTTTTACTGACTCCAGAAACATTACCCAAGAACTGTGGAGAGGTTTCTCAGAAATCTGCAGGAAGCAAAGCAGCATCTCTGAGCCCACTATCCTGCTCACCATAAAGGTGGAATCTGAGTCTGAAGGTTGCTGAGGGGATGGCATCAGATCTGCATTTCTGCATTGCCTTCAGACGGTAGCCTTCAAAAAGAAGGAAATACCTCTGCTCATAGCAGCACTGATAATACCAGAAAAATACTCAGGTGACAAAAAATACAGAGGGGGAGGAAATAAATTGCTGTTTCTTTCCTAAAAATAAAAAGTTGCTGTTTCTTTCCTTCCCTGTTTTGAGGGGTTTTTCTTCTTACCCCATTACAAATTTGAAAAAGCACTTTGGCAGACAGGAAATCAATAAAAACTTGACAAAACTCGCTGCTTTTGGTATAAAAATTGATGGAAAGTATTGATGAAACCTCAGACCTAAAGCACTCGCCGGATTCTAATTTGGCACCTATGAGAATTCTTTATTCTCTGTTGTGTTGGGCAAGTTAAGTCTGGACAGCTAGACCAGGAGGTTATGAATGTCCTGTGCCTCAGTCCCTTTGGCAGTGCAAAGCAAAGGAATGAAGAACTTCAGGGAAGCAACAGCATTCAGCTGAGTCAAGCACACAGGAATCAGGAGGAATTAAGGCTCCCTGTGTGTCCTGCACCTGGGATGCACTGAGGATAATGGCTAAGCCTCTCCCTTTTACACTTCTCATCCAACATGGCCCTGTGCCACCTTCCTGGGACCCCAGCCAATCTGTGCTCAAGGATGGCATGATTAATTTTTTGTGTGTGTGGTGCTCCTCACTAATCTGCTGGTGCTTTGTAGGTACCATTGAATATCTTCTGCATTTTACCTTGTCATACCAGGATCAGACAGGAAACTGGGGCACGGGGAGATTAAGGTCAGAATGGTCAGGGAAATTACAGTGTCCAACTTGAGACATCCAGGATGCTTTAGCAGAGGAGTCCCAGCTCAGCAGAAGTTTGTGCATTCAGTGTCTGGAGGCTTTGGTTACAGCTGTGAGAGCAAAGCAACTCTCCGAATCACAACCTCTGCATTCTCCAGGAGCTCATGAAAAATAGAGGAAGAATGGGAGAGCCTAGGCTTGAATGACTTGCACAGCTTCATGGAAGATCCCTGTTTAACAGGAGATTTAACAGTAACAACTCTTGCTTGCTTTTAACATTACACTTCTTATAGCCCTTGCCTTATTATTTCATCGCTTTCATTTTCTCTAGTGGGCACACACACAAAGATATTACAGACCAAAGCTGCACACAAGTCAGAAGTTTATACATGCACATACATGAAATATTGTGAGGAATGAAACTGAAGCCTCTGTTGCAATGCACAAACATAAGGGCAGAAGCAACCCAGCCATTATATGGCCATTGCCTCCCTTTGGGGTGCTTGGAAACCCAATTTTCCTTTTCCGCAGCTTTTTCTTTAGCCAGAATCAGACACCTGGGGAAAGAGCCTTTAACACATTATCATTTTATTAATGTTGTTTTTCATATTCCTTCACCTGCAAGGTCTGTGCTTCAGTTATCATGAGTCCAGCTGTGCAGACACAGGGAGCCATTAAAGCTTCTGAAATGACCTAAAATAACACCTAGAATTGAACAGCATCAGAACTTTCAAAGTCCATTATCACAGCATCAGGCAGGTGCTGCAAGGCCCAAACCAAGGCTCCTCTGTACTTTCTCCCTGGAAGGAAAGGAGTCCCTCATTTTTAAGGGTAGAGAGCTCATAATTCTAACCCTGAAAGGAAATCCTGACACATGCTGCAGCACATTTGTGGCTAAGGAAGCACACAGTGATAAGAGTGAAAGTTTTCGTGTCTTCAGGACCTTTCAGGAGAGAAGAGGTGGAAATCTCAAACTCCTGTTTGGAAAGGAGAGAAGAGTCCTCTGATTTAACCTAAAGTCCCAGGATGACCACAGTGCCATAGGATGGCAGCTTGAAGATGCCCAGGAAGCAATTTTTGGGACAAGTAAATCACAGTCAGAGTCAGATGTGAAAAATAAATGGTTGGTGTTCAGTAGTCCAAAATGTATGTGGAATAAGGGCAGGAAATGTTCTTCCATCATAAGGACAGCAAATATCAGCACCCACATTAATCACTGGGGGCTCTGATGAGCCCATGGCAACTTCCCCTCCCAGGGATTCATCCTGAGAAATAAGTTGATAGCAACCAATAATTTATTGGCAGGCTTTACAGAGATAAATCACTGCATTAATTACAGAGGACCAAGAAAAATAGACTTATGGTCTTTTCTTCTTGCAGTTGTGTTGGAGGAGGTTTTTAGGTTTGTGTTGTTGTTGTTGTTTTTGTTTGTTTGTTTGTTTGTTTGTTGGATTTTTTGTCTTTTTTGTTTTGTTTTGTGGGGGGGTTGGGGTTTTTTAGTTTTGTTTTTGGTGGGGGGTTTGGGGGTTTTTGGAGGGTGAGGGGGTGTTGTTTTTGTTGGTTTTTCTTAAGGGGAAAATATTTTTACCCCGAACAGGTAATATATTAAATAACAATCGTGGAAAAATGGGATAACAATGCTTCAACATCATACTCTTCAACTTATTTTTGCCAATAGCTGAATCATCACAGAAAAGATTAAGAATTGAAAACAATCCACTGGTTTGTCTTAGAAGAACCATTTTGCATTTAAAGTAGTGTCCATCTAAGAACATGTCACAGAATCTCATTCTGCTTCTCTTGACCTTTTTGACTAATCCTGGATTTTTACCCCAAAATCATCCTTGCAGGCATGCTCTGAGGAAATCCATGACAGAAGCAAGGACTGCACAGGCTCACAGGTCCTTCCTGGGTACAGTTTGCAATAGACTAAAAAAACCTGCTCCTGACTCCAAAGTTCCATGTTTTGGGGAATCTTTGGACTACTTGAACCAGCAAGAAATCCTTGGCACCACAGGGGCAGGAAACTCAGAAATAAATGCTACCCTAGTAGCAGAAAGGGATATTTTTCAGGCAGGAGTAGATAATAGCCTGGATTAAGAGTGATAGAAGCCCCAAAGAGCATGACACCCCCCATTGCACCCCAAAGGTCACAATCCCATCAGAGGGGGACTGGGGGAGTGTGAAAGGAGCAGCAGCAAATAACCCCCACTCTTTGGAGCCATGGCCAGAGGTGGGAGATGAGAGGAGAGCAAGCACCCTGCTGGAGAATGGAGCCATTTTCTGCATCAGAGCTATTTTTCTGGCTTCCTGCAGACTCCAAGACAGGAATTGCTTCATAGGCTGTGCTCTGACCAGGCTTTTTGGGGAATTCCAAAGGGAAGATATTTTCTTTGCTAAAGAAGGGCAAGCTGAGAGTCCCTGCTCCTATGACTCAGGGATCTGAGGCTCTAGTTGTCATCATGGCTCTTTTTTTATTTTTTTGGATGGTGAATATTTTTGTCCTTCCACAGGTGGTAGCACACACATGGGGAGCTGCACTGGCAGGAAGGGGGACAGAGCAGTCAGTCAGTGATGACAGGTGCCTGTGGCAAAGTGAGACACTTCATTTTCCTGCCCAGAGGTGCTACCGGTTATTCTCACATCTGACACCTCTTCTGGACCCTTCTCCATGTGAGAATCATGCCAGTTTTGGGGCCTCTGCTGAAATCAGCAGGAGCTCCAGAAAAAAAACCTTCCCCAGAACTGAAAGTCCACTGTGTTCACCACATTTTATGTTACAGGGAAACCTCTGAGAGCCTGGGGATTGTGCCTCAAGTACACCAGAAAATCTCAAGACTTTCTGGCAGCTGAAGGATGTACATAAGTGGGCGACATTAAATGTCCTGGAACTTAAACCCAACTTAAATGTACCTAAAAACCCAAACACCACAAAAAGATGTTAAACACATTTGGTGTTAAACACAACATTTTCTTCTAATGTAGGAAATCTAAGTGAAGTGTTTTATATGTTTGGGGGAATATGTTACAATAACAGTTAAGAACAGTTGTTGATGCAGTTAAGAACAAGTTGCTGGGTATTTTTTTTTTCCAGTTTCAAACTTATTTATATACACTTGTTTATAAAAATTATCTTTGAGAAGGAAATTACTTGCATCAGAGCTTACCTCAATTGCAATTTTTTTTTTTTTTTTTTTTTTTTTTTTTTTAGGAATTGTCATTAGAGCTCAGTGTGGGGCTAATTATGAGTTTAAACATACTTGTTAGAACTTGGGTTACTGGAAAGCCAGAAAGTGTAGCTGTCCAAGTGTAGGATGAGCAGCTGGCTGGCTGCTTTTTCTTTTTTAGATTAATTCAGTGTGAGTTTTCATATTGATTTTCACGGGAGCAGAAAGAAGCCCTTAAATTGGTATGTTTATAACAGTGACTCTACAGAGAAGTTAGAAAAGACTTAGCATGGAATTGCCTCTTCTTAGTGCAGTTAATCTCAACCTATCACCTCACTGGCAATGTTTTTTCACATTAAGTTTTATTAGGATTTGCTGCTGGCTCTGCAGAAAAGCACAACATAGAGGCAGAATCTGCTGACACACAGACCTTTCATAACAAGTCACACAGCTGCTACTCCAGCACTTCTTTGGAAAGCAGGAGCATCTTATGTGACTAATTGATTAGCATGGAAAAGGTGTCCCTAATTTGCTGTTCTGTTGGATACACAGAGTAACACCACTCCTCACTAACACAAACTGGCCCAGCAGATGGGATCCTGCTTAAAATGCTGTTCAGCCTGAGTTAAGTACTGGAGGACACAAAATTCTGCTTCAGTAAGAAGGAAGGATGTGCCAGGGCATTGACCAAGCAACTTTCAAAAAAAAAATTTTTTTCTAGGTGATCTGGTTCCTTCCCTTGTGTTTACAAACAGGGTAAGATAAAACACATTTTTCTGTTTATAGTGGATGACCAGCCTGAAGCCTACAGACCTTGAACTGCCTGCAGCACATTAGGACTGTGGAAAAAAAGTCTTTGGATGAGGTGTGTCCCTCAGAGTCAAGCCAGTGATTAATTGGATCCAACCCTCCCTCCAAACAACTTCTGGCTGGATAAATATGAACCAAGCTCATCTTGCTTTTTTTTTTTTCTTTTTTTTTTTTTTAGCAGGGGTTTAAAGTGGGCTCAGGGGAAAGGAGTTACCATGTGCCACGGATCCATTAGAATTTCTCTTCTCTGACAATGGGGGAACAAGAGTTGCTGAGAATATCCCAGGAAAAAAAGTCTCCAACTGCTGGAGGTTGATAATTTCTTTATTTCAAAATCCTAACTTTTACTTTACTTTGGAAGAAGTTATTAGGTGGTGTAAAACCAATTTAAACATAAGGCAGGTAAGTAAATCAAGTTATCGAAACAGAGCATCCGAACATTTGAGACATTAATTTGTTTTGACATTGCTTTATGAAAGCAGGTCACAGCTGTACCCCTTAACTATTTGACATCTAATTTCTTTATCTATTTCCATGTTTCCAAATGCAGCTCAAGTTAACTACAGATTGTAGAAATCACCTAAAAACGTTTTCCAGCTGCTGGGGTGTGACAGAGCAGGCTACAGTTTTCCACTTCTGTGTGAAGAGGAAAATGTTGCTCCTACAGTCAGTGCTGTGAATAAAAAATATAAATATAAAGGGAACGTGTATATGAATAATGCCATGTACAGGAGTATGAGTGGTTGTAGCCATAATAATTATCTCTGTAATAAATATTACTTTCATTTCCAAAGACCACCATTTGTGCTTGCACTGTAGCTCCTCACTGGAGTCCTTTGCATTCAGTAATGAAATAATTCAGGGCAAGGATTTCTCCAAAATTGAGGGCAGCAGTTGACTGTGCATTGCTGAATCTCATTTCCATCAGAAAGATATAATTGCAGCCTTACATTAATTTCTGGTTAGAAAACTAGGAATTATCAATACAAACAAATTTGTACCAGAAACACTTCTATTTTTCAAGTGCTTTTTGAGCTGCAAATCATGCAAAAAGCATCTGATTGTTAATTACATCTATTATCTATCTCTTTGTCTCAGAATAGATACAGGCTAGACCTAAAGAAAAGCAGACTTATACAGTTACTAAATCTTCTGGGGAAAAAGAAAAAAAACAACTAAACAACAGAATCCTGCATCTTTTATAGGGTACAAGATTCACATCCTGCTGTTTTCAATCAAACTACTCGGAGATTTTTCCCTGCTAGGAATAGAAATACACATTTAATAAGCATAAACCTAATGCCCCCTGTTGGTTACACACAGCTTAAACCCTTGCCTGTGCCCACGGGGACTCCTCATCTCCTCCTGCTGACTCAAGCATCCCACTGAACATTTAAGGTTTTGCATGGGCACAGAGATTATGCTCCAGACTCACCTGAATTAATTTCTCTCCTCCCTCACAGGCACAGAGTCACAATCTTGTATATGAATTGTTTCTGTACCTACAAAGCCAGCCCACACCATCAGAGTGCTCTGCAACATCCTGTCCTCAATCTCTGCGCATGGAAATTGCAGGAAAATGGATTAATAGAATCATTAGGGTCAAAAACACCTCTAAGATCACTGAGCCCAGCTATTCACCCAGCACTGCCAAGCCCACCATGAAACCACATCTACAAAGGCCACATCTACACATCTCAAATCCCTCCAGAGATGGTGACTCCACCACTGCCCTGGGCAGCCTGTTCCACTTCTTGACATCCCTTCAGCAACAAAACTATTCCAAAAATCCAATCTAAACCTCTCCTGGCACAGCTTGAGGCCATTTCCACTTGTCCCATCACCT